>NC_142807.1:6660285-6981682 GCF_049724085.1 Artemia sp. Qi Xiang Cuo
ACACCTGGAGAAAGAGGTCATTGACCGATTACGCAATCATTCTCACTAATGACTCTATGCCCATATGTGGTGTTAAACTAAATTGTAGGTGGCAGCAGGGGTGCCACATGGGACGTCCTGAGGCATCTCTACTGATCAGTAACACCAGAAATAAGTAATCAAAAAGTTGGTTGGAGAGAGGCCTGGAGGGAGGGGTTTTGCAAAAAATTCTTAAATTATTTTTAATTCTTTGGACTTCTTTGGTTTGTGCAATATTTATAGCCATTTAATTTTACCGGTTTCAAAAATTTTTCACAAGGAAAAACACTGTAATGGTTTCCGTAATTCATTTTTTCGTTTAATTATTTCTTCATCAGTCAATTCACCCGATTTATACACAGTGATCAATTGTAAATAGAATGAGTAAGCAGTTTTAAACTCAGCCTTTTCTGCTATTCTTAGATTTTTTCAAGTATTTCAATCAGAACTGTCCCAAGACTCATAAAAGCAAGGGGTAACATAGGGAAAGCAGATAGCCATGAAGTACTAAATATAAATGTTGATATACTAACATGCCCATAATATTTAAAACTTCTACGATAAACAAATAATCTCATTTCCAATTCTTCTTCCATTTATATTTGAAAATAAACTTTGAATAGAATTTTCTATATCCATTCCCTTAAATGTTCTTTTTATATAATAAACACACAAATGACCACAATTCACATCGTTAAAATTTTGGACTTGAGCAGATAGAGAGGCAATTTGTATATTTGAAGTCTTTAAGTAGTTGACAATTCCATTTTCAGGTTGGATTCCAAACGAATCATAAAATATTACAAATATGTACTTTGATTATTGAAATAACAATTTCAATGCATCGCAGGCAATCCCATGCAGTCATAATTGATTATACCACATTCTTTTTCCTTTATTTTACTTATTTAACAAGTTATCTGGAGAAAAAACTCCACGAAAATAAGGAATATTATTTAATTAATTAGTTGTATGGATTAGCAGGTACTTGATCTAATAAAAGTTTAATTTCTATATCAGCAGTTGATCCACTTCGATAAATATTCGATTCGTGCTTTGAACAAAATTAAGGATATACTGTTTTAAAATCATTAAAACTCATAATTGTTCCACTATCAACAATTTGAAGTTCGTTAAGTAAGTTAATTTGTATGTTACGTATATTCATTACTAATAAAAACGTTCGTAAATAAAATTAAACAACTTTTGAGAAAGCTTAGCAAAAAAAAAGTAAAATTAATATGCAAGTTTTGTTTTAATTATTCATGTACGGTGAGCCAAAATCAAAACCTGCATTAATTTGAAAATGTTCAGAAATTAAATAAAAAAAAAACAAGTTTCTTTAACTGAAAGTAAGGAACGACATTAAAACTTGAAACGAACAGAAACTATTCCGTATATGAAAGGGGCTGTCCGCTCCTCAATGCCTCGCTCTTTACGCTAAAGTTTTTATTGTTTAAGAAAATAGAGTTTTCAGAAAGAGTCAAACATTAGCGTAAAGAGCGAAGCGTTGTGGAGGGGACAGCCCCTTTCATACACGGAATAATTTCTGTTCGTTTTAAGTTTTGATGTCGCTCCTTACTTTCAGTTAAAAAAACTTGTTTTAGTTAAAAAAAAACTTGTTTTTTTTTATTTAACCACAATAAGACCTTGTGTTGGTCTTTGTAGAAGCTAATCGACTTTTATACTGAAATTTCTATAGCAAGGCACAGAAAATGAATAGGAAATAGATTTTTATATCCCTTGGTATAATAGTCTCTACTGTCCGCTATATTGACTCGTTTTCACATCTAATGCTTGAAACAGTTTAAA
Source organism: Artemia sp. Qi Xiang Cuo (assembly GCF_049724085.1). NCBI lineage: Eukaryota > Metazoa > Arthropoda > Branchiopoda > Anostraca > Artemiidae > Artemia > Artemia sp. Qi Xiang Cuo. The sequence goes on from NC_142807.1 coordinate 6,662,116, forward strand.
CAACGTTTTAATTTAACAAAACTTAACAAATAATTTAGTAGCTGTATCTAGACATAATATCCAACACTGTTCCTCTAAATAGTCCCCCTCCCCCTCAAAAAAGGGAAAAAATTGACCTAAAAATGTAGTATCTTTGTCATACTACCCCCTCCCTCTTTAGGAAAAATTCTCTTAATTTCCCCCTCTACCCTTCAACTTTGCATTGAGGGCTCTTCTCATTGCAAATATAATTTGGTATTTGGCAAGGATGTAATAATTGTCATTGTAATAATTTATTTCTAGTAATTTCTTTCAGTTCAGGCAATATTCACCTACACAGCAGAACCCGTTAAAATTGGTTTTGTTAAACACGTTTGGCTGAAACAAAAGCGGAACTTTTAAAATCACAACAACTGAAGGTCAGTAAATAATTTCTTTATTTTTTGTGTTAAACACGTTTGGCTTAAACAAAAGCAGAACCTTTAAAAAAAAAAAAACTGAATTTAAGTAAATAATTCCTTTGTTTTTTTTTTGTTAAACACAATTGGCTGAAAAAAAAGCGGAACTTTTAAAATCACAACAACTGAAGGTCAGTAAATAATTCCTTTTTTTTTTTTTTTTTAAACAATATTGTCTTAAAAAAAAGCGTAACTTTTAAAATAAAAAAAAATTAATGTAATTTAATTATTCCTTTGTTTTTTTTTGTTAAAAACGAGTGGATAAAACAAAAGCAAAAATTTTCAAATAACAACAAATTAATGTAAGTAAATAATTTTTTTTTTTGTTAAACACTTTTAGCTTAAACAAAAGCGAAACTATTAAAATCACAACAGCTGAAGGTCAGTAAATAAGTCCTTTATTTTTTTTTTAAACACGATTGGCTGAAAAAAAAGCGGAACTTTTAAAATCATACAACTGAAGGTCAGTAAATAATTCCTTTGTTTTTTGTTAAACACAATTGGCTGAAATAAAAGCGGAACTTTTAAAATCACAACTCAAGGTCAGTAAATAATTCCTTTGTTATTTTGTTAAACACGATTGGCTGAAATAAAAATAGAAATTTTAAAATAACAACATATGAAGGTCAGTAAATAATTCCTTTGTTTTTTTTTTGTTAAAACTGATTAATTTAAACATAAGAGGAGCTCTTAAAATAAGAACACCTGGAATTCTGTAAATAATTCCTTTGTTTTTTTGTTAAAAACGATTTGATTAAATAATAGAGGAAATCTTAAAATCACAACAACTTAAGGTAAGTAAAAAATTCCTTTGTTTTTTTTTTTGTTAAAAATTATTGGCTTAAATAAAATCTAAACTTTTAAAATCACAACTCAAGGTAAGTAAAAGATTCCTTTGTTTTTTTTTTTTTGTAAAACAAGTTTGGATTAAAAAAAAATGTAAATTTTAAAATCAGAAAAACTTAAGTTCATTAAATAATTCCTTTTTTTTTTTAAACTCTATTGGCTTAAATAAAAGCGGAACTCTTAAAATCACAACTCAAGGTCAGTAAATGATTCCTTTGTTTTTTTTTTTAAACACGATCGGCTGAAATAAAAGCGGAACTTTTAAAATCACAACAACTAAAGATCAGTACATAATTCCCTTTTTTTTTTTTTTAAACACGAGTGGCTGAAACAAATGCAGAACTTTTAAAATCACAACAAATGAAGGTCAGTAAATGATTCCTTTTTTTTTTTTTTGTTAAACAAGATTGTGTGAAAAAAAAGAAGAAATTTTAAAATCGCAACAACTGAAGGTCAGTGAATAATTCTTTTTTTTTGTTAAAAACTTTTTGATGAAACAAAATATTAAATCTTAAAATCAAAACAACTGAATGTCATTATATAATTCCTTTGTTTTTTTTTGTTAAACACGACTGGCTGAAATAAAAGCAGAACTTTTTTGATCCTAGGTAAGAACTAAAAAATCTCATTGGACCTTGCTATTTCAGGAACATTGAGTCCTAGTTATAGCAGGGTGTCTTTATACACTGGTGTTGTAAATCCTTGGTAAAGCAAGGTATTCTGAAATGCAAAGGTCCTCTAAAATCTCTAGGTCCAAACTGCGTGATCCCAGCTGATTCCATCCTATCCTTCTAGGTATAATTGCATTTGACTCAACGCAGAGGCTGTATTTACCTTAATTTCCTCATCTTGGGTTCTGAGTCAGTGAAGCCGGTCCAAACTAAGAATTCCTAGGTATACTTTTTATTCCCACTTTTTGGAGCTCAATATCACTTCTTTTTTGTTTCTATCATAACTAAATTATCTTTTTTAAGTAACTAAGCTCCCAGAATCTGGACTTTTAAATTCCCTTTTTTAGGGTAATTTTCGTCTGTTGTCTCATTCCAGAAAGTATGCAAAGGAAAAGTCAACCCAATATATAAAAGCCCAGATTCCAGAAATTCTGGTAGGTGAAACCACGGCTTAAATGTTTGTTTCTCATTGACATTTTTCTTCTAGGATATGGAACGGTTGCCATACAACTTATTGATCTTCAGTTGGGTTTATCCAGCAGCTCAGATGATGAGGAGAACTTGATTGTAAAGAAAAGAAGAAAGAGAAAGATGTTCCTCATAAATTGTATTGCAGCCCGCTATGCTGGCAATATGCAGGATGAACACATAAAACTGTCAGGATATTTCACAAATGTGATTCCGAAAATGACGGACTGTGAGTTTTGGAGAAACTTTAGGATGAACAGGGAGACTCTCACTGTTTTTGTCGATTTTTTAGAACCACATCTAAGAAAAAAATATTTTGGTGGCAATGTTCCAATTGAGCCCGCTGAGGCTGCCCTTATTTATCTTTCATACATTGGGAGCCAAGTATTTCTCAGAGAGTTAGCTGTAAGGTTTGGACGATCAAAAAGTGGAGTAAGAAAAGCTATTTTTCTTGTTACTGATATTATTGTGAAATATGGAGTAAAAAAGTACATCAGGTGGCCCCAGCAACCAGATACATCTGAAGTTGTTGAACTATTTCGTGAGAAAATCTCACCTTTTTACAAGACTGGGAGGGGGATCATACAAGAAGGATGATTATAAACTGACTCTTAATGTTTCAGAGCTCATATGTTAAAACTGTGCTTCTCAAACTCTCCATTCTAGAAATGGCACCAAAATTACATATGGTGATCTCAATGGTGCCCTTTTCACTTCACTATTTCAGTACTTATATGGGACTCTGGCTGTTTTTCAGATTTCCTGAAAAAGATGGTACTGGTGCATTATAAATAACACAGCGCTATAGATTGCACAAGGAAATAAAAATGGAAACCCGTCAAATGGGTATTTGCAAGAGATAATGGATTGCAAAGTGTGTTTTCTTTTTGTGTTTACAATATTTAAACTGTTGTTTTTGGGGTTTAGGGGGGAGGGGAAGGTACCTAAGTTATGTAAAGTATTTAATATATGCTATGCTTTACCCTCCCCCCCCCCCTAATGTGCAAATATATAGCCCAAATTTGTTTCTAAACTATTATATTTTCATCCTATTTTGTTAGCATTCACCAAACATGACTTCTTTTGTGTGTTATATATAATGCACCAGTACCCAAAAAATTTCAGCTATAAACTTCTACTGGCCTATTTGAGAAACCAATATTACAGATATCATGCCTTAATCACCTTTATATGAAGAATTTTTTCACTAGACCATTTTTGTGGGGGTAAAGTAAAGTTAAGTCTTCAAGGACTTATATAAGATTTTTTTTTTTTTTAAGTAACTTTAAAGTTTGTGTTGTGTTTCTTTCTAAGAAGGATCTTGGAGAGGGGCTAGGTTATGAAAATGAAACTTACAATGATGAATCCATGGCCAAAAATATACTCAGAGCAGTTATTACCAAGCTTCAATATTAACCCCCTCTGATTTCCAAGTCTTAGAAATTTGCCTACTTGACAGGTCGATTACCAATTGGAATTCTGACATAACAATATTTTCCCTTAATTTCCAGTTTTTGGTTTCTTTTTCTCTGGTTTGAGTCTTAAAAATGCAATCCCTGTTAATTAATTAGAATTTTAAACCATAGGCTAACAATGTTTTTCTTTCTTCTAAATTTAGGAGATGTATTTGCAGATCTTTGAAACCTCATAAATTGGGTTTGAGCAAAGTTTTGAAGCTGAAAAGAGTTTTTGTGCTTTATTTAAGCACAAGAACAATTTTACAAGGTTTCACTTTTGGTAAAATTCTTGTTTAACTACTTTCACTATCTTGGAAAGGGATCAGGTTAGGAAAATTAAACTTTTAGGGATAGGTCTACAGACTAAAGTATATTCCAGGATTGTATTTTGAAGTACCTATCTCCACTCCTTCTCCCTCTAGAAGGCAGTGACCTTTGATGATGTTTAGAAATCTTTTTGTTATGAAAGTGATACCTTGCAAAACAGATCTTCTGCTTAATTGAAGTACAAGAAAACTGTTTTCAGCTTCACAACTTTGTTCATCCCAATTTATGAGGCTTCAAAGATCTGCAAATATATTTCCCCCACTGATTTGGCTTAAAATTCTACTCAAATAACAGGAATTTAATAATCAGAACTAAAACCAGAGAAAAAGAAACTGATAACTAAAAATTAAGGTAAAATGTTGTTTTGTCAAAATATTTCAATAGTTCAAGTAGTCATAGCCTACCTGTCAATTGGACAAATTTCTAAGACTTAGAAATCAGAAGTGGGCTAACATGGAAGCTTGGCAATACCTTCCCAGAGCATATTTTTGGCAATGGATTCATTACTGTAACATTTTTCTAGCCTAACCCCTTTCCAAGATAGCATAAAGTAGCTAAACTAGAACTTTATAGGCCTATTCACTTTTATAAAGCAAAGATTTTTAAAGATCATCAAAGGTCAGTAGGCTAACATCAAGAGGGAGAAGGAGCAGAGGTAGGTTCCTTAAAATAGCCTACCTTAAAGGGCATACTTAAGTCTGTAGATCAATCCCTGAAAATTTCCTTTTCCTAACCTAGCCCCTTTCAAAGACAGCAAAAAGTAGCAAAATGAAAATTTTAGAAGCTTTTTTTTTATCTGGAGTGGACCTTTCCCCTTCTTTTCATTAGCCTATTTACCATAGCCTAAGGAATTTACCTTTCAAAAGTTAATAACATCCTTCAAACATGATCTCACACTATCTCTATCATACAATAGCAGCTACAGAAAGTCAACTAAAGCAGACTAGTAGGTGTTCAAGGAGTGACCACATAGGAGAAAATGCATGAAGTTGATTGTAGTTCAACTAAGGTTAACTAAAGTTCAAAGTCCAACTGCATATTAACATCCTGTAGATAAAAATTATAAGCTTTCTAGCTTACCTGTAGTTTGGAAGAGGAACTAGCCCTTTTCATTTGTGCCAATGTATTTTTCTAAAATTATATCCATTTGACAAATACTTCAATCTGTTTAAAAATTACGCCAGGAATGTGGTTTCCAACTTCACTTTCCACGATTCGTCTGGAATCGCTTTCCGAAAAAGCAGGAAGAGTTCCCAGTCGGTTTTAGCGACTACCGACGAGTTATTCGTACCCGTGTTCATCCGTGAAAACACATGGAAAGTGATTCCAGATCTATTTTCCAAGTCGCGAAAACCACCCTTAAGATCGTTCGTGAGTATGCGCTTGCGATTATCTATGGACATTAGCGTCCTATCAAAGGCGGTGTAATGGGACCTGGCAAAGAATTTTGTTCTTTCATTTGCTGACAAAATGAAGAAAGTTGCCATGAGCGATTGTAGCATATATCTCCAACTGGAATCTAGTAAAAGACGATCACGCCCCATAGTAAACAATAAAGTAGACCATAACTCCTTAAAAAAGATTCAGATGAAAACATGAAGCATACAATTAGAAATGCCTTGTCCCAAACCTCTATATAGCAAACTTACCGTCCCTTGGCTTAAATAAACAAGATAAATATGCTGGCCTGAAAATCAAGAAAATTCACTTTAAATATGTAGCTCTCTGCAAACGGCACCTCTTTTTCTTTCCACTTGATTTTCCTCCTCAGCTAGCTAGGCACTGGAAAATCACAGAAAGCTGTATAATGGCTCATTTTAAAGGAAATTGCTAAATCTAGAGCCTTTTGGAATTAAAAATAAAATATTCTTAAAAGTAGAATCAATTTTGATAAAAAAAAAACCTTATTTTTGATATATTTTCATACTGCAGTCTTTTCAAAGGCATTTATGTTTTGTTATTTTGTTTTTTAGTAAAGAACGACCTCTTTCCTATACTAAGTTTTATAGGTCACTTAACAATTGTATTGGCTAGTACAGTTATATTTAAGGTCAATATATTAAATTTTTCCATTAAAAGACGATCATTGGAATAAAAATCCATTGCATAAATTTGATTCAGTTAGCTACTTGATTGTTTGAGGCTAGTCTCTTACTATTTCAAAGAAGAAAAAGCCGTAGGCTTTTTCCTGTTTGTAATCAATTATAAAAAGTTCTACCTTAAAAATGAGTTATACATAAAGGACCAATATAGTTCATCATAAATGGTATTTGTCAACTAGTTTTTTTTATATAATTATCCATTATTATGTTAACTGCAATAATTTTTGGGACGTTTAAAAAAAAAAAAATTCTTAACTGAAATTATAGTAAAAGGCAACCTCTTTGACCAAATTTTATATGCCACTTAACTATAGTATAGGCTAGTGGAGTTATATTTAAGGTCAATACATTGAAATTTTCCATTTAAAGACAATCATTGGAACAAAAACCCATCACAACCATTTGATTTTGTTAGCTACTTGATTGTTTGAGGCTAGTCTCTTACTATTTCAAAGAAGAAAAATCCGTAAGCTTTTCCTGTTTGTAATCAATTAGAAAGGGCTCTTCCTTTAAAATGAGTTATACATAAAGGACCGAAACATTTCATTATAAATTGTATTTGTAAATTAAGTTGTCTTTATAATCATCCAGTATCATGTAAAATGCAGCAATTTTAGGGGGGTTTTAACAAAAAATTTATTTTTTAACTGAAAGTAGTATAATTCCTGAAATGTATAGTAAGAGCAACTCTTCTCAATAGTTGGGGTTGCAGTGGTAGGTAGCAACCTAGTTAGAGACAATCATGTCTAATTTTAAGAAATGTAAAAATCCATTGCTCCTAACAAAAAGTCAGATCAAAACAAAAAGTACACTATTAGAACCAACTTGTTCGAAACCCCTGTATAATGAACTTTCTGTCCCTTACCTTGAACAGCAAGGGAAATATATTGGCTTGAAAACTAGCAAGAGACCCTCACGCCCCATAGTAAAAAAGAAAGTAACCCATAAATCCTTAAAAAAGATTCAGATCATTTATAGTAAAGAACGAACACTATCCCATATTAACTGAAATTTTAAATTATCGTGGTTGCAGTGGTAGCTATAGCATATTAAGATATGAAAACATCCCATAGTGACGAAAAAATAGCTCAAAACTTCTCAAAGTGCTGTCAGATTGAAATACACTGTACACCAAGAGAACCGCCTTGTCTTGAAAGCCTATAAGAGAACCTTGCAATTCCTCTGCTTGAGCAACTATTATATTTTCATCCTATTTTATTTTATTTCATTAGTATTAACCAAACTTGACTTCTTTTGTGTGTTATATATAATGCACCAGTACCCAAAAAATCTCAGCCATAAACTTCTACTGGCCTATTTGACAAACCAACATTATAGATATCATGCCTTAATCACCTTTATATGAAGAATTTTTTCACTAGGCCATTTTTGTGGGGGTAAAGTAAAGTCTTCAAGGACTTATATAAGGTTTTTTTTTAAGTAACTTTAAAGTTTGTATTGTGTTTCTTTCTAAGAAGGAGTAATTCTGCATTGGTAATTCCTAGGCTTCTAGAGTAGCTTAGCATTCTGTGAAAGAGTATTCAGACCCAGTAAAATTCTAGTTTATCTACATTTTGCTATCTTGGAGAGGGGCTAGATTATGAAAATGAAACTTACAATGATGAATCCATGGCCAAAAATATACTCAGAGCAGTTATTACCAAGCTTCAATATTAACCCCCTCTGATTTCCAAGTCTTAGAAATGTGCCTGCATGACAGGTCCATTACCAATTGGAATTCTGAAATAACGATAATTTCCCTTAATTTCCAGTTTTTGGTTTATTTTTTTCTGGATTGACTCTTAAAAATGCAATCCCTGTTAATTAAATAGAATTTTAAGCCATAGGCTAGAAATGTTTTTCTTTCTTCTAAATTTAGGAGATGTATTTGCAGATCTTTGAAACCTCATAAATTGGGTTTGAGCAAAGTTTTGAAGCTGAAAAGAGTTTTTTGTGCTTTATTTAAGCACAAAAACAATTTTACAAGGTTTCACTTTTGGTAAAATTCTAGTTTAACTACTTTCACTATCTTGGAAAGGGATCAGGTTAGGAAAATTAAACTTTTAGGGATAGGTCTACAGACTAAAGTAAATTCCAGGATGGTATTTTGAAGTACCTATCTCCACTCCTTCTCCCTCTAGAGGGCAGTGACCTTTAATGATGTTTAGAAATCTTTTTGTTATGAAAGTGAAACCTTGCAAAATAGATCTTCTGCTTAAGTGAAGTACAAGAAAACTGTTTTCAGCTTCACAACTTAGTTCATCCCAATTTATGAGGCTTCAAAGATCTGCAAATATATTTCCTCCACTGATTTGGCTTAAAATTCTATTCGAATAACAGGAATTGTATTTTCAGAACTAAAACAAGAGAAAAAGAAACTGATAACTGAAAATTAAGGTAAAATGTTGTTTTGTCAAAATATTTCAATAGTTCAAGTAGTCATAGCCTACCTGTCAATTGGACAAATTTCTAAGACTTAGAAATCAGAAGTGGGCTAACATGGAAGCTTGGCAATACCTTCCCAGAGCATATTTTTGGCAATGGATTCATTACTGTAACATTTTTCTAGCCTAACCCCTTTCCAAGATAGCAAAAAGTAGCTAAACTAGAACTTTATAGGCCTATTCACTTTTATAAAGCAAAGATTTTTAAAGATCATCAAAGGTCAGTAGGCTAACATCAAGAGGGAGAAGGAGCAGAGGTAGGTTCCTTAAAATAGCCTACCTTCCAAGGGCATAGGTAAGTCTGTAGATCAATCCCTGAAAATTTCCTTTTCCTAACCTAGCCCCTTTCAAAGACAGCAAAAAGTAGCAAAATGAAAATTTTAGAAGCTTTTTTTATCTGGAGTGCACCTTTCCCCTTCTTTTCATTAGGCCTAGCCTATTTACAATAGCCTAAGGAATTTACCTTTCAAAAGTTAATAACATCCTTCAAACATGATCTCACACTATCTCTATCATACAATAGCATGGTAAAATTCTACTTTAGCTACTTTTGGCTATCTTGGGAAGGGGTTAGGTTAGGACAATGAGACTTTCAGGGATGGGTCTACAGGCTAAAGTATGTCCCGGGAAGGTATTTTGAAGTACCTACCTCCTCTCTTTCTCCCTCTAGAGGGTCATGAAATTTGCCTACATGACAGGTCTATACCCATTGAAATTTTGACAAAACAACATTTTACCTTAATTTTCAGTTATCAGTTTCTTTTTCTCTGGCTTTAACTCTGAAAATTCAATTTCAGTTATTTGAGCAGAATTTTAAGACATATAAATAGTTTATTTTCAAAATTTAGGAAATGTATTTGCATATCTTTAAAACCTTATAAATTTGGATTGAGCAAAGTTGTGAAGCTGAAAACAATTTTGTTGTACTTCACTTAAGTAGAAGATCTATTTTGCAAGGTTTCACTTCTATAACTCACATATTTTTAAAGGTCATCAAAGGTTGGGACCCTCTAGAGGGAGAAGAAGTGGAGGTGGGTACTTCAAAATATCATCCCAGGACATACTTTAGCCTGTAGACCCATCCCTGAAAGTTTCATTTTCTTAACCTAACCCCTTTCCAAGATAGTCAAAAGTAACTAAAGTAGAATTTTACCCAATAGCAGTTACAGAAAGTCAACTAAAGCAGACTAGTAGGTGTTCAAGGAGTGACCACATAGGAGAAAATGCATGAAGTTGATTGTAGTTCAACTAAGGTTAACTGAAGTTCAAAGTCCAACTGCATATTAACATCCTGTAGATAAAAATTATAAGCTTTCTAGCTTACCTGTAGTTTGGAAGAGGAACTAGCCCGTTTCATTTGTGCCAATGTATTTTTCTAAAATTATATCCATTTGACAAATACTTCAATCTGTTTAAAAATTACGCCAGGAATGTGGTTTCCAACTTCACTTTCCACGATTCGTCTGGAATCGCTATCCGAAATAGGCAGAAAGTGTTTCCAGTCGGTTTTCGCGACTACCGACGAGTTATTCCTACCCGTGTTCATCCGTGAAAACACATGGAAAGTGATTCCAGATCTATTTTCCAAGTCTTGAAAACCGCCCTTAAGATCGTTCGTGAGTATGCGCTTGCAATTATCTATGGACATTAGCGTCCTATCAAAGGCGGTGTAATGGGACCTGGCAAAGAATTTTGTTCTTTCATTTGCTGACAAAATGAAGAAAGCCGCCATGAGCGATTGTAGCATATATCTCCAACTGGAATCTAGTAAGAGACGATCACGCCCCATAGTAAACAATAAAGTAACCCATAACTCCTTAAAAAAGATTCAGATGAAAACATGAAGTATACAATTAGAAATGACTTGTAAAAAAGATTAAGATCATTCATAGTAAAGAACGAACACTAGCCCATAGTAACTGAAATTTTAAATTATCGTGGTTGCAGTGGTAGCTATAGCATAGTAAGATATGAAAACATCCCATAGTGACGAAAAAATAGCTCAAAACTTCTCAAAGTGCTCTCAGATCGAAATACACTGTACACCAAGAGAACCGCCTTGTCTTTAAAGCCTATAAGAGAACCTTGCAATTCCTCTGTTTGAGCAACAAGGAAAAACCTTTGGGTTGAGAACAATGAAAGTGGCCACAACCACTAAGTTATGCATCTAGATTATTGTATAAAGGATCATTATGCTAATTCTAAATGGTTGCAGGTTGCAGTGGTAGATAGCAACCTAGAAAGAGACAATCATGTCTGATGTTAAGAAATATAATAACCCATTATAATATCATAAAAATAGAGTCAGATCAAAATACAAAGCACATCCTTAGAGCCGCCTTGCCGGAAACCTCTATTTAGAAGACTTTCTGTCCCTTGGCTTGAACAGGAAGGAAAACATAAAGGATTGAAAATTAAGAAAAGTGGCAATTACTACAGCATACTAATACCTAAACGAAATCTTTTTTTCTTTTTTTTTTCCACAGATAGCTTGGTACTGGAACATCGTAGAGAGTTGTTCAATGGCTCATTTTAAAGGAAATTAGTGGGGATAAAAATATTTTGTAATTGAAACAAATTATTTTTAAAACATAATCCTTTTTTTACAAAAAACTGCATATTATATTATTAAAGATTGATCAATGACAATATAAGTTTAGGTTGTAGCCAAGTCATTCTTCCCTATTCCAATTAATAAAAAGTCATAGGCCTTTTCCTGTTTGTAACGTCTTCCTGTCTGTTTTTTTCTATAAAGTGAATATAGTAATTAAGTAAGTCTGACGGCACTAGACCCTTAAGGTCCAAACCGATGGTGCTGATCTCCATTTCATGGTCCTTCAGCAAGGAAGTGCAATGGGGCCAAGGCTAGAACATAATTTGCACTTTGCTGAAAGAATATACTTATTATACTTATTATATAAAATATGAAAATATAAACTTGTTTTGTGGAAAACTTTTTTTTATAAATAACCCGTTAGGGTTATTAGCATATATCTGTTTAAGACTGATGATCTAAAACAAAATCCTGGAAATTCTGCTGAAGAAAAAAGTATTTCTAATTGTGTTTTTGAAAATTCTTTTAGTTCACTGAATATTCGGCAAAAAAAATTGTTTCGTAAAACAAGCTGTACTGAAGAGTCCAAGACATTTATTGAAAAAAACTCTGAAACTAGATCTGACAAAGAGATTATGACGACTGAATTCACCTATAACAATTTGATTACACGTACTACAAAAAACAAAAAAATGCCTTTGATATGGCAATGTCATCGTAATATCTGCAAGCTCAATCTGACAGATATTGAAACATGTCAAATTCTTTTTGAAATCCTTTAAAAGGATTTAACATTAAATTTTTCAACAAGAAAAATACTGACGGTTTCTACCCCATCGTATATTGTGAAATCAATTTCAGAGATCCGGATTACAGTGGTACCTAGCCCATAGCTTCTTAAAATCGTCAGATAAAAAATTACATTATTAGAGATGCCTTGTCATTTTCCTTTGTTTTTGTTTTTTTCTCCTCAGCTAGCTCAGCTTGAAACCATTTCATAATTAACAATAATAATTAAAAAAAATAATTTTTTTGTGAAGAACTGTATTTTTCTATAGCTCTGTAGTAGCAAATGTTATTAAGATCTTGTTGCCACCTGGAGCCAAACTTTTTTTGGCTCAACTTCTAAAGTGTGTATGTCTATAATTTTGTGCCTTATTTCTGTAGTGCATAGTCCGGGTTGCAGCCGTAGCTAAAAACCTAGTAAGAGACAATCACGCCCAGAACTCTGAAAATGTGAGTTAGATCAAAACAAAAAGTTCACTATAAAAACCGCCTCTTCCGAAATCCATATATAGAAGAACTTACTGTATCTTGGATATAACAACAAGGAAAATATATTGGCTTGAAAATAAAAAAGTTGTTACAACCAGAAAATTCTGTGTATACGGTATCGTTTTCCCCGTCTTTCTTCTCAGATAGCTTTGCACTGGAACATCGTAGAGAGTTGTTTCATGGCTTATTTGAAAGGAAATTGATGTAGTTAAAAACTTTTTGTAATAAAGAAAATGTAACCTTTAAAGCATAATCAAATCTATGCGAAAAACTGCATTTATCTACAACGATGTAGTATTTTATGCTATTGACTTGAGGAAAAAAGCATCTATAGTGTTTCAGCACCAAAACTAGTGTTTGCATCGAAATAGATATATTCCTAAAAGGGATCACATTTTTAACATTATAGAAGGAACATAAATAAAATAATCCGGGTTGCTAACATAAAGGAACCATTTAGTTCGTTTTAAATAACGACTATGGAAGGATTTCATCGGATTTAGGTGATAAGGCATAATAATGCTAAAAACTATGCACATAAAAATTAGCACATAAAATTGCTATCAACTACAACACATCAAAATGCTAACAACTATGACACATAAAAATAGCAAGCACAAATTCAACAATTCTCTAATTTTATTAAAATTTAACCATTGTTTCTATATGGTATTTGTTTTTGAAAGAGAGGGCATTGTGGCCTTTGGTGTCCAAAGAGGAAACAAATTTAGTTGAAGCTTTCAGTTAATGTTGTGGGGAGCGTCAAACTAAAGAAAAATAACAAACAGATCACGAAAAAAGAAAATAATTCCCTATCAACTTTCTGCGTCACCCTTTATAGCCGAGCTAGAAATAAATAATACTTGGACGGTATTTGCCTCTTTACTTAGGTAATGGACATCTTCCTTTTTTCCCAATTAATTAAAATTCCAAGTCCAACTGCAGCAATAATAATAAGGCCTCCAATAATGTCTCCGACTATTGCCACAACACACTGATTTTTATCCTTTGCACCTTCATCATTTTTACTTGAGTCTTTGGTTTTGTCACCATCATGATCGGACTACTTAATCTGATTTTTATCCTCTATATCTTTATCTTTTTTAACTTTAGTCTTTTGTTTTGTGTCCATCATGATCGGACTGCCTAATTTGACTTTTTTCTTCTACATCTTTATCTTTTTCACTCGAGTCTTCGATTTTTTCTCAATCATGATCAAACTGCCGAATCTGATTTTTATCCTCCAAATCTTTATCTTTTTCACTTGAGTCTTTGGTTTCGTCTCCATCATGATCGGACTGCCTAATCTGATGTTTATGCTCTGCTCTTTTAGCTTTTCACTTGTCTTTGGTTTCGTTTCCAGCATGTTTGAACTGCCTAATTTGATTTTTATCCTCTATATCTTCATCTTTTTCGCTTGAGTCTTTGGTTTTGTATCCATCATGATCGGACTGCCTAATCTGATTTTTATCTTCTATAGCTTCATCTTTAACACTTGAGTCTTTGGTTTTGTCTCCAACATGATGGGACTGCCTTATTTGATTTTTATCCTCCACATCTTCATCTTTTTCACTTGAATCTGTGGTTTCACCTCCATCATGATCGGCCTGTCTAATGTGATTTTTACCGCAATGTCATCCTGATATCTGCAAGCTCTATCTGACAGATATTGAAACAAGTCGAATTCTTTTTGAAATCCTTTAAAATGATTTAATATTAAATTTTTCAACAAACAAAACACTAACGGTTTCTACCCCAACGGTTTGAAATATTGTGAAATCACATACTTATTTCAATGGTAGCTAGCAACTTTGAAAGAGACGATCAAGTCCAAAAGTAAAAAATGAAATAGCCCATAACTTCTTAAAACAGTCAAATAAAAAATAGTTACATTATTAGAGCTGCTTTGTCCGAAACTTCTACATATACAACTTACATTCTCTTGGTGTGAAGAACAATGAAAATTTGTCAGCTTCAAAAACAAGAAAAGTGGCTTGAACTGCGGTATTCTCCATCAATGACATCTTTTTTTCTTTTTTTCTCCTCAGCTAGCTCGGCACTGGAAAATCATAGATAGCTGTTTAATGGCTTATTTGAAAGGAAGCTGATGTATTTGAAATCATTTCATAATTAAAAAAATCATTTTTAAAAAATGATTTTTTGCAAAAAATTGTATTTTTCTATAGCTTTTTAGTAGCAAATTTTATTAACATCTCCTTGCCTCCTAGAACCAAATTTTTTTTGGCTCGACTTCTAAAGTATGTATGTCTATAATTTTGTGCCTTATTTCCGTAGTACATAGTCCGGGTTGCAGCAGTAGCTAAAAACATAGTATGAGACGATCACGCCCCTTAATTAAAACTAAAATAGCCCAGAGCTCTGAAAATAAGATTTAGATCAAAACAAAAAGCTAACAATAAGAAATGCCTTGTCCAAAACCCCTAAATAGAAGAACTTACTATCTCTTGGGTGTAAAAACAAGGAAAATATACTGGCTTGAAAATAAAAAAGTGGCTACAACCAGAATATTCTGTGTATACGGTATCTTTTTTCCCCTCTTATTTCTCAGATAGCTTTCCACTGGAGCATCATAGAGAGTTGTTTAATGGCTTGTTTTAAAGGAAACTTATGTAGTTGAAAGCCTTTTGTAATAAAGAAAATATAATTTTAAAGCATAATCAAATCAATACGAAAAACTGCATTTATCAATAACAGTGTAGTATTATATGTTATTTACATCAGAAAAAACCATTTATAGTGTTTCAGCACCACTTCTACTCTTTGAATCGAAGTTGATATAGCTATAAAAGGGGTGACATGTTTAACATTATAGAAGGCATATAAATAAAATAATCCGGGTTGCTAACATAAAGGATCCATTTAGTTCCTAATAAATGAGGATTATGGAAGTTTCACCGGATTTAGCTGATAAGACATAATAATGCTAAAAACTATAACACATAAAATTGCTATCAACTACAACACATCAAAATGCTAACAACTGTGGCAAATAAAAATAGTAAGCATATAATCTACAATTCTGTAATTTTTATTAAAATTTAACCATTGTTTCTATACCGTATTTGTTATTGAAAGAGAAAGCATTGTGGTCTTTGGTGTCAAAAGAGGTAAAAAATCTAGTTGTAGCTTTCAGGTAATGTTGCAGGGAGCGTTGAACTAAAGCAAAATAACAAATAGATCACGAAAATAAGAAAATAATTCCCTCTCAACTTTCTGCGTCACCCTTCATAGCCGAGCTAGAAATAGATAATACATGGACGGTATTTGCCACTTTACTTAGGTATAGGACATCTTTCTTTTTTCCAATTAATATAAATTCTAAGTCCAACAGCAGCAATAACAATAAGGCTTCCATAATGCCTCCGACTATTGCCACAACACACTGATTTTTATCCTCTACACTTTCATCATTTTTACTTGAGTTTTTGGTTATGTCTCCATCATGATCAGACTACCTAATCTGATTTTTATCCTTTATATCTTCCTCTTTTTCGCTTAAGTCTTTGATTTCGCCTCCATCATGATCAGACTGTCTAATCTGGTTTTTACCCTTTAGATCTTAATCTTTTTTACTTGAGTCGTTGGTTTTGTCTCCATCTTGATAAGACTACCTAATCTGACTTTTATCTTCTGCATCTTTATCTTTTTCATTCGATTCTTTGTTTTTGTCTCCATCATGATCGAACTGCCAAACCTGTTTTTCATCCTCTATATCTTCGTTTTTTTTTAACTTCAGTCTTTGGTTGCGTCTTAATCATGGTCAGACTGCCTAATTAAATTTTTGTCATCTATATTTTCATCTTTTTTACTTGGGTCTTTAGTTTCGTCTCCATCATGATCAGACTGCCTAATCTCATTTTTATGCTCAGCCCATTTAGCTTTTTTACTTGAGTCTTTGGTTTCATCTCCAGCATGTTTGGACTGCCTAATGGGATTTCTATCCTCTATATCGTCATCTTTTTCGTTTGAGTGTTTGGTTTCGTATCCATCATGATGAGATTGCCTAATCTGATTTTTAGTTTATATAATTTCATCGTTATCACTTGAGTCTTCGGTTTTGTCTCCATCATGATGGGACTGCCTTACCTGATTTTTATCCTCCACATCTTCTTCTTTTCCACTTGAATCTTTGGTTTCATCTCCATCATGATCGGACTGTCTAATGTGATTTTTATCCACTATATCTTTATTTTTTCACTTGAGTTTAGGAGGTGAACCCCCTCATATGTGTAATTATTTCTGTTTGTTTTATGTTTTAATGTTTCTCCTTAGTTTCAGCTAAAAAAATCATTTTTTTGTATTTAATTTTTGATCGTTGTTTAAATTATGCTGGGATATCTTGCGCCCCCTCCATAGGAATGTCCCTTCCCCCCCGGAAACGTCCTCCATAGAAGGATCCTCCCCTGCAACCCCCTTCGCTGACACCCCACCCCCATCACAAAAAAATACCTCCTGAAACGTCTCTATACTTCCCATTAACCATTACTATATGTAAACAATGGGCAAAGTTCATAACTTCCAGCCCTTCTTCCGGAACTTTGGTGGATTAAGTCATCCTTAAAGACATATTTATTAGATTTTTGAGTATGCTGAGCAAAATGGCAATTTAAAAATTTTGACTGGGTGACTTTGGGAAAAACTGAGCGGGGGAGGGTGTTAACTTGCCCTCCAGTTTTTTGGTCACTTAAAAATGGAACTAGAACTTTCAATTTCTGTTCAAATGAACCCTCTTACGATATTCTCAAACTATCACCCCTGGAAAAAAAAACGCTTCCGTGACCTTTCTTCAGACGGAATATACAAACTTACACATTTTTGCAGATAGGTCCTTGAAACCTCTGCAGTAGGGTTTTCTGATACGCTGAAGCCAATGGTGTGATTTTAATTAAAGTTCTGTGACTTTTTTGGGATGTTGACCCCTTTTTTCGACAATTAGGAAAATTTTCTCAGGCGCGTAACTTTTGATTGGTACAACTACACTAATGAAGCTTATCTATTTGAAATCAGCATAAAAATTTGATTCTATGGATGTATCTATGGGTATCGAAATTCCGGTTTTTAGAGTTTCAGTTACTATTAAGCCTTACTACAGTTTGTTACCGCACAATGTTTCAAAACGTCAAGCCTTCCAATCATTTTCGACTATTAAAAAGGGCACTAGGCTTTTCGATTTCCAATTGAATTAACCCTTTTGGAAACGAAAACTCTCTATAAGCATCTTATATGCCCCCAGGGCATAATATACAACCCTTGCCCTAAGGTTTTTTAGGGTGGTTGTCATCCTCTATGACCGAATTTCCAGAACTTTCAACTACGTTAAACAACATGGCAGTCTCAAAATTTAGATTGTGTGTGTTTGGGGAAATGATGGGCGTGAGAGGGGTGTTAGTTGTCATCCAATAAAATTTCCGGTTTTTAGAGTTTTGGTTACTATTGTGCCGGGTCGCTCCTTATTTACAGTTTGTTACCACGAACTGTTTAAAAATTTCAAGCCTTCCAATCACGTTCGACTATTAAAAAGGGCACAAGCCACTCCAATTTCTAGTTGAATAAGCGATTTTCGAAGTTTCTACGACATCTTCCTCGATTCGAAGTGACCTACACTAAAGGAAAAGATTAATAAATAATACATTGTGCTAACATCGTTCCTACATACCCACAGGGTATAATATAGAACCATTGCCCTGAGAGTTGTAGGCGAGTGTCCTCTTCTTTACTTAGTCCCCGTTTCTTGTCTCGTTCTCCAGTGTCCCCGTTCTTAACTTAGGCACCGCGATCGTACTGCTTTTGATTTATACAACAACTTACCATATAAGCCTTATATGCCCTTAATGCGCCCAGGGCTAAACTTACACCCCTTGCTCTGAGGGCTCCGAGGAGGCCATCAACCTAAGAGACCTAATTTCCAGAACGTTCAACTAGGTGGAACAAAACAAATATCTCAAAATTTTTCATTGGATGCGTTTTGGAAAATTGTGGGTGTGAGAGGGGTGTTAGTCGCTATCTAATACCTTTCGACTATTAAAAAAAGCTCTAGCCCTTTCAATTTCCAATTGAATGAGCCCTTTTGAAGTTTTATAAGAAACTAACAAACAATTATGCGTCCAATAAAAGAAACCATGCATACTCCTGCCATTTACCCGTGCCCCAGCCATTTAAACATTTGCCTCTCTATTATTTGGACTATCCGTCTTGACTTTTCTCTGTCTACAATTAGCCATGTCTTGATGCAACCTATGCAATCTACTGCAAAATACTTGATAACTTCAATTCAAGAAACCATGCATACTCCTGCCATTTAACCGTGCCCCAGCCATTTAAACATTTGCCTCTCTATTACTTGGACTATCTGTCTTGGCTTTTCTCTGTCTACAATTAGCCATGTCTTGATGAAACCTATGCAACCTACTGCCATTTACTTGATAAGTTTCTACGACAACGCTTTCAATAAAAACTTTATATACCCCAGGGCATAACTTACAACCCTTGCCCTGATGGGTCTGCAGGGAGGCTTTGTCATCCTTAAAGACCTAATTTCTAAAACTTTCAACTACGTTGAATAAAATCAATATTTCAAAATTTATATTGGATATGTGCTGCTTAATTTTTATACTATTTCGTCTGCGCCACTTACGCCGCTTATGACCGTACTACTTGTAATGGGTGGAAAAAAGTGGGTAAAATGGGGGTAAAAAATGACCGCGCCACTCCCTAGGGAAGAAATTAAAATAGAGTAAAGTAATAGGTTAGAATTGTTTTGTGGGGTAGTTAATTTTGGTTGAAAGTAACCCCAGTGACTAGCCCCTAAGTGACAATATACTCCTCCCACAAGTTGAAGACGATATGTTGAAGGAGTCATTAAAAATTGATTTCGACCCATTCCAAATACAAACATCAATCCCCTGTGAGTACTCAAGCCCCTACGTGACAATATACTCCTCCCACAAGTTGAAGACGATATTTTGAAGGAGACATTAAAAATTGATTTCGACCCATTCCGAATACAAACATCAATCCCCTGTGTGTAATCAAGGAATAACCGCAAAGTCCATAGATACAAGCCATGCACGAACAATTTTATACGGGAAATCTAATCACTAAGTGCAAGAACGTACAATTTTATAAGAGAAATACATTTTCTATGTGCTTTAAAATATCCAAAAAATCAATCCATCTATTACCAACGCGATACCAGTGTTCAAACCTGTAACGATAAAGCACCTTATCAACTATCCAAAGACAGCAGGTGAGAATGAACTTTGATATCAAAATTCCACACACATGTACTTGGATGTATCATTTCTCGTTTGACAAATTAGAGAAAACACTTCGTCAAAGATCCATACACTTTGTGAAGAACCTGTACTGTAAGTGTAATAACATTTTTACACAAGACGAAAAGAATGAAAGACAATAATCAACAACAGAATGAGTGAGTACAATAATGAAACAGATGGTGGTGAAATAGGTGTGAGTTTGCATGTATCAGAGTTTATTAATTTTGATAATGTAACAATCTCGATAACTTATTATTAGTATTATATAACGAATAAACCCAGGTAAATTGTTTCGAAGATTACCAGTGAATGTGGTGAACGTATTATTATATGCTATAAATCGTTAATATATATATATATATATATATATATATATATATATATATATATATATATATATATATATATATATATATATATATATATATATATATATATATATATATATATATATATATATATATATATATATATATATATATATATATATATATATATATATATATATATATATATATATATATATATATATATATATATATACTAAGTCGTATGACTACTAAGAAAAACCTACTAAGTCGTATGACAAAGCTCTTCCAGTGAGGGCAAATAATGCAACTTACTAACATCTGTCAGAATATTTAGCCATGACATGGTAATTATATCGAGTAATATAATGGTAAGGCTTGCATCTGGCACCACGCGATCCACTTCGTTCCTTAAATAATTCATTACGTTTACAGTTTATGAGATTTTCTTAGATATCATTTCGACTTTATCTCTTTGGTAGTTTGCTTGTATTTTTTGGACGCATAGCGTTATGTTCATGGCATTATTGAACTTTTTACATTTTCCCTCAGGATGTTTAAGTCTTCCTTTGTTGTTAACCAAAAAAGGCGGGAGGCGAGTTCTAAAATAATGGAAATTGGGCTTGTAGACCTTCGGTATTCACTTCTTCGAAAGAATATTTCAAAAATACTTGTGATACCTTGTTTTAAATTTTATATTTCCATATTAAATGATTCAAATAAGGATTGTAGTCTTTGTCTGTATAATTTTAAAAAGGCTTGATGAGTTGATACTTTCTGGGTGTTTTTCTCATTTAGATCTGGCAATTGTTCGATACTTTCTTTTGTCGGCTCATCGACCATGGCTAGTCTAGAGCAAGTACGTTTGCCGTCTACTGTCCAACATTTCTTATGTGCGTAATTATCTTCTTCCTCTTTTTATATTTATTTTTCTCTTCTCCTGGCCTATGCCCTTGTACTTTAATCGTTTGTATTTGGGTATGCGTTACTGGGATTCTTGCTCTTGCCTTTATAAAGACTTTTCCAAAAGAATGGGTATGCATAAATGTGGGCCCTGTTGACTATTTCCATTTTGTAAATGTCGTAGGTTTTACGTAAGTTAATAAGATTAAATTTCTAGGTTTTTCTTTACTAAGTTCGATCCATTCTGACACTGTGGTTGCCGTAGTTTCGGATATCGAAGACTGTATCTCTTTTGTTGGGGTCTCATATGCGGGTGTGGTTGTCGCGATGTCATTTTCTTTTCTTTCTGTTGGATTTGTATATTTCTTATCTTATTGGGTATTTGAGAACTTGTTCCTTTATTTGTCTAATTCTTCTAGGTTTGTATCTTGTATTCTTAGGGATCTGTTTCTGTTTTCCTTTCTTACTTTACATAATGTCCGTTCAGCACCATTGTTCTTGGCATAACTCTGCCATAGTTCTTCGAGAAAAGCCCTTAGGCTTGGTGGTTCATTCAGCATTGCGTAATTTCCATCATAAAGTTTTCCATTCCTCGTAGTCAATAATATAGGGTTTTTCATAGATTTTATTGTGGTAAAGTCTCTCGACAAGTATTCAATATTATTCGTCTTTTCCTTCTGTCTTCTTTGGTGCTGGTTCCTAGTGCCATGTCAATTTCAGCCATTTTCTTATAAAGGTCATCTATTATGAACTTTATTTTAATTTTGGGATAACTGGCATTGTGAACTCTTTAGGCCTATTATCTTTACTATGCATTATTTTACTGGTCTAAAATCCTTTATCCAATCTTAAGTATTGGAATATCAGTTCTTTGAGTTCATTCTTATTTTTCTCTAGTCTTGTTACTTGTTGGAACAAGCTTTTGAAGGGTTTGGGGTTCAATTTCATAAAAATTTTCCATGCATTATGGCTGGCTAGCAATGAATTTTCATACTTAATTATTACTCCATGCTTGACAATATCTTGGGCTGCTGCGTGAACAACGAGGAATATGATGACATTCTTAAGCCTCATCTTTTTGTTTGTTTCTAGAGTTAGTGTATTATCAATTTTACCTATTTTCGTAAAATTTTATCTACTTTGCTATTTTATTTTTTTAAAGCAGTTTAGGCATTTTAAATTTTAACTTGGGCTATTTTACTATATTAATTTATCTTAATTTAATTTTTTTAACTCCTTTATGGCATTGGCCAAACAAAACTGAATTTTGAGCGTAATATAGGATTTTTGATTATGAATTATATCTCAGGGTTAGAATGGTCATGGAAGTATTAGCTTTACTCTGGTTGTGATATGCCTTTATGACTGGTCGTGACACACCTTAAAGACTTAGTTAATAATTACTATGCAACTTAATTTTACATCATATCTTTTGATCAAAAGCGTATATATTTTTTTTGCAATTTATTCATTCATTAAGTAAATAACATATAAATACGCTGGTAACCTATTTTTATTATAAACCTTTTATTAAGATTATTGTCGTCATTATAACTAGAATTATTAGGGATACACTAAAACAAGATAACTCTTAGATATGGGATTAATTAATTTCATAGTTACATATTCCTATCATTGATAACTACCTAGCATAGGTTTTGTAGGGTTGTCACTCTTAAGTCATAGGGTATTTACCTCAATGCTTAGTGTATGGTTTTAATTTTTGCGTAAGATATGCGCTATTTCATTAATATTGGTTCGCTTATTATTAGTATTTTCAGAAGAAAAAAAATCTGAAAATGGATATTATGGTGTCATTTAGTGAATATATAATTTAGGAAGTTATTTTGACAATTTTATTTGTATACACGATTTCTCCCATAGCCATCTGCGTTCAATTTTAAGATTGACGTGTTTTTCGGGAGCATGTTGTGTTTTTTTAATAACGCTAGACTGGTGTTAAGGCGATGAAATTCCAATGATGACACATTTGTGCTGCAAAACTTCAATTCAAACACTATGTTATTTTTATTATTCTTATCTGTGTCTAAGTGATACTACTTTTCCGTTAATTAAGAACTATTAACTTTCTTACCATTTTACTAATTCTAGAAAGTGAGTTTTATGAAATTACAAATTTTTTTAATAGGATTTCAAAAAAAGCATCCACTACAGTCATGGTTTTTAGATGCCCAGCCGCCAATACCCTGATGTTTTTAACGTGGTATTCTAAATTTGGGATTAGGATTAATTAGACATACACTCTATCACAAGGCAAAATTAACTTGTCCTTACAATATACATACATATATATATATATATATATATATATATATATATATATATATATATATATATATATATATATATATATATATATATATATATATATATATATATATATATATATATATATATATATATATATATATATATATATATATATATATATATATATATATATATATATATATGATATATATATATATATATATATATATATATATATATATATATATATATATATATATATATATATATATATATATATATATATATATATATATATATATATATATATATATATATATATATATATATATATATATATATATATATATATATATATATATATATATATATATATATATATATATATATATATATATATATATATATATATATATATATATATATATATATATAAAAGTAGGGTAAGAGGTTCCATTTCTAGCAGACATATAGCGAATACCATCTGAAACTTCATTTAAGAAACTATGAAAAAATTGTAAGTAAGTAACAAATTCTTTCTTGAAGTCACCTCTTGGATGCAGAATACAGAAATTTCATTAAAGAAATTATGAAAAAATTTTAAGTAAGTAGCAAATTCTTTCTTGAATTCACCTGCTGGATAAACAAAAAGACATTTCGTTCAAGAAATTATGACAAAATTCTAAGTAAGTAACAAACTCTTAATTGTTTTCACGACTTAGATATACGATGTAGAAATTTAATTCAAGAAATTATGAAGAAATTATCAGTAAGTAACAATTTCTTTCTTGAAGTCAACTCTTGGATACACAATACGGAAATTTCATTCAAGAAATTATGAAAATATTTGTAAGTAAGTAACAAACTCTTTTTGTTTTCACCTATTGGATATACAGTACAGATACTTCATTCAAGAAATTATGAAAAAATCGCAAGTAAGTAACTTTTTTTTCTCTTTATCACAAACAATTTTCAATTCTCTAAATGATCTAGATATTTAATTCAATAAATTTTGAAAAAATTCTCAGTAAGTAACAATTTATTTTTTGAAGTCAACTCTTGAATACGCAATGTAGAAATTTCATTCGAGAAATTATAAAAATGTTTTTATGTAATTAAGAAGCTCTTTATCGATTTAACCTGTTGAATATACAGTACAGATACTTCATTCAAGAAACGTGATTAAACACGTTTCTCGTCGTTTTTTAGGTTACGTGCGCGCACGTAACCACGTCTAAATTAACCTTAAAAAAATGAAATAAAGCTATGTCGACTTTGTATATTTTATTCAACATAACCGAGAAAGCGCTGGAGGGGGGGCATTCCTGTCGACTTTTGGAGGATTTGTCTCCCATTTTTCGATAATCAGGCAATTTTCTCAAAATCTTTTCTCAAGGTCCTAGCTTTTGACTGCGAACACTAACATTAAAACTTAAACGGTCAGAAATAGAGGCTGGGCTGTTTCCAAAGATTTAGCTTAAAAACCAGTCTGATTGAAAACGTCTGCTCACTTTTGTGCAATGTGTAGGAACCGTTGGGGAATCCCCGCTCATTTGGAAAGGTGCCAAGGAAAGGCAATCAAATAGCATATAGTTTCAAAACGTGTTTAATCGTATTTCTTGAATGAAGTGTCTGTACTTTGTATCCAAGAGGTGAAATCAATAAAGAGCTTGTTACTTACTAACAAATATTTTCATAATTTCTTGAATGAAATTTCTGTATTGTGTATCCAAGAGGTGACTTCAAGAAAGAAATTGTTACTTACTGAGAATTTTTTCATAATTTCTTGAATTAAATTTCTACATCGTCTAGCTAAGTGAAAATTGTTTGTGATAAAGAGAAAAAAAAGTTTCTTACTTGCGATTTTTTCATAATTTCTTGAATGAAGTATCTGTACTGTATATCCAAGAGGTGAAATCAATAAAAAGAGTTTGTTACTTACTGAGAACTTCATCATAATTTCTTGAATTAAATTTCTACATCGTATATCTAAGTCCTGAAAACAATTAAGAGTTTGTTAATTGCTTAGAATTTTGTCATAATTTCTAGAACAAAATTTCTTTTTGTTTATCCAGCAGGTGAATTCCAGAAAGAATTTGCTACTTACTTACAATTTTTTCATAATTTCTTCAATGAAATTTCTGTATTGTGTATCCAAGAGGTGACTTCAAGAAAGAATTTTTTACTTACTTACAATTTTTTTCATAGTTTCTTAAATGAAGTTTCTGTATTGTGTATCCAAGAGGTGCCTTCAGGAAAGAGTTTGTTACTTGCTTACAATTTTTTCCTAATTTTTTAAATGTAATTTCCGTATTGTGTATCCAAGAGTTGACTTCAAGAAAGAAATTGTTACTTACTGAGAATTTTTCATAATTTCTTGAATCAAATTTCTACAACGTGTATCTAAGTCATGAAATTCTTGAATGAAATATCCGTATTGTGTATCCAAGAGTTGACTTCAAGAAAGAAAGTAAGTAAGTAGCAAACTTTTTCTTGAATTCACCTCTTTGTTACACAATACTGAAATTTAATTAAGGAAATTATGAAAAAAAATTGTAAGTAAGTAACAAACTCTTTCTTGAAGTCACCTCTTGGATACACAATGCAGAAACTTCTTTTAAGAAATTATCAAAAATTTTAAGTAAGTAGCAAATTCTTTCTTGAATTCACCTACTTGATAAATAAAAAATACATTTCATTCAAGAAATTATGACAAAATTCATAGTAAGTAACAAACTCTTTCTCGAAGTCACCTCTTGGGTACACAATGCAGAAATTTCATTTAAGAAATTTGAAAAAATTTTAAGCAAGTAACAAACTCTTTCCTGAAGTCACCTCTTGGATACACAATGCAGAAACTTCATTTAAGAAACTGTAAAAAAAATTGTAAGTAAGTAACAAATTCTTTCTTGAAGTCAACTCTTGGATACACAATGCAGAAATTTCATTTAAGAAAATATCAAAAAATTGTAAGTAGCAAATTGTTTCTTGAATTCGCCTGCTTGATAAACAAAAAGACATTTCGTTCAAGAAATTATGAAAAAATTCTAAGTAAGTAACAAACTCTCTACTGTTTTCACGTCTTAGATACACGATGTAGAAATTTCATTCAAGAAATTATGAGAAAATTCTCAGTAAGTAACAATTTCTTTCTTGAAGTCCCCTCTAGGATACACAATACGGAAATTTCATTCAAGAAATTATGAAAATATTTGTAAGTAAGTAACAAACTCTTTATTGATTTCACATCTTGGATACACAATACAGATACTTCATTCAAGAAACTATGAAAAAATCGCAAGTAAGTAAAAAAACTCTTTATTGTTTTCAACTCTTGGACATACAATACTGTAGTGTCATTCAATAAATTGTGAGAAAATTGCAAGCAAGTAAGAAACTCTTTCTTGAAGTCACCTCTTGGATACACAATGTGGAAACTTCATTTAAGAAAATATTAAAAAATTGTAAGTAGGTACGTAACAAATTCTTTCTTGAATTCGCCTCCTCGATAAATAAAAAAAGACATTTCATTCAAGAAATTATGGCGAAATTCTAAGTAAGCAACAAACTCTTTCTTGAAGTTACCTCATGGATACACAATGTAGAAATTTCATTTAAGAAATTATCAAAAATTGCAAGTAAGTAGCAAATTCTTTCAAAAATATGTTAATACGTTTAAGCAATAAATATCTTTAAGCTTAACCCGTCTTCATTCTTTAGAATAGTTTTATTCATTTCATTAAATTACTAAGAAATTGTAAGTAAGTAACAATAGCTTTCTTGAATTCGCTTCCTGGACACAATACAGATATTTAATTCAAGAAATCATAATAAAATCTTAAGTAAGTAATAAAGTCTTTATTGTTTTCACCTATTGGATACGCAATACTGAAATTTTATTCAAGAAATTATGAAGGAATTGTAAATAGGTAACACACTCATGTTACCTCATGGATCAAAAATTGTAAGTAAGTAGCAAATTCTTTCTTGAATTCGCCTCCTGGGTAAATAAAAAAGATAGTTCATTAAGGAAATTATGAAAAAATATTAACTAAGTAGCAAATTCTTTCTTGAATTCACCTGCTGGATAAACAAAAAAGACATTTCGTTCAAGAAATTATGACAAAATTCCAAGCAAGTAAAAAACTCTTTATTGTTTTCATGACTTAGATACACGATGTAGAAATTTAATTCAAGAAATTAGGAAAAAATTCTCAGTAAGTAACAATTTCTTTCTTGAAGTCAACTCTAGAAACTATGAAAAAATTGTAAGTAAGTAATAAATTCTTTCTTGAAGTCACCTCTTGGATACACAATACAGAAATTTCATTAAAGAAATTTAGAAAAAATTGTAAGTAAGTAGCAAATTCTTTCTTGAATTCACCTGCTGGATAAACAAAAAGACATTTCGTTCAAGAAATTATGATAAAATTCTAAGTAAGTAACAAACTTTTAATTGTTTTCACGACTTAGATATACGATGTAGAAATTTAATTCAAGAAATTATGAAGACATTCTCAGTAAGTAACAATTTCTTTCTTGAAGTCATCTCTTGGATACACAATGCAGAAATTTCATTCGATAAATTATGAAAATATTTGTAAGTAAGTAACAAACTCTTTTTGTTTTCAACTCTTGGATATACAGTACAGATACTACATTCAAGAAATTATGAAAAAACCGCAAGTAAGTAACTTTTTTTCTCTTTATCACAAACAATTTTCACTTAGCTACACGATGTAGAAATTTAATTCAAGAAATTATGAAAAAATTCTCAGTTATTAACAATTTCTTTCTTGAAGTCAACTCTTGGATACACAATACTGAAATTTCATTGAAGAATTTCATGACTTAGATACACGATGTAGAAATTTGATTCAAGAAATTATGAAAAAATTCTCAGTAAATAACAATTTCTCTTGAAGTCAACTCTTGGATACACAATACGGAAATTTCATTTAAGAAATTATGAAAAAATTATAAGCAAGTAACAAACTCTTTCCTGAAGTCACCTCTTGGATACACAATACAGAAACTTCATTAAAGAAACTATGAAAAATTTTAAGTAAGTAACAAATTCTTTCTTGAAGTCACCTCTTTGATACACAATACAGAAATTTCATTAAAGAAATTATGAAAGAATTGTAAGTAAGTAGCAAATTCTTTCTTGAATTCACCTGCTGGATAAACAAAAAGACATTTCGTTCAATAAATTATGAAAAAATTCTAATTAAGTAACAAACTCTTAATTATTTTGACGACTTAGATATACGATGTAGGAATCTAATTCAAGAAATTATGAAGAAATTATCAGTATGTAACAAATACTTTTTTCGATTTCACCTCTTCTATATACAGTACAGATACTTCATTCAAGAAACTATGAAAAAATCGCAAGTAAGTAACTTTTTTTTTCTCTTTATCACAAACAATTTTCACTTAGCTATACGATGTAGAAATTTAATTCAAGAAAAAATGAAAAAAATCTCAGTAAGTCACAATTTCTTTCTTGAAGTCAACTCTTGGATACACAATACGGAAATTTGATTCAAGAAATTATGAAAATATTTGTAAGTAAGTAACAAGCTCTTTATTGATTTCACCTCTTGAATATACAGTACAGATACTTCATTCAAGAAACGTGATTAAACACGTTTTGAAACTACATGCTACTTGCTTGCCTTTTCCTTGGCACCTTTCCAAATGAGCGGGGATTCCTCACTGGTTCCTACACATTGCAAAAAAGTGAGCAATACAAAAACTCCACGTTTTCAACCAGACTGGTTTTTTAGCTAAATCTTTGGAAACAGCCCAGCCTCTATTTCTGACCGTTTAAGTTTTGATGTTAGTGTTGTCAGTCAAAAGCTATGACCTTGAGAAAAGAGCTTGAGAAAATTGCCTGATTATCGAAAAATGGGAGAAACATCCTCCAAAAGTCGACAGGAATGCCCCCCCCTCCAGCGCTTTCTCGGTTATGTTGAATAAAATAAGCATAGTCGACATAGCTTTATTTCATTTTTTAAGGTTAATTTAGACGAGGTTACGTGCGCGCACATAACAACGTCTAAATTAACCTTAAAACATGAAATAAAGCTATCTAAAAAATATCTAAGTCGTGAAAACAATTAAGAGTTAGTTACTTACTTAGAATTTTGTCATAATTTCTTGAACGAAATGTCTTTTTGTTTATCCAGCAGGTGAATTCAAGAAAAAATTTGCTACTTACTTACAATTTTTCATAATTTCTTTAATGAAATTTCTGTATTGTGTATCCAAGAGGTGACTTCAAGAAAGAATTTGTTGCTTACTTACAATTTTACATAGTTTCTTAAATGAAGTTTCACATGGTATTTGCTATATGTCTGCTAGAAATGGAACCTCTTACCCTACTTATATATATATATATATATATATATATATATATATATATATATATATATATATATATATATATATATATATATATATATATATATATATATATATATATATATATATATATATATATATATATATATATATATATATATTTATATATATATATATATATATATATATATATATATATATATATATATATATATATATATATATATATATATATATATATATATATATATATATATATATATATATATATATATATATATATATATATATATATATATATATATATATATATATATATATATATATATATATATATATATATATATATATATATATATATATATATATATATATATATATATACTTAATTAATTAATTAATTAATACTCCTGTCATTTACCCGTGCCCAATGCTTGAACACGATGGGTAATTACCTTTCGCCTTTCATACCTGTTTGCAAATTTGATGGGAAAAAACTCCCTTTCACACCTATTTTGCAAATTTGGTCGCACCCACTGAGGGCAGACGCTGAATGCACACATTCCCTGTTTTGAACCTATTCAGGTTCAGTAACTGAACTAAAAAATTGAAAGAACTTCGTCTCTCCAAGTATGTCACAGTACAAAAGATACTGATAAAAATAAATCAAAGTTTTCGGAACTGCAAGATGATATTCTGCACATATACGATTATAACGTCATTCATCAAGATTCTACACGAAAATGCAGTTTTTTCAAAATTGATTCTGTTTTGAAAACTATTTTATTTTTAATTACAAAAGGCACTAGATATAGCAACTGCCTTTGAAATAAGCCATTATACAGTTCTCTATAATTTAATGGTGCTTAACTAGCTGAGAAGAAAAAACGGAAACAAAAAAGATACTGTACATTCAGAGTATCGTGGCTTCAGCCACTTCTCTTAATTTTCAAGCCAGAATTTTGCTTGTTGTTCAAGCCAAGAGACGGTAAGTTTTACTGTATGGGTTTTGGACAAGGTGGTTCTAATAGTGTACTTCTTGTTTTTATCTGACTCTTTCTTAGGAGGTATGAATTATTTTAGTTTTTACTATTGGGTGTGATCGTCTCTTACAAGGATGCTAGCTACCGCTGCTACCCAGATCAGCAGTAAATTAAGTCCAATGTATGCAACGGATAGTTTTTCTAATTAATGTATTTTATGTATAAACAAAATTAATACATAGCGCCGACATTGTTCTTTACTTAAGTGAAAAACAATTTTGGCGCAATGTATTATGCAATATTTTTGTAAAAAATTATTCTACTTTTAATTTGTTTTGTTTTTTATTAAAAAAAGGCACTAGCACATTTAATTTCCATTTGAATGAGAATTCTCGCAACATTTTAGGACCATTGGGTTGATACGATCATGACTGGGTTGATAGGGCGATTGGATTGATACGATGATATGATTGGGTTAAACCTACGCTGGTTTGAGAATTCTTTGTCCAAGGAGCAGGGGTTCAACCCTTGACGTGGCCAATTATTTGGTTTGGGATGCAGATCAGTGGTTTGACTCTGTAAGCTTAGTCAAAGTCCACCCAGCTCTAAATGGGTAACTGAAGAAATATGGGGAAGGTAAGCAGGATGGGTGTGCGAAGCACAGGATGGGTGTCCCCCAGCCCCCCATTGCACTTCCTAGCTGAAGGAACGCGCAATGGAGATCGGCACCATCGGTTTGGACTTTAAGGGTTTAGTACCGTCATACTTACTTATTTACTATACTCAATTTATAGAAAAAACAGACAGGAAGATGTTACAAACAAGAAAAAGCCTATGACTTTTCTTAATTGGAATAGCAAGAGACGACTTGGCTACAACCTAAACTTATGTCGTCATTGATCAATCTTTAACATGTAATATGCAGTTTTTCGTACAAAAATTGATTATGTTTTAAAAATAATTTGTTTCAATTACAAAAGATTTTTATCCCCACTAATTTCCTTTAAAATGAGCCATTGAACATCTTTCTACGATGTTCAAGTACCAAGCTTTCTGCGGAAAAAAAGAAAAAAAAAATGCCGTTTAGGTAGTATGCTGTAGTAATTGCCACTTTTCTTGATTTTCAAGCCAACATATTTCCCTTGCTGTTCATGCCAAGGGACGGGAAGTTTTCTGTAGAGGGGTTTCGGGCAAGGCGAATCTAATGATGTACGTTGTATTTTGATCTGACTGTATTTTTAGGATATTACATTGGGTTATTATATTTCTTAACATCGGACATGATTGTCTCTTACTAGGTTGCAATCTACCACTACAGCCCGCAACTATTTAGAATGAGCATAATGATCCTTTATACAAAGATCTAGATGCATAATATAGTGGTTTTGGCCACTTTCATTGTTCTCAACCCAACGGTTTTTCCTTGTTGCTCAAGCAGAGGGATTACAAAGTTCTTTTATAGGCTTTTCAGACAAGGCGGTTCTAATGGTGTACTTTGTCTTTTGATCTGACGGGATTTTGAGAAGTTTTGAGCAATGGTTTCGTCACCATGGGAAGTTTTCATCTCTTACTAGGCTATAGCTACCAACGCAACCATGATAATTTAAAATTTCAGTCACTACGGGCTAGTGTTCGTTCTTTACTATAAAAATGTAATGAACTAGATGGATCCAATATGTAACCACTGCAACCCAGAATAAACTTCTTTGGATTAGTAAGAGACAAAATCAAAGAATCAGTTAATTAACTAAGTCCAATATATGTAATGGTTTGTTCTTCTAATGCATGTCTTTTGATATAATTAATATGACTAAACCACAATGGTCTGTTCATTTGGTCTTGAGTTCAATCCAAGCCGTCAAGGTAGAAATTATCAATTTTATCAGTAAAAAATTTTAATGCTATATTATTTTCAAGGGTTTCAAACAAAATTTGACATATTTCAATATCCATCGAATAGAGATTTTAGATATCAGGATTACATTGCCAAGTAACATGCTGCCCAATGGAGAAATCCTACAGGACGTTGTATGAGTTGGCAATGCAAACCCTAGATCATGATTCACAACTGCTCGAAAACAGTATAACCGAAGAAATTTTCGCTGAAACACATGGTGTCATTGTGCTAGACTTGTCTGGCACTCAAGATATGAGTATAGTACGATCGGGGATTTTGCGTTTAGGGTGTACATTTGCTGACCCATTACCTGAGATTTTCGCACTATTCTCGTTAAATCAATTTGAAACCTACTGGGAAATCACTCCCAAAGGCAGTGTTCTACTACACCTTGTATCATGAACACTAGTCAAATAATCAGTTTATTCAAATAATCAGTGTATTAAATCAGTGTATATAAATTACATTGCAAACAATACCCTAATCATAATTAATAGCATTTTGTCGACTTTAAACACCGGTCATTGCCTGTTCATCTTTTAAACAACGAAGACTATTGAATTTTATGATCCTCTTGGCCTACCCCATACATTCTAAACTCCAAACATCAAGAACTATATTGAAAGCAGTGGGAAAACTATTGTTCATAACCAAATAAGAGTGCAGGATCTAACGAGTAAAAGTTGCGGTTTTCATGCGCTACTATCTTTCCTCTTCAGATTTCGCGGTTGTACTTACAAGCAGTTTTTAACATTTACGTAGACAATTCACGTCTGAACGACTATATGGTACAAAATATGCTTCCAGACGTATAATATTGATTTTAGTACCCTACGAGTAAAGTGTTTTAAAAATGTATATAAATTCGTTTATTGATAAAAAAAATGTATATATACCCAACAACAATGTCTTTATTCTTCACTTTAGATTTCTTCCTCTTTTTCAGTATACAGGCAACTCTCGAGAATCACTAATGCTGGTATTTAATTTGAATTCACTGTAAATTGATCTTGATTGGCTGCAAAGTCACATTTTCTACAGCACACCGTAACTTCACTCTTATCATATCTCTTTGCATAGTCAATGATACTATTTGCATTCACATTGTGAAGGTCACGTGTTTCAAATTGTCTATTTGAAGTAATAACAAATACCGTGTTCTCAAAAGGTGAATCACACTTTCTAACAGCTAAATAAAAATCACTAGGTTTATACCCATAATAGGCGTTGTCGTCACAACGATGGCGTAGAAACAAAATTGTCTTGTTACCCCAACAGTTGAATCGTATACCTGATTCTTCGTCCCAAAATAATTTAAAATCACGACGAAACCAATCTCAGAAATAAACTAAAATCTTGTTTAGGGTTCTTTCCAATCATACCAGGATAAGTAATCTCCCACTGATCAAATTTGTCGTAGTGACAATTGGAGCATAGTTGGCCTCTAGGGTGAGAGTTAAAAATCTCTTTAAGACATGAATTATAGCCTTTAACTTGTACTGCATATTCTCTCTGTAATTTACACGGATTGTACAATTTGTAGTTTTCATTATACTCACTAATATTTGTACTGTTCTCACATGATGACCAACTGCCAAGAGTATACATACATAGTGGACATGTATAGAACTTTTTTTGGGTTCCCAGTGTCAACTCTTTCACAGCTAAAATGAAATTGATCTACGTTTGATAAATCCAGAAGGGGAGGGAAAGGGAGGAGTGACTTTTTGACGTTACATAACCTGTCTTGAAAAGAGATTCATCTACATAGAATCTATGGCAATGTATTCAAAAGTATATCCACGTTAATATTTTGCTTTGTTTCTATTAATATATTCAATAGCATCTTTTGGTGAAAGATGCTAGTGAAAGGTTATATTCTGGTTGAGGGTAAATAGATTAAAGATTGATCTGAATAAGACTAATTTTGTTATTTTTTTCCCTTCACCAGATTTTTATCCATGGTTTCAGGATATTGCAACACAGTATCAAGCTTTAAAGTGGGTGTGTTCTTATAAGTACCTGGGGTTTTATATTGATGATGTCTTATCATTCAAGTGACATGTAAATTATGTTTGCAAAACTTCGTCTCGTAACCTGGGCATAATGAGAAAACTGAAAATTTTTTTCCTCCTTTTGTTATGCGCCTTCTTTATTGTTCCCTTATCCATCCATATATATTGTATTGTAGTAGCGTTTGGCTTGGATCATTTCCTTCTATTGCTCGGCCAATACGAGTTCTACAAAACAACGCTGTTCGGCTGTTAGATGGCCTACAACCCCGGGATTCGGTAAGAAACGTGTATGAGCATGTAAAGATTCTGCCAGCTTCCGGATTACGGGAGCTGTATACACTTCTATTATTTTTAGCATTCAGAGGGGTATGAACCTCTTGTGTTTTGATAGTTTGGCTAACCTGAGATCTTCTGTCCATGATTATGAAACAGGGTCATCTGCAGAGATTAATATTCCACGGGTAGTTTCGGCCCGATCGATGTATTCTTTGCTTCACAGGGGGATCAGAAGTTGGAACCATCTTGATCAAAATATAAAAAATATAGGTGATATTTCTTCGTTTAAGATAGTAAATAAAGGGATGCTTTTTAGTAAGTATGAATTTTAGGTGTTTTTTTTTACAATGATATTGGTAAAATTTTATGGCTTGTGGGGGTGATGATTATAAATATGATAGTAAATTTAATGAAAATGTTAGGTTTTAAGGTTAGTGGTACTGTTTTGGGACTGTGATATAGATAGGTTATTTTTTTCGTTTTTTTTATTGTTTCGTTTTGTTAGTGTATTTTTGCCACCCCTTTGGACAAGTTTTTACTTCTTGGGGTGGCCGCTAAGCTTATATTAAATAGTTTTTTTGTTTAGAATAAATCGCTCTCTCTCTAAAAAAAAAAAAAAATAAATTGAGTAAAAGAATTTGAGTCACGTCATAAAACCTGCATACAAGAGTCCAACAGTGGAGAATCATTCCCAATTATATTGTCAAGTGGTATTTGAGAAAATATTTTCCGTTGAAGAGATCTCTAAATAATCATCATCAAGAATCAAACGTTTGTCCATAATCACAAGATCTGACATATTTCTCTCTTCCTCAAATTCATTCATTTTTCAATCCTAACACTCTCACTGCTGACTCTAGACTAACTACGTTTTGTTCTTCTTCAAGGATATTCAATGCCCTACTTAAAAAATGTAACTAAAAGAAAGAGAACATTTCAATTATTTCAATTTCTAATCAAATGAGCCCTTTTCGAACTTTCTACGATAACGCGTTCTATGAAAACCTTAAAAGCCCCCAGGCCATTTCTCAAAACCCTTGCCCTGAGGGCTGTGAGAGGGTTGTCATCCTAAAAACCTAATTTCCAAAACTGAAACCTGCGTTAAATAAAATGGGCATCT
This sequence comes from Artemia sp. Qi Xiang Cuo, assembly GCF_049724085.1. NCBI lineage: Eukaryota > Metazoa > Arthropoda > Branchiopoda > Anostraca > Artemiidae > Artemia > Artemia sp. Qi Xiang Cuo. The sequence continues at coordinate 6,698,137 of NC_142807.1, forward strand.
TAAAATTTTGATTGGATGAGTTTGGGGAAAAGGTTGAGGTGAAAGGGAAGTTAGTTGCCCTCGAATCACTTTCGACTACTAAAAAGGGCACTAGTCCTTTGAATTTCCAATCGAATGAGTCCTGAATATGCCCTCAGGGCATGACATACAATCCTTACCCTGAAGGCTGTGGGGGAATGTCTTCCTCAAAAACATAATTTCTATCTGGAAATCAAATACGGTCAACAAAATGGCTATCTCAAAATTTTAATTAGATGGGTTTCGGAAAATGGGGGGGGGGCTGGAAGGGTGCTAGTTACCTTACAATTATTTCGGCTATTAAAAAGGGCACAAGCCACTCCAATTTCCAGTTGAATGAGCCCTTTTTGAAGTTTCTGGGACAAATTCTTCGATACGAAGTGCCCTGCTCTAAAGGGGAATAATAACAAATGATACATTGTACCAACATCGTTCTTATATGCCCTAAGGGCAAAACTAAAAACCCTCACCCCGAGGGTTTTGGGGGAGTTTCCTCCTCAAAATCATATTTTCTATGTAGAAATCAACCACGCTGTACGAAAATGGCTATCTCAAAATTTTGATTGGATGTGTTTGGGGGAATAAGGGGCGTGGGGGGGCTAATTGCCTTCCAGTCACTTTCGACTATTAAAAGCGCACTAGCCCTTAGAACTTCCAATCGAATGAGCCTTTGTTGAATTTCCTACGACAACACCCTCTATAATATGCTTATATTGCCCCCCGGGGCATAACTTACAACCCTTGCCCTGAAGGCTATGGGGGAGTTTCCTCCTCAAAAGCATAACTTCTACATGGAAATCAACTACTATGAGCAAAATGGCTGTCTCAAAATTTTGATTGGATGTGTTTCGGGAAATGGTGGGCGTGGAAGGGGTGTTAGTTGCCGCATAATCACTTTCGAGCATTAAAAAGGGCACAAGACACTCTAATTTCCAATTGAATAAGCCCTATTTCAAAGTTTCTACGACATTTTCTTCGATATGAAGTGCACAGCTCTAAAGGAAAAAAAATAATAAATGATACATTCTGCCGACATCGTTCTTATATGCCCTCAGGGGATAACTTAAAACCCTTGCCTCGAGGTTTGTGGGGGAGTGTCCTTCTCAAAAACATATTTTCTATCAGGAAATCAACTACGCTAAACAAAATAGCAATCTCAAAATTTTGACTGGATGTGTTTGAGGTTATTATGGGCTTGGGGGGCAAGTTGCCCTCCATTTACTTTCGACTATTAAAAAAGGCACTAGCCACTCCAATTTCTAATCGAATGAGTGCTTTTTGAAGTTTCTACGACAACTCCTTGGATACGAAGTTCCTGGGAAGGGAGAAAGAAAAAAAAACATTGTGCCCAAATCGGTCTTTACTAAGGCAGCGCTGTCGCACTGCCTATGAAAATGAACCTATTGTGGAAATTATAACGCTGTCATACAAATCCCCAAGGCATTAAATTAAAGTCAAAACCTAACCGAAAATGTGTTCTGATCGGATTAGCTCAAGTTTTACTTCCTCTGTTTTTACTTGGGCTAGCTATTGTGCTAATTGGTTTGAAATTATCTTTAAATTCTTTTGGGGTTTAGTTATTCTACATTTTTTCCCCTTATTTGATCGTCCTGGCTTAAATTATTTTCCTTTATCGACGCTGAGGACGTATTGTTAGGACACAGGCACAATACTCGTTTGTTTGTTCTTCTTCTGTTTCTTCCTAGCGGTTGTTTCAAGTGGTGTTTAAAAATTATTCATTTAGCTGCATCAAGCTCATTATTCCTTTAGCTGCATTTAGCTCCTTAAATTAGGATTCCTCATCATTGCATACTTTATTGAAGAGGTAAATATCCCCTATGTGAATATATGTGATAATGATAATTTACGGCATTAAGTCTGATTTTCGGATTTATAGCGAAGATTTATTGCGATACGGAGTTTTCTAAATAAAGGGTCATTTTAAGAACATTTTAAGAACATCGTTTCAAAAGTTGTTACTTGTTCAGAAAAATTAAAAATTTTGAAAGACGTGGCTAAAATTAGAAGGATAAATTTGAGGTTTTTTGGCATAACCAGCAACACTTCAAGCGTCCTGGAGTACTGTTTCTGGCTGCCTACCAGGGGATAAAGGCAGGCACACTTAGCAGACCCTACCCCTGAGGTTTAAGAGGGGACTCATCAGATGAGACGTATACAAATTTTAACTTGTAATTCTCCTACAATAAACAATCTTTGGATTTAAGCCACTGCTATTCTTCAAATTTTCCAATATTCTGCTTTGCTATTTGTAATTTGTTACTAGGTTGTTGACAATATCCTGCCTTATACTCAAACTGTCTTATACCACAGCTTATTCTGTTCCTGTTTTATTGTTTACTTCAAATAAGATATGAAAAGTAAACTCAAGCCACCTCTTGAACTAAAGTCTGACAGCACAATCCAATTCTCTGGATCATAATCTCTTTACGAGCAACTACTCATGCTCACTAACCACATAAATAGCACATAAATCAAACATAAAATGCTAGCAGATTCACTGCAACCTGAAAACCTTAAATCTTCAGTGAAAGGGTTACTTGATGACCGCATATTGGCTAAGATCTCGTCCCAGGTAGATGAGGCAGAGGTTAAAATGAAAGAGGAACAGACATTCTTGCGGCATAATGCCACTATCTCTTCCGATAAGCTGGATGCAATAAAGTAGGAGGTGTATGCTTGCATCAACCTAGATCTTAGTAATCTAGTGGATAAAATACTTGAAAGCTATAACATACGCATATTTTCTGTTGAATCTTCTTTGGCTACTTAAGAATCATCCACCAGCCTATCTAGTCCAACCTGGCAAGATTAAACTACCATTTTCAACAGCAGGCTTTGAGCAACCAAATTAATGTCTTTCGGGTGATAGAAAAGGCCTCCATTGAAATCATTCAAAGTCGATTCTTGTCACTATGTGCTGGAAAATTTTCTGGCATACCAGTTATTCAGTCTGATTTTGTATCAGCCAAAAGAATTGGCAAACCATCTGCAAAACCCAGACCCATAGTTTTAGAATTTTGTAACTTCCGAGTTCTTCGACTGCCTCTCAGACAAAAGAAGGATTTGAAAGGATCTGGGATTTTATTTTCTGAGACGCTTACAAAACCACGCTTACAACTTATTTCATATGCCAAGTCAAAGCTTGGTTTACGTAATGTTTGTTGCAGTGAAGGTGATATCCTGTATAAAACCAAATCTGGAAGAGTGGTTATGTTTAATGATCAGAATGAAATTTATTCATGTGCTGCAAATGCGGAAAATTAAAGTTATGAATTTAGATTTATTTTGTTATAATATATTGAATTGTTTCTGTGGGAATTCGTTTGACGTTCTTAAAATATTCCTCTATTATTCTTTACTGTCTTCACATAATTTTGACTGGTACCATATTAAACTTTGGGCCAATAAATTGGATGACATGTCCCTTCCCACTTATATTTCTTTATGTTTGTTTGTCATTCTGTCACCTTCATGTTGCCTGATTTACATCATATTCTTGTCGTGTCAATTGATCAATTCACCATCACGTAGCTTTGCTTCTATAATATTTTTGTCATGTCAGCGCACTTGCAGCTCACATAGTTTTCACTGGTCCTATATTACATTTTGGGCAAATAACCAATATAAATTTCACTTGGAACGTTCAACACTTGACTGCTTAATGCCTCAGCACCAGGAGTGGATCAAACTTTGGGCAAAAGAATATGACTTGAGGATACTATCATTTGACATTGCTGAAGCTCTTTACAGAGTGTGACATCGTGACCTACTGAATAAAAATCACGCTTTTGGTTTCAGAAGACATTTGTTAAAGGTAACTGAAAGCTTTGATTCTTTCTTGACAGGTTCACCTCCCTTAAATATCCAATGGCAAGTGTATCCCAGGGTAGCATATTGGAACCTACGCTTTTCATTCTCTACAAAAATAACGTGAGAGATAAAGATACGAGCCCCCTGCATCGCTTTGCCGATGACACCACAACACATTTAGTCATTGAAAAATGGTCTGCTGCCTGGATCGTCATATTCAATGTATTGAAAGCAAAAGAGCTGATGATCTTCTAATCAAACTACTTTGCATACACCCAAACTTAATCTTCTTGAACGAAGCTATACCGAAAGTCGACGAGCGTTCGTCTCCATGGAATCCCTTTCTTCACACATCACCATCGGAACACCCATCTCGATTGGGCTAGACCCTCCCACGCAAGAAAATTGAAGATAAACATTAACTGCCAAAACCCCACCACTCAGCTTGTTCATCCCACTTTATAAGTCTTGTATTAAACCCATTGCAGAATATGGATGCCCACTCAATGATGGTTGTCCAACAACCTTGCTGATACCAGTCCAAAAAATCTAAAAAGGGCAGGTTTACTCTTTACTCACGACTCTCAGAAGTCTGTTAGTGAGAAGTTTGATGTAGCAGCAATGACTGTTTTCTACAATTACTTAAATTCACCTCCTGCTGTAGAGCTTTCTCGTATTATGCCCCAATAGTCCAACCAACAAGAGAGACACGAAGACACACAGCTCGGTCCAATTAGCTTGAGATTGGCAAGGCGAGAACCAAGTACTTAAAGAAAATTTTATCCGACGTTGTGCTTCGATCTGGAATGATCTTACCGAGGAATTTATCCCTAAGGGTTTCTCTATTAACTCTTTCAAGAGAAGATTCAATAGTACTCAGCCTCAATAAAAGACTACCTGCATATTAAATATTTAATTATACCTGGTGCCGCCAGTTATAATTAAATATTTATTTATAACTAAATATAATTACAATTAAAAACGAAGAGAAATTCATTTTAAAAACAAACTTTCCAAAAACCTTCCATATAAAATTATACAGCTATATTAAAAGCAAAGATAAGCAGAAATAACTAAAAAAAATTGCTATCATAGGTAGCGTAATAGCGCTGCTAAAGTAAATAGCGTTGTCGGCACAATGTTTTTTTTATATATTTTAGACCAGGGCACTTTGTATCGAAAGAATTGTCGTAAAAATTCAAAAAGGGCTCATTTCATTGGAAAATAGAAGGGCTTGAGCCCTTTTTAACAGTCAAAAGTGATTAACGAGAAACTAACACCCGTTGCACGCCCACCATTTTCCCGAAAATATTCAATAAAAACTTTGAGATAGGCATTTTGTTCAATATAGTTGAAAGGTGCGGAAATTATATCTAAGAGGAGGACAATACCCCCAGAACCCACATGATCAGGGTTGATTCGATACTCCGATAGAATCTTAAATGTTGATGTGCGTCACCGCTGCTGTGACATTGAACCCGCCGCCATGATTATCAAACAGAGAAGACTGCGTTGGTTTGGTCATGCCCTTAGAAGACCCAATGACCACATTTTAAAGCAAGTGCTTCTAGCTTTCCAATTGCCAGATTGGCTCAGGCGACCTGGCTGTCAATTTAAGAATTGGTGGACGACTGCCAAAAACTACCTCGACCCAATAGGCAGATTTCTAAAGTTTGGCAGAAAGCGGGAGAGCTGCTGGCTCCGGTTTGCTTAAGAGCTGGCAGAAGATCGCGACAAATGAGAGTCAATCATACGCAGTCTTATAGATGCCGGGTGAGGCGTCAGCATCTGGTCCCGCAACAAGTACAAGTAAGTAAGTAAGTTAATCCCCCACAGTTCCCAGGGGAAGGGCTGCAAGCTATGAACTTTGACCCTTGTTTACATATTGTATTGGTTAATGGGAAGTATACAGACATTTTCAGGAAGGATTTTTTTCTGGTAGGGGAGGGGCTTGCGCGGGAGGATCTTTCCGTGGAGGATGTTTCCTTGGGGTAAGGTACATTTCTATGAAAGGGGCGCCTGATATCCCAGCATTATTTAAAAAACGATCAGAAATTAAATTAAAAGAAACAATTTTTTCTAACTGAAAGTAAGAAGCAGCATTAGAACTTAAAACGAACAGAAATTATTACGTATATGAGGGGGGTCGTCCCCAAGTCAGTACCTCGCTCTCTACGGTACAGTTTTTTTTTTTTTAGTGTTTTCAAAAGAGCTATCTATTCTAATTAAACGGCTTTTGTGATTCAGAGGTTTGTGATTTAAACGAAATTTTACCTTTGGGTAAAGAGCGGGGGATTGACTAAGGGAAGAACCTCCTTATGTACGTAATAACGTATACGTAATAAAAAAGAAATAAAAAAGAACAAGCGATACGGCTCAATAGGAATCGAAACTTTTAAAAGCGGAATTTTGATGTCAATAAAAGTATAAAAAAATGGGCTTATAATGCTGATTCTAAATATATGAATTTTACCAAGTTTAGTATTACTCATCAAAGGGTACGGGCCTGAGAAAATTCACCTGATTTTTGAAAGAGGGGAAAACATCCCCTACAAGTGAAAGAATTTTAATGAAAATCAGACCGTCAGATTCAGCGTATCAGAAAACCCTATTACATAGGTTTCAAGCTCATATCTACGAAAATCTGCAACTTTGTATTTTTTGTAAATAATTTCTTAGACCACACTGCTTTTCCATTAAAAACAAAAAAATTTTTTAAACACGAAAAACGGGTTTTAATTTTCTAAAAAGCAGTGAACTACAAACAATTAAATATGCACAAAAGCTCCGAATATTTCGGCTCCACATCCGGGAGCCTTTCTCAACGGAAAAAAATATAAATAAATAAAAAAAAAACAAATTTAAATTACATTACAATAAAACATACTAAACACATATAGAGAACGAAAAGCAAAAACGAAAGAAAAATATAAATAAATAAGAAACAAAACTCACATCTTAATTAAACACTTCCATGCACTGAATGTCTTTCAACTGGACTCCTCTCAATATATAAATGGAAATATATTAAATAAACACTTCCATGTACTGAATGTCTATATTGATTCTACTCGCCTCCTCCCAGTATATAAATTGAAATATATCAAAAATGAAGAATATGTTTATACTTAGACCAAAACAATAAAAGGTCAACTAACCCCCCGGCCCATAACCCTTAATTAAATTTCACAAGTTCATCAACCAATTTATGAATTATAAATTGAATGGATTTGTTTGGTTGCAAGCTTAGCTGCAGTTCGTTTACTTTTCTCTTCATTTAACCCATTCTGACCTTTGTTCGCAAGGTCATCTTTCGTTTCAGAAATATTATTAAAATAAGTACTAGTTGAATATCTTGCCTGCATTTTAATTAAACTATTATAAATTGAATTGATCCCAAATTTTCCTTCATCTCTATTGATACTAGTACCCCCATATTTTATCTTTTTTATTTCTATAATTTCCCTGAAGCTTTGTAAAAGTCCTACAGACGTATCTACTATTTTTGTTTGATCAAATAAAATACTGTGATGAGGAAAATTATAAAGATGTTCTGCAACCGCTGACTCAAACGTTTCTGGTGTTTTGTTTTGTTTTAGAGCGTAATCTATTGCATTTTTGTGTTGTTCTAGCCTATTTTCTAAAGTTTGTTGCGTTCTTCCCACATAAAATTTACCACAAGAACATGGAATTTTGTATACTCCCTTTTGCAAATTTCTCGGTATCTTGTCTTTCCCTTTATTTAACAACGAGCTTATATTATGTCCTGATTTAAATGCTGTATTTATATTATGTTTTTTTAATTCTCTTCTTAATTTTTGTGATAAAATTTGTATAAAAGGCAAAGTTATGTAATTTGTTTCTTTATTTGACCCATCTTCTTCTAATATTTTTGGCTCCGTCAACTTTTTTTTTCCTCTTTTCAATTATTTGAGAAATCATATTTTCCGGATAGCCATTACCTATTAGAATATCCTTAATAAAAATTAGTTCATTTCTTATGTATCCTGGTGATGCTAATTTTAATACCCTATCAACTAAAGAAATAACCACACCCCTTTTTACTTGGATTGGATGATTTGATGTGAAAGACAAATAACGGTTGTTACTAGTCGGTTTACGGTAAATTGAAAATGCTAGTTCATTATTATTTCTATGGATCAAAATATCTAGAAACGGTAACTTATTCTCTGTTTCCTTTTCAATTGTAAAAATTAATTCTCCTCCCAAATTATTTAAATGTTCCAAGAAACCTTCAATTTCTGATTCCCCATAATTCCAAATAACTAAAATATCATCCATATATCTGCCCCAAAATTTAGGTTTTAAAAAATATGTTTCTATAGCTAAATTTTCAACATATTCTACATAAATATTTGCTAACAACGGACTTAAAGGCCCTCCCATTGCTAAACCCCTAATTTGATGGTAAAAATTATCTCTAAACGTGAAATAGTTAGTATACCTGCTAGTTATTTTGACTAAATTTAATATAGTTTCCAGTTCAATTCCCGAAGGTAATTCTTCTATCTCATTTTTTCGTTCCTCAAGTTTTTTGGATAAAATACTGAACGATTTATCAAAAGGAATATACGTATACATGGATTTTATATCGAAACTGAACAATCTAGATCCTTCTGATATTTCTACATTTATAAGTTTGTCTTTTAAAAATTTTGAGTTTTTTATATACGAATTTTGGAGATATAATAATGGTTTAAGTGTCATTGCTGCCCCTTTCTCGATTTTTACCGTTGGTGAATTTGTTGTTGAAACAATAGGTCTTAAGGGGATGCCTGTTTTATGTATTTTTGGCAAACCATATATTCTAGGGCTAACTGATCCCCTTGGAAAGAACTTGTGATACATCTGGGGTGTGATACTTCCATTTGTTTACAATGGTTTGTTACTAAAAACAACAAAAGTTTTTAGAAAAGTGCAAAGTAAATAAACTAATTCCAAAATCGTTTCGTTTTAATTATCATTTAAATACATATAATGAAGAAAAGCACACGAGAAAGGTAAATTTACTAAACTTAAACCATGTGCTGAAAGATAAACGTTTCCAGCGATCACAAGTTGTAAAAGAAATAGATTGTTTAAAATATAGCCTTGGTAATTTCCTTAATACAAATGATTTCCAACAAATTACATCAATCTTTAAAAATTCTTTTCAACATATTCTAAGATTATCTAAGGAAAGACTAAACCAAAAATTTTTGCAGTTAAAAAGGGAAAAAGAAAAACAAAAACTATCAATGTATAAGCCTAATTATTTCCCAGGTCCTGGGGTGATTAATTTAAGCAAAAAGGAGCTAACGAAAGAACAAATGGAAATCCTTGAAAGAGGTATAAAATTTGGACTAAATCCTAAAAATGTACCGATAGAGGAAATTATTTCAAAGATTGAAACAGGGATTCATAAGTTTCCAAAAGATATAAATAATGTAGATGAGTTAAGACTAAGGGTAGTGAATATTTTAACAGATTTTGGTAGTTATCAAGAAAAAGTTAAGAACAAAGATATTAAAATTTTAAAAGATTTAAAAAAAGATGATTCTCTAATAATAACGAAAGCGGATAAGAGCAATACAGTAGTAATCCTAGAAAAAGATGATTATGATAGTAAAATAGAAACAATTCTAAGTGATACTTCAACATATAAAAAACTTAACTCGGACCCAACTGATTTGTATGTTAAAAGATTAAGAAAAGATTTAGAAGACCTTAAAACAAATGGAAGTATCACACCCCAGATGTATCACAAGTTCTTTCCAAGGGGATCAGTTAGCCCTAGAATATATGGTTTGCCAAAAATACATAAAACAGGCATCCCCTTAAGACTTATTGTTTCAACAACAAATTAACCAACGTTAAAAATCGAGAAATGGGCAGCAATGACACTTAAACCATTATTATATCTCCAAAATTCGTATATAAAAAACTCAAAATTTTTAAAAGACAAACTTATAAATGTAGAAATATCAGAAGGATCTAGATTGTTCAGTTTCGATATAAAATCCATGTATACGTATATTCCTTTTGATAAATCGTTCAGTATTTTATCCAAAAAACTTGAGGAACGAAAAAATGAGATAGAAGAATTACCTTCGGGAATTGAACTGGAAACTATATTAAATTTAGTCAAAATAACTAGCAGATATACTAACTATTTCACGTTTAGAGATAATTTTTACCATCAAATTAGGGGTTTAGCAATGGGAGGGCCTTTAAGTCCGTTGTTAGCAAATATTTATGTAGAATATGTTGAAAATTTAGCTATAGAAACATATTTTTTAAAACCTAAATTTTGGGGCAGATATATGGATGATATTTTAGTTATTTGGAATTATGGGGAATCAGAAATTGAAGGTTTCTTGGAACATTTAAATAATTTGGGAGGAGAATTAATTTTTACAATTGAAAAGGAAACAGAGAATAAGTTATCGTTTCTAGATATTTTGATCCATAGAAATAATAATGAACTAGCATTTTCAATTTACCGTAAACCGACTAGTAACAACCGTTATTTGTCTTTCACATCAAATCATCCGATCCAAGTAAAAAGGGGTGTGGTTATTTCTTTAGTTGATAGGGTATTAAAATTAGCATCACCAGGATACATAAGAAATGAACTAATTTTTATTAAGGATATTCTAATAGGTAATGGCTCTCCGGAAAATATGATTTCTCAAATAATTGAAAAAAAGAAAAAAAAGTTGACGGAACCAAAAATATTAGAAGAAGATGGGTCAAATCAACAAACAAATTACATAACTTTGCCTTTTATACCAATTTTATCACAAAAATTAAGAAGAGAATTAAAAAAACATAATATAAATACAGCATTTAAATCAGGACATAATATAAGCTCGTTGTTAAATAAAGGGAAAGACAAGATACCGAGAAATTTGCAAAAGGGAGTATACAAAATTCCATGTTCTTGTGGTAAATTTTATGTGGGAAGAACGCAACAAACTTTAGAAAATAGGCTAGAACAACACAAGAATGCAATAGATTACGCTCTAAAACAAAACAAAACACCAGAAACGTTTGAGTCAGCTGTTGCAGAACATATTTATAATTTTCCTCGTCACAGTATTTTATTTGATCAAACAAAAATAGTAGATACGTCTGTAGGACTTTTACAAAGCTTCAGGGAAATTATAGAAATAAAAAAGATAAAATATGGGGGTACTAGTATAAATAGAGATGAAGGGGAATCTGGGATCAATTCAATTTATAATAGTTTAATTAAAATGCAGGCAAGATATTCAACTAGTACTGATTTTAATAATATTTCTGAAACGAAAGATGACCTTACGAACAAAAGTCAGAATGGGTTAAATGATGAGAAAAGTAAACGAGCTGCAGCTCAGCTTGCAACCAAACGAGTCCATTCAATTTATAATTCATAAATTGGTTGATGAACTTGTGAAATTTAATTAAGGGTTATGGACCGGGGGGTTAGTTGACCTTTTATTGTTTTGGTCTAAGTATAAACATATTCTTCATTTTTGATAGATTTCAATTTATATACTGGGAGGAGGCGAGTAGAATCAATATAGACATTCATTACATGGAAGTGTTTATTTAATATATTTCCATTTATATATTGAGAGGAGTCCAGTTGAAAGACATTCAGTGCATGGAAGTGTTTAATTAAGATGTGAGTTTTGGTTCTTATTTATTTATATTTTTCTTTCGTTTTTGCTTTTCGTTCTCTATATGTGTTTAGTATGTTTTATTGTAATGTAATTTAAATTTGTTTTTTTTTTTATATTTTTTTCCGTTGAGAAAGGCTCCCGGATGTGGAGCCGAAATATTCGGAGCTTTTGTGCATATTTAATTGTTTGTAGTTCACTGCTTTTTAGAAAATTAAAACCCGTTTTTCGTGTTTAAAAATTTGTTTGTTTGTATTTTTTGCAAGAAGAAAGATGCTTGTTTTTTTTTCGTTTTTTTCAGGGGTAATCGTATCGAGCCAGTGGTCCTAGAACGTTTGGAGACAGCTCATTTAAAGGGAAATTAAAAGTTATAGCGCCTTCATAATGAAGATAGATTAGAGAGTAAAATCGTAAACATCTAGAAAGTCATCCAATTCATAACAAAAATGAGGAATTTCACATCTTTTAAATGTCATCTTTTAAAAAGCGACTTTAACCCTTTCATACATGCTGAAATTCATTCCACAATTTCTATCAATATCGAACCAATATTTTGGGGGAATATGATTCCTGTTTCCAAAATTATATCAAGTTTCGTGAGCTAATATCAATGATAAGCACCTTTAATGATAACAAATTTTACGTATTTTACGTATATTATTCAGCATTAATAACACATTTTGTTTTTTCGTATATTTAATCAGAATTTCATTTTTTACGTTTTTGGTTTCTTTTGTCAAAGGGTCACTCTGAACTTACAGTTTGTTACTATTGATTCAAGACTCCCCTAAATTTGAAGGATGTTAAAACTCCCCTTTTTCAACCCCTATTCTTTCATTCAAGTTGAATATTAATATAACAATACTTAATCAAAATTCTTTTAGGCCAAGCGTATAAGTGTCATTAACTTGTTTTTGCAGTTCATGCATTTAAACAAAGATTCATAGTTCAGGGCTCAATTATGTTTGACGTTGTCTGGATAACCACGTCCAATTAAAACTTTCCGTATAATTAATTATCAAAAAATATCTTGGCAATTGTTTTAGAATAGAGCTACAAAGCAAGCGGATTGTAAGAACTTAGGTGACACCTGAATGGAATGACATTCCAAAAATGAAAATTCCAACCACAAAAAGGGGCACAATTTCATGAAAGATCTATAATGACATTCTCTATAGAACTGCGTAAACAAAAATTGTAAATAATTGGAATTGAGAAAAATTCCTTGGTCATTTCACGAAATTTCAAAGTGGTATTTATTGAAGAGTTCTCTAAACAAAACGTTGTTCAAGACAATCTAAGAGCTATCAAAAATTATAATATAAAAGTATGAAAACAAACTTTAATAGATCAAATCCGCTATACACCATTTAATGAAGCTAAATTTGAGGAAACAATATTTTGCCAATCAAGTAAAAATATTAGCTCTAAGAAAACAGAAGGCAAGCGTAGTCTCATGTATTCTGATCTTATATTCAGCCTCTAATTTAAATTAAATAAAAAAAAGTTTTTCCAACAGAATGTAAGGAGCAACATTAAAACTTAAAACGTAAAACCAACAGAAATTATTACGTATATGAGTGGGGTTTGCCCCCTCTTCAATACCTCGCTCTTTACGCGAAAGTTAAAACTTTGTTCCAATTGTTTAAGAATGATCTCTGAATCACAAAGACCGTTTAGTTAAAATAAATAGCTCTTTTGAAAGTACTAAAAAGAACTTTAGTGTAAAGAGCGAGGTATTGTCAAAAGGGCAAACCACCTCATATGCGTAATAATTTCTGTTCGTTTTAAGTTTAAATGTTTCTCCTTACTATCAGTTGAAAAAACTAGTTTTTTAATTTAATTTCATTCAGGCACGAACTGCAGCCCTAAGTAAGTGAAGTAATAAAAGTAATCCTTATATTTCCCATACCGGGAATCGAACTTGAGCCAACTGGGTGGCAGTCAGCCTACTGTTCATTACCTTAAACTATCTGATGTAAATGATGAGTTTGCTTAATTAATTTTGTGTTTTTTCTTGCAGATTTTAAAGTAACTGTCGTAAAACACCTTACGACTGATAAAGTGTATATGAATACGGAGATTTTAGTAGGCGTTAAACTCTCCCAATAATAACAACATATTTCTATTTGGGACCCTGTCTATTTGCTCTTATAACTGTAAGAAAAATTCCTCTGAGTCACTAGTTTCTTCGTCAGTCGGTTCTACAGGGATGTATACTACTATATTTGATACCCTGAACTGTTTAGTCATAAAATGAGCAATTAGTATTCTATTATTGATAACTTACCAGCCTACACAAGACTTATCAGCTTCCTTATTCATCATGAGCAATATTCTCTGTCTATGTACCCCATACCTCCTGCCTGAGTAAACAAACTCTATATCAACAAATTTCATGCTTCCTACCCCTGGAATATGAGTTTCTGAAGCTCCTAATAAATCCAGTGTGGATCGTCTGAATTTGTCAGTCAAAATGTCGATTCAAGAGTCATATTTTAACTACGTAACATTCCAAGATCCAATTTTCATGTTCTTTAAATCATTGAAGTTATTTTCACCTCAGGAAAAGTAATAATCCCGGGTACCAGTGCAGGACGGGGATCACATATCTTCTCAAGTCTGCACCGAGGTGCTTAAACCGGCTAAGAACCGGACAGCAAGAAGTCTCTGGGACCTCCATGAATGGAGGCTTTGCGCAATCCTGGGCCCATCTTGGTCACAACATAGTTTTCAGCACTTGGCGATGCTCTTCTATCAACAAGAGTCGAAATCTTGCACAGACAGTCTCAAACCTATTACCTCCGACTCATTATAATATTCGTGCCTACAAATATTATGCTACTACATGCAGCCCGTAATAGATGAATTAGCTATGAAGAGGGTTTTCAGCCCAAAGACGCCTATTAAAACATACCAAGCCCAGAAGAATTGTCCATCAGTCAGAATCCCATGCAAATACTGTGTCGTTAACTATGCTATAATTTCCTCGAAGGGCGCCACTCCTCAAGTGTGAATAGAGTTGACCGCAAGGTCCCCAGTCTTGCAGGTGCCCCAAATAGGTCGAGACAGCCCTTTGCAGAGGCCGTTCCATAGATCTGGATCTTACACCCTGCCAATGTTGTCCTCCTATAGAGGATCCTTCCGCGACGGTGTTCTGCATCATCATGCAATTTAACTTATTACTTGGAGAAGGTTTCTAACTCATGGGACTTGTGGACAAACCAGTTGGCCCGTTTGAGTGAACATCTGAGGGGCCTTCTTCCTCCTCCGCCTGCATTCATGACACCGGGTAAGGGTGCCCCGGTTTCTATTATGGACCCTCAGGGACAATTTCCCCCCTTGGTCCGTGCTTCCTATGGACATAACCTACATATCTATAGAGCACTCCCCTCTCGCCACCTGTAACATGCTGAATTGCCTGCGGAAAGCCTGAAACATAAAAATGAAATTAATTAAAAATATTATGTTTCCTTTAAACATGGAAAATGGTATAGTCTTCTGTATGACTTCAAAAACATCAAATTATTATAGAGAAGTTATACAGAAGACCTTTTGGTTTCTTATTTTAATATAAATCAACACTAGCTTGTAAAATTAATGTCTATCCGAATTTATTGATTTACTTTAACATTAGCTTGTAAAACTAATGTAAAAAACTAATGTAAAACTAATGTAAAACTAATATCTAGCCCAATTTATTGATGTTTTTGAATGTCTAGCCTAATTCATAGCCTGATAAAAGATGGGAGTCAGGAGGTAACTTCATCCTGGTATTTAAAGTTTAGACAAATTAGGCTACCATTGAAATTGGGAGGATGTGTATATTGCTACCCCTGATTAGCCTATTAATCAGTTTTTATAAATTAGCCTACCACTGAAACTGGAAGGACATGTATATTGTTACCACTGATTAGCCTACTAATCAACTAACACAAATTAGCCTACCCTATAAACTGGGAGGATATGTATATTGCTACCACTGATTAGCCTACTAATCAGTTTGCACAAATTAGCCTACCACTGGAACTAGGAGGATATGTATAATGCTACCATTGATTAGCCTACTAATCAGTTTACAGAAATTAGCCTACCACTGAAACTGAGAGGATATGTATATTACTACAACTGATAAGCCTATTAATCAGTTTACGCCAATTAGCCTATCACTGAAACTGGTAGGATATGTATATTGCTACCACTGAAGCAATTAGTGTTCTATTATTGATACCTTCCCAGCCCAAACAAAACTTAGCTCAGGGTATCAGTTATAGTAGTATACGCCCCCTGTAGAACCAACTGGCGGAGATACTAGTGACTCAGATGAATTTTACTTCAAGTTACAGGAGCAAATAGACAGTGTCCAAGGTAGTAATCTGATATTATTACTGGTTTAACGCCCAGGTTGGTAGAAATAGGGATAGATGGTATCCCAACCTATGTAAATTTGGTGTAGGAAAAGAAAACACTAATGGACACAGACTTTTGCAATTTTGTAAGTATAACGGTCGAGTTATAACCAATACGGTGTTTGGTCATAAAATGGCTCATAAGTTAATATGGTATTCACATGATGGTATGACAGCAAACCTTATTGATTATTTTGTAGTAAACTGAAGACTGGCAGGATCAATACAAATTAATAGGGTATATAGGAGTGCCGTTATTGATGTTGAAAGCAAAGACCACCATCTAGAAGTGTCAAGGGTTAATTTAAAGTTTAAATATCGGAAGGGTAACTACCTCTCGGGAGGTTATGATGTTGGTAGCCTCCAGGATGAGAATTTCAGAGAAATTTTCCAGGAACAGTTGGATACTAAACTCAAGAGCTTAAAATTTGATAATGTGGAAGATGGTTGGAATAATTTTAGAAAACGATTTGTAAAGTTGCTGAAGGTGTATTAGGGAAGAAAGCTAGAACTGCAGCTAAGAATATTAGTGAAAAAGCTTTATGCTTTTTAAAGGAGATATAAAGGAGAAAGGACTTTTACTAGAATTATTTGAGCGATAGATCATATGAAAACAAAAGGAATGTAAAGAAAGTGGAGAAAGTATTAAAATATTAACTAAGGAGGTGTGAAGTAAATGCCATGGATAAAATTGCCGAGGATCTGGAAGATAGAGCTAGACGGCATAATAGTAAAATATTGTCCTGGCATGTTGACAAATTTCGAGGGAGTAGTCAATTCCGATTTGGCCCAGTTAAAGATAGGAAAGGGGCCGTAATTAGTAATAAGGAAAAAACAAAATAGGGGTCGACCATTTGAGAATTTGCTTAACCGAGATAGAGTTGCAGGAAAAGATATAGAGGAAAATGAAAAAGTTTGTGATACCTTGGATTTGAAGGAAGATCTGTTTTGTGAGGAGAAATTAGCAACAGTGCTAAAGGGATTTAAAAATAATAAGGCTCCAGGTCCTGATAGGGTGGCAAATGAGTTTCTTAAATATGGTGGCTCTGAGGTTAGAAATAAGTTACTGAAGATTATGAATATGAGTTTTGAAAAAGGGGAAGTACCTAACGATTTTAGAAAAACCTTAATTAAGCCACTTTATAAGAAAGGAGATATAAGTGAGTGTGGTAATTATCGAGGCATTAGTCTGGTCTCTTTAGGTAGCAAATTACTTAGTAATATGATTCTTTTTAGACTGAGAAATGCCTTAGATAAAGTTTAAAGAGAAGAACAGTGCGGTTTTAGAAAATATAGAGGATGTGTTGACCAAATTTTCACTCTTAGGCTAATAATAGAGAAGTGCCTAAGTTTCCGAACACCCTTGGTCCTCAGTTTTATAGATTAAGAGCAAGCGTTTGATTGTGTTGATAGAAGACCTAAGTAAAGGTCTTATCTGTGTATGGTATACTAGACAAATACAATAAAGTAATTACTGCTATGTACGAGAATAACACTGCTGCGGTTAAGGTAGGAATTGAGGTTAGCAGCTGGTTTTGTATTAAATCAGGAGTTAAGCAGGGTTCTGTTCAATCCTTTTCTATATGGATTATTTTGATGGATTTTTTTAAGGAGCATAGGAAAGGCAATGGGAGACCACAGAATCAATTAGGGAGGAAACAGTATCCTGAACTTGGATTATGCTGATGATTTAAGTATCCTAGATGAAAGTGTGAGCAAAGGGAATGAAGTTTTAGAGGTTTTGCGAGTTCAAGTGGCTAGAATTCGTTTGAAAATTAATGTTAGGAAGACTAAGTCACTAAGGCTAAGAATGAGTGAAGATTAAAAGGTGACGTTGGGTAATGAAAAGATTGATCTGGTGGGCAGCTTCACTTACCTTGGTAGTATTATTAGTAAAGATGGTGGGAGCAGTGAATATTTTGAAAGTAGAATAGCCAAGGCTTAGGGTATTTTTTCACTGTTAAAAAAGTTTGGAAGAATAAGAAGATAAGTCTGCAAACCAAGATTAGAATGTTAGAAACTACAGTGATAACAGTGGTCAAACATGGCTCCGAAGCATGGACGCTCCGAAAAAAGGATTAAAATTTGCTAGATGTTTTCCAGAGATATTAGTTAAGGATTGTTATGGTTACCCGGCTTACTGACCGTATTTTAAACAATAGGATATACAAAAAATGTGGTTCAATACCATTCTCTAGGGCTATAATGAAAGAAATGTTGAGGTAGCTAAGGCACATTGTGCGGATGAAGGGTGACAGATTGCCGAAAATTGTTATTTTTGGCCAACTTTCTAGGGCTAAACGGAAAGTAGGTTATCCCAATCTGGGGTGGGAGGACGTCAGGTTGGAAGGAAATGGGAACTTCGTGGGGGCGTGTAAAAAGAGAGGTTTTGAATAGATTGAGGTGGAGGAGGAGCATGTGTACCTGTGTTGGCCTCAGGTGGCTTGGTGCTGTGGTGAGTTATTAGTAGTAGTAATGCTAGTGGATGAATAGAAAATGAGAATAAGTAAATTCTATGATATTATTGAATAGAAAAGATGTAATTTGTACATTTTTCATTGTTTTCTTATAGTTTTGTTAATAAAAAGAAAATTTGACAATCTAAAAAATTAATGTGTCTATGTTTTGCACTTAAAAATTTGGCTTGATTTTAAGTTTGCTATCAATAAAACTACAGGTACCTTTTCTTGCATAACCTATCATATCTTGCAAATCTTTATACCATCGAATCTTGGGCTTTTTTGACTTGATCTCATTAATCGAAGTTGAGGTCGTCAATCAAGGTTAAAGTTAACAATTACAAATTCAATGTGTAAGCTAGCCTATCTCTTAGGAAATATTAGTTTAAAGAGAGAAAAAAAGTAAGGGTAAAAATTATTATATAATATAACATACTTAGGTTGTAGAATGACTCAGTCGAAATAAGGTTAAACAAAAAATAAACTTAGTTCAAATTCTATAATTATTATCTAAAATATGAATAATGCACTGGCAGCAATTCTACTTCTTACAAAAATAATTCTTACGACCATAAATAACACTCATTTAGTTTGCGTTCTGTATTGAACGGAATTTTTATAGCTTGGGATCTGTATTGGAAGAGAATAATGACTACGACACAGACGAGTTGGAGAAATTGCAGTACAAGTATTTGACTGTGAACCACACTTAACTACACTAATTTAGTGTGGAAAATACCTGAAAATTTTAAAATATATTGCATTCTAAATTGGTTTTAAGCATTATGCTATGAAGTTTCGTTTTAATTTAATTTTAGCTGTTATTTATTCGTTATGGCATTTAGACAGGAGTTTAGACGAAAGAAAAACAAATTAAAGCACCAGAACTTAGCAACCAATCTATCAACTGCAAAATAGCAGTATTATTTTAAAAAGAGACAAAGAACTCAAGAAAATATGAAATTGAAAAGGAAAATAAGAGATAAAGTAAGATATGAAAATATGAGATTGAAAGGCCGCTGAAAGAAACAAAAACTTGAGCTCGCACAAAGACTTTCGATGTAAATTTTAGGAAAATAAAACTATACAGAGCAAAGTATAAATAACGTTAACAGACCAGGGCTACCAATAAGTAAAAAATTAAGGAATGTCAGCTTAGTCACCTCTTGCAAGACTCATTTTTAACGCCACTGTTTGGATGACTGTATTTTCCACTGGTTTGACAATACTTCATTCATCCTTCCCCATCCCTTTGCCATATAGGACTGGAGAGGTCATCTTGTTCCTGTCGAAGTCACTTTCCTAATATGCTGCCAATATCATTTCCGTTTATTTAAAGTTTCTAGCCCAAACTTATTTATGGTTTCTGAGTTTGGATGTGCGCCTCCATTGGATTGTAAGTCCTCGGCGTAAGCTGACTTACAATTTTTATTTGGGTGATACTTCAAATGAGTCAATCGCGGCAGGACTGTAATGTGTTTTCTCCTGAGTTTTGGACCCTGAGAGCCAAATTCCTTGTTAGCTTAGGGTTTGACTCTTTTTATCTATTTCCTTTGTCACCAAAGTTCATGGCCATTTTTTTGTAATTCTACCATTTCCTCTCTATTAAATCTAAAATACCAATCGGGGTGCAGTTTTGTTTTATTTGTGTCAAAAACCTTATCGTGGCAGTTAATAGATATAAACCTACTGTTTGTTGGCACCTTTGACATCTTTAATTTGTCAGTGCTCTAAAAATTCAATGGTTTTCACTGGATGAAGACGTTTTCGTCCCTTTTCACTGATGACCGCACTCTTGGTACCGCAGCACAGAGTCCGATATGCATCCTAAGCAAGTCGACCTTTTCGAGAGAGTCATTCTTTGGTTCGATGCTAATTGCCTTGCCGTGAATGTCACTAAGTCATGTTTTTTATTTTTCTCGGGTATTTCTTACACTTGCCTTCACTTATTTAATATCCATTTATCAAGGGGTCCTCTCCGTAGATCTACAGAGTGGTATATCAGATTGGTATGAACAAAGAGTGTGGTTCAATCCCGCTTTCTAGGGCTACAATGAGAGAAAGGTTGAGATGGCTAGGACATGTTCTGCAGATGAAGAATGAAAGATTGCCAAAGATAGCACTTTCCAGCTAACAGTCTAGGGCTAAACAGAGAGCAGGTCGTCTGCGATTGGGGTTGGAGGATATCGTAAAGAAAGATTAAAGGGAAATGGGAAGTTTCTGGGAGAATGTAAACAGGGAGGCTTTGAATCAATTGGGATGGAGGAGGAGCGTACATAGATGTATTGGGCTCAGGATGCTTGATGCTGCAAAGAATTGTTAGTAGTGGTGGTGGTAGTAGATTTTAAATTGTCCCATTAAAGATTACCTGGATAGTCAGCTTAAAATGCGTTTTAAACGTTGTTGCTTGAAATGGAAAACTAGTTGTTTCTATCATCAAACTTGATGTCGAATGATACTACTAATATACCTCGGATATTCCCAATAAAACAACGACTCCTTTAGGACCAACTTAGAACTCAATGCAACCCCAGATTCCGACCGCTTTAGCACTAAATTAAGACCACTGTCAATCCCGCGACTCCAATTTTAAAGCATTGCTTATAGAAATCAATTCTCTTTTTTTGTTGGTAGGGTAAACAGTTGCTTTTTGGCAGAATATGTGCCAAAATATTTGGTAAAATAATAGCAAAATATCTGGAATTTTTTATGCCAAAAGTTTTCAAAGAAAAAGCTATTGAACTTTATCATGAAATTCAAGGTTTTCAAAGTTTATTATTTAAGCTAATTTCTGAAAAGTGTCACTCATCTGGCTTCAGTTTTTATAAATAGCAAAAAAAATGTCCTAAAAGTAATTGTTTACCCTGATGTTTTGTGCCATTTTTCTCACGTTTTTGCATTAGAAACAAGTGAATTTTCGGTATACAAGCAATCTCAGTCCACAAAATAGTTCAACCAGGGGCAACTAGAGGATAAAACTTAGGACACATACAGTTCAACCTGCAAAAGGTTTTCTTTTCCTGCTTCCAAAGGCTGCATTTTTTACATCAGCATTGAAGACGGCTTAGCAGAGGGACCTACCTAAAATTTCTGCTTTGTTTCAATTTTTTCTTTCACTGGCTGAAAATTGTGCCCGTCACTGATTTTTCTTCCCGTTTCTTCATATATTTTTTTTGTCCTCTTTTTTTTCGTGAACCATGGTAAATTTCCTATTTTAGACAGCTTAATATAGGAAAAATTAGATCCCTCAAAGTTTAACCGATGCAAACCATACTCTTAAACTGGTTTAAGAATTTAATCGGTTTAAAAGTATCTCCAAACGTTTAACCGGTGCAAATTCAAAACCAAACTCCTTCTGAAATGCAAATGGAAGTTTAATGCCATTAAAGTAAATCCTCATAAAGCTCAACTATAAAAATCGCTGCAATGCACATAAAGTCACCAAGCCTGAGCAGCAAAGATTCACGTTATTCTAGATTTTTTTGCAAAATTTGTTTTATATAGTGAAGTCACAAAAGATCTAGAGTTTTAACAAGACTTACTAAAAGATTACCAATTAGAATAACCAGAATATCTTTAATATAAACTAAAAAAGCAGCAAATAAATAATAAGACTAGAAACTTTAAATACCGTTTCATTTGATCCTCCCTTTACAATTCAAGCGAGGCTGAAGCGAAAAATAATGAAAAAAAAAAATTATATAGCTCTGGGAGACAAAGGTTAGTGTTTGCATAACATCGTCAAATTAATGAAAAATAAATAATCCACTTACTTGTGATTAATCTTCACTATAATACATGTTTTGTTGCTGGATTATTACTTCATATAAACATCAGCTTAACTTAGAAAAGCTAAACACGCCATCTTCTTAATTTTATTTATATGTTGACATGGAAATGGATTTTCTCTTGCTTTCAAACCTTCTCAAAGATAAATTTAGTCTTGCTTTATCCCTATATAAAGCCAGAGGTGAAATTTGGGAATATTTCTTTTTATGGTTAAGAAACTTCGTTTTTGGATTAATAGTCTTTTTTAATAAGTTTATAATAATTGGTTGCACGTTTCTGATAGAAATGAATTGTTTCCCAGCAAAATTATTTTGGAAGAGAATTCAGGGTTGAATTTTGGCTCTTTTACTGAGCACTTAAAAAATGACCAATAATAACATTTAACGCGTAAACAAAAAGATGCTGAAATGACACTTTAATAGCACGTCACAATGATCCGACGTCATTACCTTAGACCTTAGATCCACCTATACCTCCTGAGGCACCCAAGGCATCAAGGAGGAGCCGCCAATCTTTCCTCCTGTTTGTTGCTGCAGTGATGTCTTCCCATTCCAGTAAAACGGAGGTGTGCATGTTTCGTAGATCTCTTTGGTAGATCCGGCGCAGTGTGTTACTGGGCCATTCCCGGCTATGAGTTTCTGGTAGCTGGAACTGGTAACGTAAAATGATAACGTCACATCACCTATAATATCAGAGTCGTTATAAATGTTGAATTGGGATCAAAATGGAAAAGTTAGAATCCACAGACCCCTTAAAATTAATATTTTATGCATGTTAAAAGTTCTAAAATAAACAAGGCTTTCCGTCTAAGATTTATATGTTTTATAGAATTTTTTTTAAAATCCTGTTACCAGAACTTATTTGATCTCTTTTACAGAGATTTATTAAATAAGTTTATTCCACAAAATAAGTTTTTCAAAGAAAACTAAAGAATTCCCTGAAACTAAAAATGAGCAAAAATAAAATAAAATAGTCTACCAAGCGTAAAACTACCACAAAACAGCATCGATAAATAAACAAAACCCAAAAGGAAAAGAAATTAGAATAAATAACTGATTCAAACTCAAAAAGAGGAAAAAGTAACATGAGTAGGGTTCAAAGCCCCTATACCTTCCCAAGGCCAGAGCAGAATTTGCACTTTACTGAGAAAATGCAAATGAATCTGGATTTTCAGTTTAATATACATATGCGGATATTCATTCCTTAAAATACTAATAACATTCATATATTGAAGATATTAAAGTGAAAACATTTAAATTAATTTTTTTCAGTAAAGTACAAATTATGTTCTGGCCTTGGGAAGGCATAAGAGTCTTTAGCCCTACTTATGTTACTTTCTGCTAGTTTTGAGTTTTTATTGGTTATTTATTGTAATTTCTGTTCGTTTTGGGTTTCATTTATTTATCGATGCTGTTTTGCGGTAGTTTTACGCTTGGTAGATTATTTGATATTATTTTGGCTCATTTTTCGTTTAATGAAATTCTATAACTTTCCTTTGAAAAACTAATTTTGTGGAATTTTTTTTTGATTGATTTCTGTTCATTTTATATTGACATTGTGTTTTCAGAGAAAAAATAAATAATAGGTTAAATCTTTCCTGTTTTTTTTTTTAATTTATAGTTTGGCCTGCTATTGGTATGCTGAAGAAAATTTTTTAACAATTTTTAGCAACATTTAAAAAATCTAGAGACAAATAGTAGTATTTAATTTTAGTTTCAAACTTCCTCCAGTTGACCTGAAAAATAAAACTTTATACCATTTGCCAAAAAAATCTATTTATGCTCATTGACAGCCTGGATGCACTTACACTCTTTTGATTTAGTTCAATTTTAAGAGCAGAAGTAGTTAAGAAGTAGCCCGGGAAGTTTGAACATAATAGCCTATTCTTAGTCGTTCTTGGGATACTGCTGAGATGTCTTACTGGCAATCAGTAAGCACACAGTGCTTTTTGATTTAATCTTAAGGCAACATTTTGTTTTTAAACATAAAGTCAAATGGGAGGGTGGGTGTGGTAGGGGGATAATCACTTTTAATTATTAAAAAGGGCATCAGGCCTTTCTATGTTCAATCAAATGAGCCCTTTCAAAGTTCCTGCGACAACTCCTTCAACACGAAGTACCCTGGTCTAAACAACAACAACAACAACAAAAAATCAAACATTATACCCACATCGATCTTTACTATGAACATTTCAAACATAGTTTTTAAACATAATGGGCAAATTGCAAAAGTATGGAGGGTTGACATATACAGCAGCCCTAAAGAAACAATTACAAGACTGTTCAGCTACGCTGAACAAAATGGCTATCTTAAATATTTATAGGAAGTGCTTAGAAAATTACGAGCTAAAGAAGAGGGCTAATTGCCCTCTAATCACAATTGACTCTTAAAATGGTACTTGAGCTCCAAATTTCCAATCAAATTAGCTCCTTTAAAATACCAATGGTAGCTAGTCCCGTAAGATATTTTGATAAAAGACCCTTTGTCTTTATGACAGTCAGCCGACACTGAGTCCCATAAAATCCTTTTAAGGTACCATTTCCCCTTAACAAGTGATCCATTTCACTTAGGAATCATTTTGAATTAGTTACAAAGATAGTATTAATGAGATAGTCTTAGTTAGATAGATTCGACAGACAGCATTGTTGAAATGCAAAAGCATCGTCAAAATGCATCCGTGGAATTGAATTATAAATTTAAAATTTAACAGTTCGTGAGGATGAACTGTAAGCACCTGGGCAAATAGTAACCCAAACTTTAGCAAAATGTGGATTTTTCGTCCAAATCCTCTCCGATTGGTTGATTGGATAACGCTTTTCCCGCTCAATTTCATAGCGTCAACCTTTAGGAAGCCAAATAATCTGATCGTCTGGCATATTGAAGTAAGAAATCAGTGTAAGCATCAGTAATCTGTGGTTGAGGAGGGGGCTGAACCCCCTCCACAACCATACAGCCCCTCATACACTGGATTATTTTTTCCAATTTGAATTTTAATGTCATTCTTTACTTTCATTTAATATACAACTGTTTTTTTTTTCATTTAAGAAAAGGAAGGAATGATACCACTTATTATACAAATTATGCAAAATCATTAACAAAAGCTTACGAATAGTCAGGATTTTGTTTGAACACTTAATATTCTTGATAAGGAAATATTATGAAACTGAATTAGCATTTAGATTTATTTTTAATAGAAGTAAACGAGATTATTTCACTAGACTGTATTTTGGCATTTTGAAAAACCTTTGGTGTAGGGTCATAAACAGGCGACGAGAGGCGATCAGTTCCATTGGAATTCTTAGATTTAGACACTTTTTCTAGATTTTATTACCTTTGTCCATCTTTCGTCTAGTTTATGTGTCTTTTTGGAGGCTCTAATCCCTCTCCCGAAATTAAATCCTTCGAGTGTGACACTTTGTGTGATGAGTGTGGCTTCTTTGATGGGTATAGTTTCCTTTTTACGCGCCAATTAAAAAAAAATGTGGAGCTGTTTTCGAGAAAAAATAAATAGATGAATATACACTTACAAATAGATGAATATATATATATATATATATATATATATATATATATATATATATATATATATATATACATATATATATATACATAATGCCGAGAGCCCCTTGCACTAAGCACTCAGTAGACTTGTATATATTTGATTTTCTAAAACTGGTCTTGTCCTGACTTCTGCCTGAATATCTATTTTACTTTTGCTTACAGTATCTACTTGACAGGCCTGCTGATATAAGTAATTACACAGCAACATTGTATGCTTTTACGGTCTTCCTAGCACACGGTGTTTTATGCTCTAAGCACTAGAAAAATGCGCTAGGGTGCTTATAGGACAGAACTTAAATAAGGAATGAAATACATTGTTAGATTATCCAGTTAATGGTCTTTCAAAATACAGTAATCGGTGATGTCATAATTGTATCCCATCCCGCTTCTCAAGGCAAGATATAGACCAAGGCTGTATACAAAACCTTGCATATTTTGTGGGTTTGTTATTATTTTCTGCTTATTGCTCATCGAATGATTGATTGATATTGTCAAATAATAAGTCAGCAAATTTTCCCATATAACTTAGGACTATATATAACCTCATATGGGTGGGGGGCTGGTATGGATTGGTGCCGATGGTAAATATTATTTTTGGGAAGAAAATTGAATGGAGAATTGAATTGTATATTATTTTCTTTTCCTTTCTGATTTCTGTCCTATAAGTAAGCATAACCAAATATTACCGAAGAACAGCTGCAAAGATGATGGTCTGTAGAAGCAAGCCCGAGATATGTTTATTTCTTTTTCAATTAAAGTTTGAACTTGGTTTTAACAAGTTATACTTTTTAGAACCATCAGAAACAGTTATGAAGAAGGAAAATTTATTGCATTTTGATGCAGAAGGATTGAGCCCGAAAATGAGAACACTCCAGTCACCTACAAGTGTACTTTTTAAATGTAAGAAAGGAGAGTGTGGAATTCTTTCATTAATCCTAGAAGCACATGGATTAGCACAGGTAAAACATTGTGCTTTAGTTATTAACCCCTGTGCTAACTTATAACTCACGGTAAAACGAACTAAACATTCGGTGCTACTATAATGAGGGAAATATTTAGATGGCTAGGGCACGTTTTATGGATGAAGGCTGGCAGATTGCCAAAGATCCTCTTTGTTAGCCATCCAAATAGGGCCGAAAAAGAGATCGTCCCAGAATGGGGCGAAGAAAGGTCATAACAAAACTAAAGTAAGTAGAAACTTCTTCGGAGGGCTTAAAGAGGGAAGCTTTGAACAAATCCAGATGGGGGAGGAGATTGCGCAGTTCTGATGGCCTTAAATGGCTCGGTACTGCAATGAGCTGTTAGTAGTAGTAGTATTATAATCAATTACAATATCAAGATGAACTGGTTATTGCATGAACCAAAACAAAATTCTTATTTTAGAAATTATGAAAAGTTGAGTCACAGATAAACTTATATAGATTTAACACAGAGTAATCCAATAAATTCAAACTAATCTTTTACTCGTTTTACTGGTTTACAATTTCAAACAACGAAATCAGGGTATAAAATAACGGATGTTATTAACTTTCTCTTTGCCATAGATGTTGAATAGCTTGGCTGGCTTCACAAATGTAAACCATTGAATACAATGCAAACCTTTAACCAGGAAAATATAGAAATTAGTCTCTCTTTTTCCATTAGTTTAACTGACAACTGAGAATTCACACTCTCTAGGTTTGCTGACCATATTTGTATCACATGCAGTGCTAAAAATAAACATTTATGTGTATATTAATGAATAATATTTTAAATATTACGTCAACCTATATGAGGCTCTAGGTCCTTCATCGATAAATAAAGTGTTTTTTCCTTGACTTTGGTTTCTGATCGCCAATTCACGACCCTCACCACCGATAAATCACTTTCAGACTTGAACCAGGGAGTGGCTTTGGTGGAGTCCCCCACGGGCTCCCTCAGCTATCCCCTCAGGATTGTCATCCAGTGCTGTTTAGGTGCACACAAGATAACGCATCATCTAACGGGGCAGCTGTCTGAGTGGCAAACTTAGGGCTTGGCCTTAAGCATTTGCTCTATTTCTAAACAGTGGCCTCTCACACGGGAAAACCCAGTTCTGTCTGCTATACCATTTGTCTTGATCCTTATCTAGAACTTCATTGCGGTTCAGGTTCCTTTAAGACCTAAAACCAACTCCACCATTCTAAACCTTGGCTGTGCTCCTCACTCACCACCTCAGTTACCAACAAAGGGTCAAGAAACACTCACAGTGGGGGAGTAGGTAAACTAGGCTGTTTTGTACCCCCAGAACTGGACATGAGGGTGGTCCTGAACGTGAGAGATTACTTCAGCCCAGAGATGAAAGTTGCCTAGATATCAATATCCAGGATGTCCTTAGGCTCCTAGGGCTCTCCCTTGCCATCCACCATTTCGAGATTCAAGCCTAGGTTTCTCTCTTTGACCCTCCCCATCCGTGGTTACGGGCTTATATTTTCACCAGGCAGGCCCTGTGTTCTGAAACCAGTCCTAGATCATATAGAGAAACTATAACGACCAAAACGCTTTTCACTTCGCTCCCATATTAAGCCAAATACACTAAGCCAGTACCACAAGAAGAATACCTCCAATGCCACCGATATTACATTGATAAAACTGTTTCTTCAAAAAATCATGCGAAACTGATGGTGAAAATTCTTCCACAAAATTTGGTCATGCTTTAAACCTCCAATTTAATGTCACAAGGCAAATTTCAATCTTAAGATTTACCATAGTTAAATCAATATAAGTGGTTCAAATTGATGCTTTTCCCGTGGTTAATGACTAAGATTTCAAGATTGTCAAAATGAGAATTCCATAACCAAATTTAAAATTCTCCCTGCTGCTGGTTTGCGTGGCTTTTAAACTTTTCTTTTCATGCATAACTATAAAAATAATTCATTACTGCTGCTGCTATTATTATTTATTGGAAAACCCGTTTTATAAAAAAGGAAAAGACGGAATAACAAATGAAAAAAAGAAAATAAAATAGATCTAAACTTAGTAGTTATACATGATGGTCTTTAGTGACGAAATCAGCTCTGAGAATAAATCAGCAAAGATGAAAAAGAAAACTCATTTATACACTGCACTGCAGCCAAGTGACATATTTTTTTAAACTCCCCAATACTAAAGAAACATAAGCGATATGAGCATCATTGCATCAAGCCACAATTGGTAAGAAATTAACCTAAATAATCATCAGTGAATTAAAATACACAGTAGATAATCATATAATCACGTAGATAATCAAGAAACGGTAAAACAATTAAACGAGGCTTTCAACTGCTGGTCTCAAAATCAGATCACTCTCAACAAATGATTCATTTACTCCAATATACATAAATATGAGAAACAAGGAAATTATTCAATCATGAATTTTTTACATCTTTACTTACAACCATATGCTTAAAAGAATGAATAATTTAAAAACATTTAAATTATTAATAATATGCGTACTATATTATCAGAGAAAAATTGACACCAAGATTGAGAATAACCAATGACACTTAAATCGGCTTCGTACGAAAAGAGGCTAAATCATCTATCAGTTTAAGAGTTGAAGAAGTTATACTAAGCGCGACAAGAGACACTTAAAAAAACACAACAAATGCCTCTTAACTACTGGGCCAGTACCAACGGCCAACGATGGTTCAATTTCGTTAAA
Source organism: Artemia sp. Qi Xiang Cuo (assembly GCF_049724085.1). Taxonomy (NCBI): domain Eukaryota; kingdom Metazoa; phylum Arthropoda; class Branchiopoda; order Anostraca; family Artemiidae; genus Artemia; species Artemia sp. Qi Xiang Cuo. Next base: position 6,727,529 of record NC_142807.1, read on the forward strand.
CGGGAATTACAAGCAGACATTTGCTTTTCCACAGCTATGAGGGAGTCAGCAATGCTGAATTTCTAATCAGAAAAGAGTTCTGGGTCCTAGGAGAAAATGTAAAATATATTTTGCCAGCTGGAAGAAAACTGAACGAAGTTTTTGCTTGTCGTATTTTGTGAGCATTTTCCAAAATGGTGATATGTACAATTAATATGGCATGGCGACAGAATTGAAATGTTTTGAAAGAAGACGGTGGTTGAAGCGTAACTGTTTCATTTACAAAAGAAGCATATGATCACCCAACTCTACGTTCAATATGAGCAATTAATGGTTGTCATGTGGGCATTATTGACGAACCAATGAGAAGACCGAGGTAAGTTGTATGATCTACTGGCTTAATCCTACTATTTCCCAGAGGAATATCCCCAGACGAATCTTGCTTCCGGTTGAAGAATACTCTTTCAGACTTTTCAGCATTAAACTAAAGACCTAGTTTTGCATACTCAGATTGTAGCATTGCAAAAACCTCACTAATGCGCTGGATAGTTTGGCTCAAATTCAGAATGTTGTCTGCATAACATACGAGAGATAAATTAATACCAGTAAAGATGAAAGATGTGGGGACAGCTGACTGTGCATAAAGAACTCCATTGTTGAAGAGTGAAGGTGAAAAAACAGCACCTTGACGGGTACCTTTTTTGACGTTGACAAAAATATCAGGGGTTGGTTTGTAGAATTGAGAGTTGTCAGCCTAGCTAATTGATAAAGTACTAGGTGAACTTTAAGACGAGAGTACATGTCTCGAAGGGCTGTGATACATGAAGGGCTCACTCAGATGGTCAAACAACAGAAGTTCAAAAAGTTTACAGAAGGTAGAAGCCACTGTTAAAGGGCGAAAAGACGAGCACTGGGTGGCGAGTTTACCTTTCTTTGAAGTTAGAGTGGGATCTCCAATTGAGGAAGAAGAAGGTGCAACTCATAGAGTAACAATTATCTGCATAAAAAGAGCAATATGACTTACCAGAAGCTCACTTCCATGCAGAATATGAAGAGCGCTCACTTTATCGGTGCTAGAAGGTTTCTTACGTATTAGGCGTTGGATTGCTCGCAGTAAAAAACCACCCGAAAAAACAAAATTGTCGGTTAGACAACTAGACCGAAATTTATCAAGCTTGTTTTCATATTCGGACAGTGGGTGGTATCTGGTGGGGAGAATTCAGCAGAGAAGTATGAATTCCACTTGAAATCAGGAATAACCTGAGAAGATAGGTGGACGCTAGGAGGATATCTTGATACATTTTTCAGAAGGAAGGTTGGGCCAGAGAAGCTTGCTGGGATGTCTTTCAAACTCTCTGTTTTATATGGATAGATAGTTCTGTTGCAAAGTTCCTTTTGGTAGAAAGACGAATATCAGAAGCCCAGCCAGATTGATGATGGTCACACTGGAGCCACAAATGGTACCAAAATTTGGATTCTCTCCAAGCTTCAACTAGGCTTGGATTACCGGGCCGATGCTTTGTGACAATCCAACGTATACGCTTAAGAGAAATAGCGGCTTTTTCTGCGCATCACAGGGCATGGAAAATTTGTACAATATCTAGATAAAGCCACATTTCATTTGCTCCAGCTTGTGGACTTCTCATGAGCAGCAGGAACGGAACATGAATTCTATGTAAGACAGAATTAGTAAAGATTGCAAAAAGATCACCTTGGATATTTTTCCAATCCTTGTAAAATTGGGCGTGAGGCTAATTTGGCTGTAGGGTGGGAGTAGACTGAGCAGAACGACAAGATATAGATGCAGATATTAGAAGGTAGTCTGATGGTTGGAAGTCAGCAAGAGCGTGGACAGGTGACACTTGGAGGTTTGCAGAAGAAACTGCAAGGTCAAGGTCCGACACGTGACTGCAATGGTGTGTGTAAATGTAGTCAAGATCTTTCTTCCAGATCCTAAGCCAATCATCAAAAATAACTGAGAAAATAGAAGTAAGCAATAACGAGGCGTCACTTAAATTACAGTTAAAATCTGATATAACAATACAACAATTATCTAACTGACAAATCTTAGAAAAGTAAGCCCCTTGTTTCTCACACGCAAAAGTAAATAAAAATTTCGATCAGTCATTGCAGTAGCCTGTTGAGAGAGAGACGTCTACACCGACATACTCTTCTTCACGGACAGAGAGAAAAAAATGAAATGAATCAAAAATATTTGACCGAGACAAGGTCCTAAGAAGCATCGGAATACCACCTGTGAGGTGGCCACTGGAAGCGGATCATTTAGCAGGCCCAGAGCAGCGAGTAAAATTATTGTTAATTTTGGGAAGGCCTAAACTATGACTAGTCAAAAAGTGCTCTTGTAAGCACAATATATCACAGTTCAAAAGCAAAACTTTTATGACTGGAAATTTTAATTCAAGTCCACCATTAATATTTGATGAAAGTACAGCTTGAGCGGCGGTAGACAGATCCACATCGAACCATGGGCTTTGCTAGTTGACTGTTGTCAAATACTCTGCTCTTTAAATATTTTTTATTTTAGGTGTGAATCCCTAGAAGTGGGTTATGTTCTCCTCTAGTTGCACTGACTAGATCGAGTTTGCGTTCATACTGCCCACAGTAATAATAGTTTATATTATAATTACAATCTAAGTTGTATTTCTTTAAGAAATTTTTTTATAGTTTATGTTTAAATGATAATTTGGGATTTGTTGATCTATCATTATTTTTTTGTTGAGAAGATAATAATAAAAGATTATTTGGGTTTATTTTATCACGAGTGTGAATCTCTATCTTCCACGCTAACGCGTTTTTTATTTTACTTAAACTTATAGATTTAATTGTTTTCTTTTTCATATGTCGGGTCTATTTATAATAAATTTGGCAGAAAATTCAATGAAGATATTCTGAAAAATCAAGCCTCAGTAAGAAACTTGCGACCCAAAATGTTACATTCTAAAACAGTTATTTAGGAAGAAGCAAAATTTCTAGCGTTTATATTGATGCCAAAATCTTTCGAACCTATCCACAGAACAGGCAAGTTACAGCTTACTGTGGAACAGAAAAGGATGCTGTTTTTGTAATATCGAAATAAACAGAAGCAGCTGTGAAATTCTAAAACAGATTTTAAAAAGCTAAGAAAATATTAGGCGATCACGGGAGCAAAACGGTAAGCCTTAGTGTTGCTACTTCTATATTATTTCTTTTAGGAAATAAGTCAACTTATTTTCCTTCATCCCCCCGTCAGTTACCATATAAAGGCTATAATTTTTTGATAAATGAAGATGATGAAATTGCGAAATGAATAATACATATTTCCAACATAAGAAATTTTCAACTGTAAAACGAAAATAGTACTCTGAGGAATGCCATTGACACTTATACATCCTAATTGCATAATAATGTAATGTTTTAGATGAATTTATGTTAATTTTACAGTCGATACAAGCCTAAGAAATGGTAATTAATCTGTGCATATTTTAAGTACGACTTTGTTGAGCAAAATGCCGATTTTTAAAGGTCGACCTGTCGTAACTTGACATTCCGTGTAAAAAAAAAAAACGTTTATTTTATAAGAAAAGCAAAGAAAAGAAAATCAATAAAACTAGGCCCTTTGTATGTATTGATAAGCTGTTTGTTTAGACATAAGTCATGTTTGACATTAATACAGTGTCTAATCCCTAAAAGTGAGAAAAAGCGATAATATTAGTTTTTGTAATGGCGTGTAGTTGACTTCTTTTGCTAAATCATTGATTGAGATTTCCCCAAACTGATTTGGAACTCCTTTGAAGACAGTAATTCTTGAAAAAGAGAGGAAAGCATAGAGAGAAGAGAAAGAAAACAAATGTATGTATTCCTGTGTTCTAGGCAGCAGCCCCGTCTGACGATGTCACTTTAATTTGGACGGCTACCCACTTAAAACCAGATAAGCTAGGAAATCTGAAACCTCACCAGAAGATAAATCACTTTCCCAGGTAAACTTTGGGGTATATTTGAAATTCTTTTTATACCTCCAACCTGCTCAAACTATTTTATTATAGATAGTAAGCCTACACAGTCGTAACTAAGGTCATATCATTTCCTTTGTAATTTGTAGGATTGTTTCTCTCTGTTTAGGATTGTTTCAAGCTGATGTAAAATAGACTAAGTTTCTGACCTCTGGGGATAAACAGTTTCTTTCGTAACAGTTATAATTTAATGTATTGTTTTTAACATTTAACCGTAATATAGGCTTACCAAGCTTGTGTAAGCATCTGTGGTCAGAAAATAAAAATTTCCTCCGTACTGTGTAAAAGTTATTTAATTGTACCTTATATTTAACCTAGAATTTAGTCTGTGGTGCCACAAAATTTCTCAAACTATAAGCTTATTTGCTCTAAGCTTAATTTTTGTCTGACTTGTAAAAACGTGAAAAAAAGCGTATAAGTGAATTTTGGATGTGTTTAAAAAAATTTGTGTAAACCAAAAATGTAAAGGAAAATTTTTTATACATTTTTCTTACGTTTCTACGAGGCGGACAAAGCATATTTTGTCCCTCGGTAGTAGGGAGAGGGTTATTACTCCTGTACGAGCATTGTGTTGCCATCTATAATCGAGTCTAATGCCGAAAGGACATATTGTATGCATGTTTTTATGGTTTCTCTCACTGAGGATGAAAAAATATAGTTTTTCTCACTGAAGATGTATTTATCATGGTTTTTCTCACTGTTTTCTTAGATATCAAAATAAGTTCACATCAACAATAGCTGGATTATTTATCGAGTCCAACGGGACAGGGTAAATGACACCTCTTACAAGGTCAATTGGTTTGTTGTTTTCTTGGATGTCAATATAAGTTCAACAACATTGCTGAATTTAGACATCTGGATATTGTTTGATGGTCATGTGTGTTGGTCAATTTATTCGTTGTTTTTTTGGATGACAAAATAAGTTCACATCAACAATTGCTGGATTATTGATCGAGTCTAATGGGTCAGGGTCACGTGTCTCTTTCTAAGCCAATGAGGGAGTCGGAAATATTAACGGGATAGGAATTGCAGTGAATATAAGGAAAAGATTTTTGCTATAGTTTTTATTAGTGTGTGAAAAGAATTCAAGGAGTGAGAACAGTTTGGCTTTACTCATCAGGATATATTTTTAATAATGAGTAGAATGTTTACACTATTAGAAGTTGATAGTGGAGTTGGTAGCAATGATACAAGAGCACCAAACATTGCGGTAGAAATTACGAGAGGATCACGGCTTTATCTGGAATGGGATGATGTATATGCAAGATATGTGATATCCTTGAGCAAATTTAAAATGTAGGATCAATTATGCTTCGCTGCAAAAGTTGATATAGCACATGTGAATAGACTTCAAAGTGCTTTAAGTGCATTAGTGAAGCATATAGAAGACAGTAAGCTATATCACTAATTCTACATGTGTACTACAATTGTTGTAATTATAAAATAAAATGGTTTCGAAATCGAAAATGTTCCCTTTCTTTTTGTTAGATTAAGTTGAACGAATCATGGTCAGTCTAAGGTCAGCAGTGAGACTGATAGGATTAAAAAATGAATAAATTCGAGAAAAAGAGAATTAGATCGAATCTTGTGACTTGGGAAAAAAATTTGATTTTGGATTATGATTTTCTCGAGTTATCCCTTCATCGAAAGATATTCTCACAGAGAACACTTGACAATATAATGAAAACTGATTCTCCCCCATTGGACTATTGTATGAAACTTTTACGATGTGACTCAAATGCTTATACTCAACTTATTGATATATTAACTGGAACAAAGACGAATAATATCATGGACATACTTTTGAAAACATTGCCATATATTCAATGTAGATGGCTCCCCCAATTCGAACGAGGTAGCGTCAGAGAGTTACTCCTCTCACCGTTCCTCGTTCTGAATTTATCGAACGAGGATCAGTTTCGTTTTAGCTGTGAGAGAGTTGACATCAAAAACCAAAAATGTTCTATACATGTCCACTATGCATGTACATTCTTGGCAGTTGATCATCATGTGAGAATTGTACAATTATTCATGACATAATGAAAAGTTCAAATAATGCAATCCTTGTAAATTACATAGAGGATATGAAGTGCAAATTAAAGGATGTAATTATTTCTTGAAGAGTTTTGTGACTCTCAGCCTAGAGGACTTCTGTGCTCCAATTTTCACTATGACAAATTTGATCAGTGGGAGAATACTTACCCCGATATGATTGGAAAGAATCCCAAACACGATTTTAGTTTATTTCTACGAGATTGGTATGGTCTTGGATTTAAATTATTTTGGGAGGAAGAATCAGGCCTACGATTCATCTGTTGAAGCAACAAAACAATTTGGTTTCTACGTCATCGTTGTGACGATCCTGCCTATTATGACTATAAACCTAGTGATTTTTATTTGGCAGTTACGGAATGTGATCCACCAGTTGAAAACACTGTATGTGATATTGCTTTAAATAGACAGATTGAAACACAGCGAATTTCATAATATGAATGAAAACAGTATTATTAACTATACAAAAATATATGACAAGAGTGAAGTTACATTATAGTGTAGAAAATATGACCCTGACTTTGCAGCCAATCAAGATCAATATACAGTGATTTCAAATGATCTACCAGCATTAGTGGTTCACGACAGTTGCCTGTACACCAAAGAAGAAGAAATCTGAAGTAAAGAAAAAAGACATTGTTGCATATACATTTTTCATTTTTTATTAAACAAATTCACATACATTTCTTAAGCACTTTAATCGTAGGCAACTGAAATCAATATTATACAGTTCAGAGAGGATATTCTCCACTAGAAAATCATTCAGACGTGGATTGTCTACATAAATGTTGAAAAACTGCTTGTAAGTATAGCCGCGACATCGAAACACGAAATATAGTAGTGCATGGAAGCCACAGCTTTTAGTCATCAGATCCTGCACTCGTTTCTGATTTTGAATAATAGTTTTCCTACTATTCTCAATATAGTTGCTGATGTGTGGAGTGTAGAATGTTTAGGGTAGGCCAAGAGGATCAAAAGTTCAATCGTCTTCATTGTTTGAAAGATGCACAACCATCTGTGCAGACAATGATCTGTCTGCACAGCCGACGGATTGCTATTAGCAATAATTAGAGTATTGTTGGCACTTTGAATTTTTCCAAGAAAGTCCAAGGGCAGACAATAGGATCTGTATTTGGACACGTAGGGGTCCATATTAAATACATTGATTATTTGACTGGTGTTCATGGTGCCAAGTCTAGTTTAACACTGCCTTCGGGAGTTATTTCCCAATAGGTTTCAAATTGATTTAGCGAGATTAGTAAGATACTCTCAACTAATAGGTCGGCAAATGTACTTTCTAAATACACACTCCCCGTACGTACTATGCTCATATCTCGGGTGCCAGAAAAATACAATACAATGATACCATGTGTTTTAGCAAACAATTTTTCGGTTAGACCATTTTTTAAATAGTTGTGAATAATGATCTAGGGTTTGCATGGTCAACTCATACAATGTCCTGTAGGATTTATCAAAAGATAGATTTTAGAGTGGGATTCCATTTACTTTGCAGACAAGAGATGAAAGCCCAAACATTTCAAATTTATGTGGGCATCCAGTCTACGATCCTATTGCAATAGCGCTTTTTACAAATGCCTAGGCTAGTTTTGACGGAATTTCACCATTGATAAAGGATGAATCGGTGAAGCTGATTGGTGATTGTATGAGTAACAAGTAGTTTTACATTATTTCCACTGGCTCTCAGTTTTTCCACTGCCAAAGCAACAGAACTCATAATCTGTTCTATGCGTACATGTAGCATTGCCGAGAGGGAGAGAGTTACTTGAGGATTGACAGCAAGTTCTTTTCTCAATATGAAATTATATGGAGTAAGCGTCAATTTTATATCCACTTTGATATTGGGTGATAGCCATTGGGGTATAGTAAATATTTCATGATATATTTTTCCAACTTGATGCAATTCACTAGTTGTAGCATTTTTAAGTGCATCTGTTCTATCAGTATTAGTTATATATTCATATCAATTGGAGGTGCCTCTCAACTCCTTGTATGACTTGAATATGATCAGCATGAGTTACATATAGCTTGTAAAGTCTGAGAGATTGTTGCTTGTGCTCACCAGCTCGTCATTTATGACGAAATAAATTAATTGACGAAATAAATTAAGTAATATACAGTTTTCATAGGATATTCCATCGGCAAAAATTGGCAATGTATTATCGGATTTCCGGACTTTCATTTGTAAATCTATAAATATAGAAGACATGTCCATAAAGTAGTCTTCATTGGAATAAATCGGAAAGTGGATATTATCGGAAAGGGGTTGCTGTGGATAAAATTGTTCATATTATCCATGTTTTACACTCACATCAACATTGTCTGCATTGAATAGATTCAACGAGGAGGTGATTGAAGGCTGGGAATCCTTTTGCGGTATATGTGACATCTTAGGAATAGGAATCTAGTCTTGATCTAGTGATTCTCTCCCTGGGGCTTCTTCTTCTACTGTTTACAGTACGTGTCGGCTTTTTCCTTCTTTTCTTTGACAGGGGTGATGTCTTTCGTTTCTGACCTGAGTAGAGACTGATGAGTGGTGCACTTTTTCTCGACCTTTTTAAAACTTTTCCTTTTTGTTTTAATCTCTCGCCAAGGGTTCGTGCAGTGGACCTAAGATTTTCCGAAACACTTTTTTCTAAATCACTTCCAGACCTCCAATCGTGTAGTGTAGATGACGCAAAATCTGTCGCAGCTGTTACGATATATTTTCTAGCTAGAGGTAGTGCAGAGCAAAACAGCTTAGCAAACCAATTGCCAAGACCATAGCCAGACATTGACGAGCGACCTCTGTAATAGTTCATTCCATTGCCCAATTGTCTTGGGCCAAGGGTATTAACATTGCAGTCAATATCAGGACAAATGAATACCACTTTTCTATTAGACATCTTGTTGTTGTTGAACATTGGGTCGAAAATGGCATGTAATCACAGCCAAACCTTTTGATATTGCCAGGGTATGACCTAATTCAGTTCTTAGTGTTAACTGACAGAGTTACAAATAGAAAGTGTTTACGCAGATGTACTTAACATGCTTTATATTGTAGTGGTGAATGCCTTCATGATTGGTTTCTCGTTCAGAACTCGTAGGAGGGGAACATTGCTATTGCAAACCCGGGATGTTTCCACAAATGAAGCATAGAAAAATATACTAGTGTCCGTGGAGAAGGCTGGCGGATAGTGAGCAAAAATAAAATTGGTTTTTCCAGCACTTTTACCATGAATTATATTGAACTTAAAGCCAAGAACATCTCTCAGATTATCATTGATAATGACCTTTTCATTGGCAATGGGTGAACTAATGTAGATCTTGCCCCCCTCCTTTGAATAGTTGAAATGAAAAGCTCCTTTTTTACGAGCGGAAATTCTTTTATTGATAGAATGAAATAAATCCTTCTTACAGGTGAGTTCTTCGTAGGGTAATTCAATGTATGGATAATTCATTCAATTGATCTTTTTAATTTGTTCTTGATAACCTGAGTGTGGCGGCGGCCAATCATAGAGTCTAATTTTATATCATATTTGCGACCTTTTCTCAGGATGTCATATTTATTTTAGAAAATACTATTGACAAGAGCCACTTTATATGCGCCGTCAAATTTGGTGGCATTGGAAAGTTTCGTCCAAAAATCACTTGTGCTATTCAAGTCATTGTAAAGAAAATTAGAAATATTGGACATGAAAGTCAAATAGAAATCATTGTGCATTGTTAATATCTTCAACACTGACCCAAGAATCAAAATCAGAGTTGTATCCTATCCAGCGAACAAGCAACTGTCTCTTGCCCCTTGGAGTATGACTCTTTAATATCTTTTCAATTTGATAAATTTCACTAGTGTTTCAAACTTTTTGTAGTTCATATTAATAATAACCGCCGAGAATCTCATCATCTTAGGTGTCTCGCAGTCGATACGTCGTGGATATAGCGTTTAGGATTTTTGACACTTTAAAAAGTTCAGTGCTCTATAAATAATTCCCCTTTTCAGAAATATTGGTGGTTCTATTAATTCGAACAGCATCACCAACATTGAATTTCTTCTTTTTCTTCTCATTGACACTAACCCTACCATTGGAATATTGCTTTAGAAAATCCTCAAATGTATTTTCACTGCAATGAACGTCCCGAGGGCTTGAGGTGGACAGGGATCGATGGGTCGTTGGTTGTAGATTTGCATGATTTTACCAAATCATGAATAAAAGCAGCAGTCTTTTTCAAAGTACAATATCTTGAAATTAATAGACGAATCGTTCTTATCCCTCATTCAGCCAATGCAACCTTTATTGGGCTGTGACTATGACAGAGTGTTGTATTCTATTTCAATAGAACCTTTTGCGTTTGAGGATTAACAAATTCGCTGCTGCGATCCGATTGAATTTTCTATAGCAATTCTGTTCAAGAATACTTTCTAAAGTATGATTAACTTCAACACCTCTCTTTGATTGCAATGGAATAGCTAGCCATAGTGACTAAAGACACTGATTGCCACTAGAATATATTTGTAGGGTGCATTGTGACGTCATTGAATTGCATCTAAAGTTAAAAGATCAGTTTGCATTATATGCAGAGGGGAAAAGGCTGTAGTTTGCCGATATTGTTTACCACGAAGCCTGCGATTCCGATGCAGTGTGTAACTCGGTTCTTTTTCTAGATGCACTTTTGCTTTTTTTAATGTGCTGCTATCTATGTTAGAGGCAACTTTAGAAAGCGATGTGGGGGAGCTTAGACTTCACGCTTCACCAATATCTTCATAAACATGTTTCAGAGCTTCGACCATTTTGAACGCAAACACGTAGCGTAATGTCCACTCCCACTTTGCAAACTGGAGGGTGAATCAATCCGTCGTCGCTTTTTTCTTTCAGTCACGGTTGTTATAAAATCAATTCTTCTGCTGCTGCTGACGCAAGTATTTTCCAAGATTGAATCTTCTTCTTTTTTAAATGGTGGTGTTGGCGTTGTTTGAGGATTTGCTTATTGCCAATAAGACTTTTGGGGAAGTTTGATGCATTTAGAAAGGAGTATAGATTATTGTCAATTGATAAAAGTCCTTTACGATTCGTCACCATATCACAAATTAAATCAACTAGATTATAAATTTTTCCCTGAATTATAATTCGGTTCCCTGTGCTATCAACTTGAACTTGATGTTCACTGCTTTCCAACATGAGATATGTTAATACTCTTATACTTTGTTCTCGATAGGAAATTCAATTCATATGGAATTCAATTTTAGAGAATTCAATTCCTTCTCCTTTGATTGTATAGAATCTTGAGGATATGTTTCCTGTTTATGGGTATCTGTGAAGATGGCGGTGGATCGCTCACGATAAGGTCTATGTTTGTCCATATGGCGCAATGCCTCTTGAAGTAAAACTAGCTTTTTATCATCGGCAACAATCTCATCATTAATGAATTTGCTTAGATTATCTTCAAAATGTTCCACGGGCGAGAGGACACGTTCAAATGGTGTCAATTTATAGGGTTTAGCCATCACTGTTTACAAGTCCTGCAATTATTGGCAGTAAAAGTATCAAAAAGCTACCTCCCGCTTGAAGGAGATGTTTTCTTTTAAAAAATTTTCCATTGTATTTGCAAGCCAAGGCACATCAAGTGGAACGATGTTGCTTTGTCTGTTGTCTAACACCTTCTGGCAAGTGTACTTTGCCCTCAGTTAAATTTAAACGAAGTTCAGATATTAGATTAATGAAATCTTTATCAACACCATGTTTTAGTATGGCCTTCCTGAGTGGAGGTTTTGAAGTGCCTAAAACGGAAAATAAAAGTCGTTGTTCGTGTAGTTTCTTCATTAAAGCAAAAGAAACTACCTTCAGGTGAGTATATCCAACGGTGACAGCCCACTTGATAGCCTGATCGACAGATTGTTTCTCTTTGAAGATCAGTTTGACATATAAGCTATCGCAAAATCTGTAAGCATCACTCAAGTCTGGAATAGCTTCAAACATCTCCACTTTCGTAGTTTCTATCGGGTGTAACAATTGTCTTTGTGTCCTCGGCAGATTTTGTATATATAGTAAGAGCAAGCTTAGAGATTACGGCCTTATGAATTCTCCCAGTGGCACTAATGGAGTCAAGCAAATTCTTTTGACTTGAACACACTTTAAGCATCTCTGTGGCAGGGGGGTTCAATGTGACAGGACCTCATTTGGCACAGATTTAGAGGGTTTAAACCAGGCAGCTTTGTATATGGAGTATGAAGAACGTTCGAGAAGATAATTTAGTTTTTCACTGCAGTTACCCACTATACAGGCCAGTTTAGTTGCTGCCTGGTAATGTATACTAAGAACTTCAGCAGGGTCGCAATTTATGAAACTAAGTTTAAGCTGGTCGGCAGCATCCTTTATTTTTAGAGCCTCTAGAATATCCTCAACAACTAGTAAAACCGGCACGGCTGTTCTCCGCTCCTTGGGAATGTCCAAACCAACCTTATCCGTCAAAAACTTAGCAGCCATTGTAATATTCTCCTTACTAAAAAACTTCACAGCGGTATCCACTATAATGTTCTTTGGAATACCCTCATTTTCATCATTTTCTGAACGAGATTCAATACAGGGGCATATACATAATATGCCATTTCACTTCAATCACACCACTCCTCACAAGTGCTTCCAAGTGACCATAAACTATTAATACTCTACTAAGAAAACTCCAGGAAAACAAATCTGTTCTGAAGTACAAATTACATGAAAAGAATTGTTAACAACTATATTTTCTTACTGATCCTGGAATCACAGTATCCAAATTAAGCACAAGCTTGATTCAAGGATCAAACTACTTTCGATTTAATTTGACTTATTTAAAACTTAGCATTTTATTTGCTTCCAAGGTTTATCGAATTTTACATCTTCTTTGTCTTTTATCCACTTTCTCGTGCTCTATCACCTTTTATTTTGTAGGTTTGGACAGCTATACATCTAAAAGGTGTAAAAATCAATTATGACTAGTAAAAAGAAATGATTTTTATTAAGATCGATGTGCAAATGTTCTGCATGCTTCTTTTTGTATGCAACATGCGCATATACGAAAATGTTGTACATCTGTCTGAGTGTATCGTATACATATGAATTCTTAGGTCCTATGAACTAACAAGAAAAGACCGCCTTTACAAGAATCTCCAGAGAATGCAAGACTTATACGGAATGAGGCACTTCGACTTCATTCCACCAAGTTTTATCCTTCCAGCTGAGTATAAAGAGCTACTGATGGCGAGTTATAGACTACGATGTCCCTGGATTGTTAAGCCAGTAGCATCATCACGTGGAAAGGGAATATACTTGACATATGAGGTGATGCCATGTTTTTTCCATCAAATACTGTAAAATACACAAAATTACTAAAATAAAATATTTGAAGTGGAGATAAAGGTATTTTATATGTAAAATGTTTTGCGCGTGTATCTTAAACATTGCCTAAAACTTAGCAATGTTTAAAAAATGAAAGTCCTTCAAAAAAACTTTTCAAGAAAAAGTAAAGAGCAATATTCAAACCATAAATGATCCGAAATAAAGTAATGTAAAAAGCAAAACCCAAAACCAGTAGAATTTGCTTTGAGTGAATAAATAAAACCTTAATCAGACATATTAAAATGAATAATAAAGTAAACTTTAAAACGAACAGAAATGGCCGAAAAGAAAACTGGAACAGTGGCTTTTTGGACGCCTTTAAAAGCTAGGGTCTCATTTAGGCTTCCTTAAAACAATATGTCCTTCGAAATGTGTGTTTTAGCTTTTCATAACATTACCAACAACAAAAAAGTGATATACAAGCTATTAAAAGTTTATAACTACAGCATACACCACATGCTTTCAAACACTGTGCAAGGTTAATGTTATTAACGCTCTACAGAAAACTATATGTATTTTGAACATTATTTTTTTTTGTTTGAGATAAAATCACCAGATAGATCACTTGCCTTATTAAGATCAAAAACGAATAATTGTTTCTTATATTGATTAGGCTCTATTTGTGGATTTCACTTTAATTTTCAATTTTGGATTGAAATTTGTTTGTCAAAAAATTATTATTGGTTGCATTGTCTCATTTAATATCTAAATAAAACCATTGAATTGCGCATTTATAATTATTTAAAGAAATTGTTTGGTCTATTGAGGCAATATTTTGAGTGATTGATTAATGGCTGATAAATGATTGATAAGTTGCTCCACCAGTTGATATTCTGCTCATATTATTTAGAAGTTTTGTATTTTAAAATCCTTGATGTTCTTTTTTTTATTCATACAAACAGTCGGAAAATTCAGACTTTGAGCTCAAAATTTATTTTGTTGCATCTTGGATGCCTGAAAACACTCCCTGCACAAACAATAGATCCAAAATATCAGTAAAAAAACACAATATACATTTCCACTTATCTTGAGTTGTCAATCTGCTGCAAAAGTATTGTTTTGGAAGGTAAAATTTTTTGAGTTGGCCCAGCCAAAATGCTAATAAGTATTTAACAGATCAGTAAAATTATCTTTAAAACGAATCTTGTTTTCATAAACCCGTTTCGGTCAGATTATACCACCCTATTCACTCTATCACATAAACATTTATCTGACATGTCATTGACCAATGACTAATGTGCTCTTTCAATATTCTTCATTTTGTAGATTCCAATCCCTCTGAAACGTAGAGTATTGGGGAGTGGGGGTGGAGATAAAGCCTTAAGTTCCATACTTGCTATTTTTTAAAAACCGCAGTTCAAACGTTACATTTATTTTGAAGAAAAGTGCATACAAATACTTGGCAAATCACAGGAGCCGTGACCAAAAATTGCAGCTATCCTTATCTTACAGAAGAAGAGGAAGCAGATTATAGTAGTGGGGAGAGGGTTCCAGACTCTACCGGTCAGTCCCCTCTGAATACAACCGGTCACAGTTTCTTCCGGTCCCTAGGTTCCCGTTACGCTATGAACGAAACACTGCTGTTTTAAACGGCCAGCTGGTCTTTCGTAACACGACATAACCCTGTCTTATATGGTCAGGTATAATATGGATGACCTAATCGTGCGTGACTTAATGTGCGTGACTAAAATAATTTAATGACGGTGCACATGTTGCTGTTGTGTAATGACAGCGCACATCTTACGTAATGACAACGCACACATCACTGTCACATAATAGTTTTTGAAATTTTATTTTTCATCGAAATGTTCAAGGTGTTCCTTTTTTTGCTTTCTTTCAAAGCGTTTCTTTCGGCTTATTTTTCTTTCAAAAAAATTTTTCTTCAGTTCATTGTCCTCGTTAGGACTCTAAAGATCAATTTCAAATCAATACAACAACGCCCCAGACGCTAGGTTCATCAGGCTATTTCAAATATTTTATTCTGGCTAATATATTCTAGAAAAAGCCTACTGCATGTTAGGAGAGCTCCTGTTTTTCACGCATAATAGAATGACGAGTCTCCTACGTCTGCAATATTTGAAATACAGAGGGTGAATTCTATTTCTAGAAATTGCACCTGTTTTATTAATGTATTTTTAGGGAGTGATATCAAATAATACTGCGGCTTGCTCTTAATGTATTTTTAGTAATAAAGATGAAAGGGGACTACAAGATACTTAAAATGTGTATACGTTTCGGTACTGAAGATTCGCCCAACCAATAAATCTAAAAGACAAAGGAATTTGTACTAACAAACTTATTAATAAAAAGCATTACAAAACTATCAAAACACAGACAAGGCAGTTTAAAAATATGACAAATGGAATAAACAAAAACATAAGTGAATAGAATAGAGTTATGGGTCATAGCAGGAAATTCCAGGGAGGGGGTCGATATTAGAGGTAATTTTTTTGGCACTATTGAGTTATTTTCGAGAGCCTTAAACGAAAACACAGCGATTTTGAGACATGACTATGCAAAGTAAAAGCAAAACGTGAGACAACATGACAAATCTAAGGAACAAAAATATGCGTGAAGAGAAGAAAAGTATGGGTCCTAGCACGCAATTTCAGGGGGGATTGATATTAGAGGTAAAGTTTTAGGCTCTATTTCATTATTGTGAGGGTTTAAATCAAAATATCTCGTTTCTTTTTGAGTACATGTTAGAGTTTCACCCCCTTCTCCTTCCGCGGGAGAAATTCTTTTAAAACTTCGATCTTATCTTTTAAGCTTTAGAACATTTTACTCCATGCAATTCACACAACAGCGACATTATTTGACTGCCCCTCTGACACCCTATTCATCATTCCCGAGACATTTTCAGACATTTCTTGTTATAAATTATACTTCAATCCGGTGATTCAAGTTTTTGCAAGGCAAGCCTATCTTAATAACCTCCAAAACACTCCAAGGCATCACGTGCCTGCCCTACTGTCATCAACATTGCACTCCCCATCAACACCTCCTTGGATATTTTCAAACTTTTCGCTCCAAAACTAAGCTCCTAAATCTAAATTAAACAATTTTTTATTATTTGAACAGCGGAAACAACATTTTATTGCTATAACGTGATTCTGCAGGCAATTCAGGCCACAGTGACACACTATTAATGCTCATTGGGACCCTCTGTCACCTCATTTATCATTCCTATGACATTTAAAGACATTTCATGTTAAAAATTATATTTCAATCTTGTGATTCAAGATTTTGCAAGCGAAACCTATCATAATAAAGTCTAAAACACTTCACACCACCATTGCATTACTTGACTGCCCCTCTGTTATCCACGTTGCAACCCCAGTTATCATCCACGAGGATATTTTCCACCTTTTCCATCCAAAAATATGGTTATAAATCTAAATTAAACACTGTTGTTTATTTGAATAACGGGAAACTTGGCATTTCATTGCTAGAGCGTAATACTCCAAGCAATTACGCCACACTATGACTTCCCTGCGATGCCCTCTCACATCACTCATCACCCTCAAGATTTTTCAGACATTTCTTGTTAAAAATTTGCTTCAAACTAGTGATTAAAATTTTTTGTAAGCTAAGCCTTTTATGATGCCTCTAAGTTCCGCCAGTTCCAAGGTTTTTGTACGTTACTTCATCCTTAGTAAACTATGGCTACCAAATGGCAACCCACAGGGGTATATTATCAGGCATAAAGATTTTTCAACCTTTTTCCGCCTCAAAACTAATTTATAAACTAAAAATGATTGTTTGAACAGCAGGACTTGGCATTTCATTCCTAGAAGATGATACTCCAAACACTTCAAACCACAGTGCCAAAGTATCACTGCTCTACAGCACCCTCTGACGTCGCCCCTTCACCCCAAGAAATTTGTAAGATTTTTTTTGTTAAAAATTACACAATCGATGATTTGAGTTTTCGCAAGCCAAGCCTTTCATGATACTCCGCAAAAGAAATTACACTACCATGGAAATACATGCCTGCCACCTAACTTTCATACAGAAACCTTTTCACTCCTATGGCATTTTCAACTTTTTATTCCCGAAAACAAGCTTATGAATCGAAACTAAAAACAGTTTTAGTTATTATTTGAAGAGTAGGACTCGGTATTTCACTGCTTAAGCGTGATACTCCAAGTAATTTACATCACGGTGCCACACAAATACTGCTTTGTGGAACCCTCTGATATCCTCCCATCACCCCGAAAACATTTTTAAGGCATTTCATGTTACAAATTGCTGCATTTAATCCAGTTTTTTACGCAATCCAAGCCTTTCATGATTGTCTACAAAACACATCAAACCAGAATGGCATTATAGGCCTGCCACCAGCATCCCCGCAAACCCCCTCATCATCCTTAGGGCATTTTTAACCGTTTTCTCCTCAAAATAATCCTATAATTCTAAATTGAACACTGTTTTTTTCTTATTATTTGAACAGCGGGACTCGACACTTCATTGCAAAAGCGGGATACTCCAAGCAATTTACGTCACATTTCCAGACTATTACTGTTCTCCGACACCCTCTGTCATCGCCTCATTACCCCTAAGACATTTTTGAGATATCTCTTATCAAAATGTATGTTTCAACCCATTCATTCAATTCTTTTCAAGAGCTAACCCTATCATACTGCTCCAAAGAATAAGACCCTCCCCCCTCATACACATATCACCTAACAGGTTTTTTCATAACTGTAAAAAAATACTAACAAAATTTTTATTTATTTGTAAAAATTCTTAGAAGTAGCATGTTCTTCTTAATGGTAACAAAATTTATCTTGGAAGTAGCAAGTTTTTCTTAAAACCAACAAATTAATTCTTAGAAGTAATAAGTTTCACTTAATAGAAACAAATTTTTTCGTGTAGTAGCAATTTTTCTGTCAATGGTAACAAATTTCTCTCAGAAGTAGCAATAACTTTTTCTTAGTAGTCTTTCTTAATACTAACAAACTTTTTTCTTACTACTACAAGTTTTTTCTCAAAAATAACAGTTTTTTCTTAATAGCAACAATTTTTTTCTAATAGTAGCAAGTTTTCTGTCAACGGTAACAAATTTCTCTTAGAAGTATCAATAAATTTTTATTAGTAGTAATATGTCTTTATTAATGCTAACAAACTTTATCTTACTGCTAAAAAGTTTTTCCTTAAAAGTAAAACTTTTTCTCAAAAGCACCAATCTTTTTCATTATAGTAAGTTTTTGTACTGATAGTAGCAAGTTTTCTGTTAATGGTAACAAGTTTTTCATAATTGTAACAAGTTGTTTCTCTATACTAACAAATTTTTCTGGGAAGTAGCGAATTTTATCTTAATACTAACAAGTTTTTTCTTAGAAGCAAACTAATTTCTCTTAGAAGTGGCAAATTTTCTGTTAATGGTAGCGAGTTCTTTCAAAACTGTAAATTTTTTCTTAGTACTAAAAATTTATTCGTAGAAGTAGCAAGTTTGTTTAATACTAACAGTTTTTTTTAACATAACAAAGGCTTGTGTCAATGATAACAAATTTCTCGTAAAAGTAACAAGTTTTCTGTTAATGGTAACAATTTCTTCCCTAATTGTAACAAATTTTTCTTAATGCTAGCAAATTTTTCTTAGAAATAGCAAGTTTTTATTATTACTAACAAAAATTTTCTTAGACGAAACATCCTTCATCTTAATAGCAACAGATTTTTTCTAATAGTAACAAGTTTTCCTGATAACAATATAAAATTTGTTTATAATAACAACAAATATCTCTTAATAGTTGTGTCGTTCATAATACTAAAAAAAATCTTAATATTTTTTCTTAATAGTAAAATTTTTTCTCTTAATAGCAACAAGTTTTTATATATGAGTATTTTTCTACTAAAAGTAGCAAGTTTTCTGTTAATGGTAACAAGTTCTTTCATAACTGTAACTTGTTTTTCTAAATACTAAAAATTCTTCTTTGGAGAAGCAAGTTTTTCTTAATAATAACAAATTGTTTCCTAATAGTAACAAGTTTTCTGTCAATGGTAAAAAATTTTTCTAAGAAGTAACAAGTTTTCTGTTAATGGCATCAAGTTCTTTCATAATTGTAACAAGTTTTCTTCATACTCTTATAAAAACCTATTCATTTAATATTAACAAAATTTTTATAATAGTAACAAGTTTTCTGTTAACGATATCAATTTATTCTTAATACTAACAAATTTTTCTCAATAGTAATATGTTTTTCTTAATGCTAACAAAACATTTTCTTACTACTAAAAAGTTTTTCTTAATAGTAAAATTTGTTTCTCTTAATAGCAAGAAGTTTTTTCATAATAGTAAGATTTTTTTACTAGTAGTAGCAAGTTTTCTGTCAATGGTAATAAGTTTTTTCTTAATTGTAACAGTTTTTTTCTTAATACTAAAAATGTTTTATTAGAAGTAGCAAGTTTTTCTTAATACTAACAAAAGTTTTACTTAATGCTAACAATTTGTTCTTAGAATTAACATGCCCTTCATAAGTAGCAAAATTTTTCTTGTAAATAACCAATTTTTATTAATAGTAACAAATTTGTTCTAATAGTTGCAAATTATAAGTCAATGGAAGCAAATTTCTCTTAGAAGTCACAAGTTATCTGTTAATACTAACAAGTTTTTTTATTAGAGTAACTATTTTTTTAATGCTAACAAAAGTTTTTCTTAATAATGAAAAAATTCTTAGAAGTAACATGTTCTTTTTAATAGTAACATAATCTTTCTTGGAAGTAGCAGGTTTTTCTTAACACTAAAAATTTTTTTCTCAGAAGTAAAAAGTTTTCTTAATATTAAAAAACTTTTTACTTAATATTAACAAAATTTTTCTTAACAGTAACATATTCTTCATAAAAGTAACAAAATTTTCTTGGAGGTATAAGGTTTTTCTTAATAATAACAAATTGGTTCTAATAGTTGAAAGTTTTCTGTCAACGGTAACAAATTTGTCTTAGAAGTAACTAGTTTTCTGTTAATGGTCACAAATATTTCCATAACTTTAGCAAGTTTTTCTTAATACTAACAAATATTTCTTAGAAGTAACAAGTATTTCTTAATAGCAACAAATTTTTCTAACAGTAGCAAGTTTAGTAAGAATACTTTTGTTAGTATTAAGAAAGACATATTATTATTAAGAAAAATTTGTTAGCATTAAGAAAAAATTTGATATCGTAAACAGAAAAATTGTTACCATTAGAAAATTTTTTTAATATTAAGAAAAGAGATGGTGCTTCTGAGAAAATTTTGTTATTATTAAGACAAACTTGTTACAGTTATGAAGGAATTTGTTACCATTAACAGAAAACTTGTCACTTTCTTAGAGAAATTTCTTACCATTGCCATAAAACTTGCTACTATTAGACAAAAACTTATTACTACCAAGACTAAACTTGCTCCTCCTAAGAAACGTTTGTTGCTATTAAGAAAAACTTGTTACAGTTATGAAAGAACTTGTTACCATTAAACAGAAAACTTATTACATCTAAGAGAAATTTGTTACCATTGACAAAAAGCTTGCTACAATTATGAAAACTCGTTACTATTAAGAAAAACCAGTTACCTTCAAGAAAAATTTTGTTATTATTAAGAAAAACATGTTAATTCTATGAAAAAAATTTTTAGTATTGAGAAAAACTTGTTACTTCTATGTAAAATTTTTAGTGTTCAGAAACACTTACTACTTTTAAGGAAAATTTGTTAGTATAAAGAAAAGAACTTTTTTCAATTATGAAAACTTGTTACCATTAAGAGAAAACATGCTACTATTAGTAAAAATTTTTACTATTATGAAAAATTTTTCTGCTACTAAGAAGAAAATGTTACTTTTAAGAATACTTTTTAGTAGTGAAATTAAATTTTGTTAGTATTAAAAAAGACATATTACTACTAAGAAAAAATTATTAGTATTAAGAAAAAAATTGATATCGTTAACAGAAAGCTTGTTACTATTATAAAAAATTTGTTACTATTAAGAAAAAAGATGTTACTTCTGAGAAAAGTTATGTTAGTCATAAGACAAACTTACTGTTTCTAAAAAAATTGTTAGTATTAAGAAAACTTGTTACAGTTATAAAAGAACTTGTTACCATTAACAGAAAACGTGTTATTTCTAAGAGAAATTTGTTACTATTGACCAAAAACTTGCTACTGTTAAAAAAAATTTGTTACTATTAAGATAAACCTGTTCCTTCCTAGAAAAAATTTGTTATTATTAAGAAGGACATGTTACTTCTAAGAAAATTTTTGTTAGTTTTTAGTATAACTTTTGTTAGTATTGAGAAAAACTTGTTACTTCTAAGATAAAATCTGTTAGTGTTAAGAAAACTTGCTACTTCCAAAAACAATTTTGTAACTATTAAGTAGAACATATTATTTCAAAAAAAATTTTTACTATGAAGTAAAACTTTTGTTACAATTAAGAAAACTTGTTGGAGCAATAGAAAACTGTTAGGTGGTTTGGGGGGGGATGTTTTGGGGAGCAGCATGAAAGGGTTGGCTCTTGAAAAAAATTGAATCAAAGGAATGTTTGGAAAATGTCCTAGGGGTGATGGGGCTATAGCCCAGGGTGTCTCAGAGCTGTAATAGTGTGGCACTGTGGCGTGAATCGCTTAGTTTATAACGCTCTAGCAATGAAACGCCGGAGTCCCACTGTTCAGATAATAAAAAAAGTGTCTAATTTAGATTCATTATCTTATTTTCGAAAGGAAAGGGTTGTAAATGCTTAAGGAGTGATGAGGGGAGTGCCATATGGATATTGGGAGACAGGCGTGTAACGAAATAGTATTCAAATGTGTTTTGTGGAGCATCATGAAAGGCTCGGCATCCCAAAACTTGAATCATCGGATTGAATGTGTAATTTTTAACAAAACATTTCTGAAAATGTCTTGGGGGTGATGGCGTGATGTCAGATGGTGCCATAGAGTAGTAATAGTGTGGCAGTGCGGTGTACATTTCTTGGAGTATCACGCTCTAGCAAAGAAATGCCGAATCCCGCTGTTTAATTAATAAAAAAATATTTAATGTAGATTCATAAGCATTTTTTCGGAAGTAAACAGTTAAAAATGCCCTAGGGGTCATAAGATGGTTGCCATGTGGATGACACGCGGCAGGCCTGTAATGCCACGATTGTATGATGTGTTTTATGGAGCAGCATCAAATGCTAGCCTTTTACGAAAATCTGGCACAAAATCTTGGAATTGGTGAAACTCGGAGGTATCTTAAAAGGGTTTGCTAGCAGAAAACATGAATCACTGGATTAAAGCATAATTCTTAACAATAAATGTCTATAATGTCTGGGAGGTGATGAGATATGTCGTAGGGTGCCCCTCAGCAGTATTAATGTGGCACTGTGGTGTGAATTGCTTGGAGTATCACGTTCTAGCAATGAAATACCAATTTTTCCGTTGTTAAAATAAAAAACAGTGATTAGTTTATATTTATGACTATATTTTTGGAGGAAAAGGTTGAAAATGTTCTAAAAGCTGATGAGTGGGGGTTTCTACGTGGATAACAGAAGAGGCATGCGCGTAATCCCATGGTGGTGCGGAGTGTTTTGAATGTTATTATGATAGGCTTGGTTTGCAAAAACTTGAATCATCCGATTGAAGAATAATTTTTAACAAGAAATGTCTAAAAATTTCTGAGGAATGATGAATGGGGCGTCAGAGGGCAGTACAGAGCAGTAATAGTTTGGTCCTATGTGTTGAATTACTTGGATTATCACCTTCTATCAATGAAATGCCGAGATCCCGCTATTCAAATAAAAAAGCAATGTTTAGTGTACATTCATGAGCTTATTTTTAGAGGGGAAAGGTCGAAAATGTCCTAGGTTTGTTGATAATGGAGAGTGACACGTGGAGAACATTAGAGCAGATGCGTAATGCCAGGGTGGTGTGAAGTGTTTTGGAGGTTATTATAATATACTTGTCTCGCACAAGCTTTAATCACCAGATTGAAGTATAATTTTTAAAAAGAAACGTCTGAAAATATCTTAGAAATAATGAAAGGGATGTCAGAGGGGCAGTCAAATAATGTCGCTGTGTCAAGAATTGAATGGAGTAACATATTCTGCAGCTTAAAATTTAAGATGGATATTTTAAAATAATGTTATACTTGGAGGGGGGAGTGTAAATTTAAGTTACGCTAAAAAAAAAACAGATGCTTTCATTAAAAGCCCTTAAAATGATAAAATAGAGCCTAAAAATTTACCTCTAATATCAACCCCATCCCCTGGAATTGTCTTATAGAACCCACATCTCTCTTTTATTCACGTATGCTTTTATTTTTTCCAGTTGGCATGTTTTTTTTACGTTTTATTTTTACGTTAGCATAGTCATGTCTCCAAAACGCTGTATTTTCGTCAAGGGCTCCCAGAAATACCTCAATAATGCCTAAAAAAGTTACCTCCAAATCAACCCTCCTCCTTCCTGGAATTGCCTGCTAGGACCCATATCTTTTTTCTATACATGCATGTTTTAGTTTTTTCCATTTGTCATGTTTTTTAACTGCCTTTTCTGTGTTTTGATAGTTTTATAATAATTTTTGTTAATATATTTTTATGTACAAAGGCCCGTGTCTTTAAGATTTATTTCTTGGGACGAATCTTCAATATTCAATACTAAGCATCTTGGAGTCCCCTTTCACCCAAATTATTAAAAATTGATTAAGAGTAAGCTGCAGTATTATTTGATATCACTTCCTACAAACGTATTACTTAATGAAGAAGTGCAATTTCTAGAAATAAAATCTTTCCTCTGTAGCTCAAATATTGCAGGTGTAGGATACACGTTATTCTAGCATGTAAGAAAAATCAGACCTCTCCTTGCTTGCAATAAGCTATTTCTAGAATATATTAGCAAGAACAAATAATTGGAATAGTCTGTTGGATCTTGTGTCTGGAGCGTTGTTGTAGTTGATGAAAATTGATATTTTGAGTCCTAAAAAGAAAAATAATTAAAGAAAAAAAACATCTTGAAAGAAATAAAAAACCTTGAAAAAAAAAGGAACAGAAACGCTTTGAAAGAAAGAAAAAAGACCCGCTTTGAACATTTCAACGAAAATAAAAATCTCAAAAAGTATTATGTGACATTGATGTGTGCGCTGTCATTAAGTAAGATGCGCGCTGTCATTATGCAACACCCACGTTTGTGCTATCATTGCATAAAACCCACGTTTATGCCGTCATTACGTATCATGCGCACTGTAATTACACAACACCAAAGTGAGCACCGTTATTAAGTTATTTCCGATAAATCCACGTACGACAGCATTACCCTCAACTCCAATTACTTAGGTTAAAAATTCCTATAATATAACATACTATGTACGATTGCGTCATCCATTTTACACTTGACCATTCAAAACAACGGTGTATCGTGTGACATAAGACCGGCTGGCCGTTTAAAATAGGGGCGTGTCTTATATGGCGTCACGGAAATCCAGGGACCGGTAGAAACAGGGACTGGTTGTATTCCAGGGGTAGTGGCCGGTGGAAAATAGGGCTACAGTCGAATCCCATGGGAATCCTTACATATGTGTTCCTTCTAATACTGAAGCAAGATTGCGTCATCCATATTATACATAGCCATTTAAAACAGGGGCGCGTTGTGTGACGCAAAACCAGCTCGTAGTTTGAACAGGGGTTTGTCTCCCATGGCGTCTCGGGAATCCAGGGACCGGTTGAAATAGAGGCCGGTTGTATTCCGGGGGTACTGACTGGTAGGGTCTGCAACCTCCACCCACAGACTATTGATTAATTCCATTTGCTTCTGTTGAGCATTGTTAAATTGAAAAAAAGGAATCATAATTTGTGTTTTATATCCACTACCGTCTTCAGGGTGAGATAGCGGAATTGACCCCCCCCCCTGTTTGTCTACATCGTAAAAAAATGAATAACTCGTAAAATTAAATTAACAGAAATGAATATAAAAAAACTATGCATTTTTCAAAATGTATTTTTGTAAACCTCCCCCCCCCCTAAAAAAATTCCTGCTCCTTTTGATCTGAGTTACTCTTCCAAAATTTGGTAACTCGCTGTGTTTTTCTGTAAAACTCAGAATAAGGGAACTAATGGTTACAGGTAAGGTAGATTTCCCTTACCTAAAGTTAAGCTATATATGAACCATGAACACTCATTTAGATAAACACTTATTATTTTTTTATTATAAAGCCATCTGAAATATTAATGGAAGAGCCCGTTATTGTATCAAGATACATTGACAATCCGCTTCTTATTGACGACAATAAGAGTGATCTTCGTTTGTACGTCCTTATGACTTCATATGACCCTTTGGTGATTTATTTGTATCGAGAGGGACTAGTGAGATATGCAACAGTAAAATATACAAGTAATGCGATGAATCTGGATAATCCTTGTGTGCATTTATGCAACTACAGCATAAATAAATATCATTCAAACTTCCGAACGTAAGTTATATTTTATTTTACATTATATAATATATTTTTATATTAAAATTCAGATTGCTTATAATTCAAACTTCCGAATGTAAGTTATGTTTTAAAGTTAATTTCCAAATCCTTTGTCGTTCTTGCAATGCAATAACAAGAAGTACATGAAAAGTAGTCCAAACGTTACCTTTTCAAAATCTAATATATTTGATATACTTGTATATTATATATAATATTATGTTATATATTTTTATATTATACAGTATCATTCAAACGTCCGAATGCAAATTAAGTTTTTAAGTTAATTTCCAAATTCTTTGTCGTTCACACAATGCAATGTAAAGACAAACTTAAAAATTAATCGAAATGTTACCATTTCAAATTTCAATATGTTTTATATATTTTAGCATTATATATTATAGTATATAATATATTTTTATATTTTTTTGTATCATTCGAACTTCCAAACGTAAGTTAAATTAAAAAGTGGATTTTTCTGTTATTTTCCAAATCCTTTGTCGTTCATACAATGCAGCGTACTCGTTGTACAAAACAAAATTTCTTCAAGGATTCTTAAAAAAAAGGGAATTTTAGATTCAGGAATAAATTTTTAGCCATTGGAACCTCCTCCCCCTTGCTAGTGAGAAAATAAAATAATTAAAATAACTGGAGTGTAAAATTTGAATGATTAAAGCCTTATGTAGCACAAGCAAAGGCCAATACGATTTAAAGCAAGTCAAAATTATCAGAAAGTGGCCTTTACTCCTTAAGCCTCTCTTCTCCCATTAAGAATAATAGGATATGATTTCTCTTTAAGCTAGTCATCACATTAGGGTAGCACACTGGTTTTTTTTTTATAAAATGTGAGATAACTTTTAATGAAAAAAAATATCAGAATATATATGATATATATATGAAAAAATATCAGATATGAAAAAATAAAAGATATGAAAAATATGAAAAAATATATATGTATAGAATATATATGAAAAAATATCAGAATATATATGATATATATATATATATATATATATATATATATATATATATATATATATATATATATATATATATATATATATATATATATATCAGAAAGTCAAAATTATCAGAAAGTGGCCTTTACTCCTTAAGCCTCTCTTCTCCCATTAAGAATAATAGGATATGATTTCCCTTTAAGCTAGTCATCACATTAGGGTAGCATACTGGGTGAATTTGACCAACTAAGTTTTTTTTTATAAAATGCGAGATAATTTTAAATACTCTTCAAGAGAGAACTGAGGGAGTGGTAGCCACCCTTTAATGTTTTATTTATGCTAATAATTAGTTTTAATCGCCTTTTACTGGCATATTTCTTTCAATAGCAAAAAAGTCGTTTTAGATTACACATTATCTTAAAGATTAGTACAACTACATTTAGTTAAAATGTTCAAAATTGGTTTATTCCTCATGTTCTGAGGCCCCTAAACCCCCCCCCCCCGATCTACCTAACAGCTTCACTTCTTTCTAAGTCCCCCGGCATCTCTTTTCATCACAAGAGTTATATATATGTATATATATATATATATATATATATATATATATATATATATATATATATATATATATATATATATATATATATATATATATATATATATATATATATATATATATATATATATATATATATATATAAATATATATATATATATATATATATATATATATATAGCACCAGGAGCCCGGTAGCTTCACTGCCAGATTCCGGCATGGCTATTTGGATGGCTATATATAGATTTTCATTGTCGCTAGTGTTTTAATAGCAGATCATGTGAATTTATTCTTGATGTCATGGCTTTAGGTTAGGTTTGATGCAATTACCATAGGAAAAATGCTAAAAAGGCATATAATTCTAACAAAAAGATGTTTTAAATAAATACACAGCTGTTCGTTTACAGAGAGTATGCATATTCACAATTCTTTGTTTTAAGTCATGAGCTGTTTAATAAGCAATAATTGAGTTAAGAAATTCTGACGTGAATTCAATTACTCCTTCCTGTTAATGCACGACAGAATCATCCATCTTACAGTATTTATTTTCTTCTGGAGCTCATTTTGATTCTCACTGTTGCCTCTCTTCTAACCACAGATTACACTGACAATTCGATGCATTCGTTGTGATACTGGTTGTCAAATGTCTTCTAGCAGCAGTGCTTGCTTGCGCTTCATTTTCCTGCATAATTGTTCCATGCCTCTTACTTTAGCGGATCTCTCTGAATTTCCTAATTGTCTAATATTGGCATGATCATCGTTTTATTCTTTACTTTCAAGTAATAGGGTGGGAAATCAGTGATATCAATTTAATTAAGAAATCCTGTCGTGAATTGAAGACCTCCTTCCTTCTGAATTGTCCACGTTCCTTATTCAAATGTCATTTTTTGAAATACGAGGCATGTTTTTTAAGTAAGTACCGTTTTGGAATTAAAAAAAGACGTGCAAAGATATCGCAATAATTTTATTTTTACACGAAAGCCTGTACCTTAATCTACTTTTTTACATAATTTCCGTGAGTATTGAGGAACTCGTCATAACGTGGCACCAGTTTTTGAACACTCCCATCATAAAATTCTTCCGCCTGACTTTTTAACCACTGTATCACAACTGTTTTGACTTCGTTATCGTCTTGAAAACGCTGACCACCCAGTTGTTTATTCAAGTGCAGGAACAAATGATAGTCGCTGGGCGCCAGATCAGGGCTTTATGGAGGATGATCTAGAGTTTCCCATTTAAGAGATTTGATGAGATTTTTGGTCCGACTAGCAAGATGTGGACGGGCATTGTCATGCAGCAAAATGATGCCCTTATTCAACTTGCCAAGTATTTTGTTCTGGATTGCACGACGCAGATTGTTCAATGTCTCACAATAAGACGCTGCATTGATTGTCTCATTACGAGGTAGAAACTCCACCAGCAATACTCCTTTTTTGTCCCAAAAAACTGTGCATATGATTTTCCAGGCAGAAATTGTTTGCTTAAATTTCACTTTTTTGGGTGATGATGAATGTTGCCATTCCACGGATTGTAGTTTGGATTCTCACCCATTTCCTTACAATTCCATCACTCATAATGTTTTATCCGGAAACTTCACAGATCTCACGATGAATATCGATCGATTTTACGCCTTTAGCACTAAGAAATCGTATAACCGCCCGTACTTCACAATCGGCAGGACTCAGGATTGTCGGAGGCATCTTAAACAATCAGTAAACAACGTATACAATTAAGAATCAGACTGTAATGGCGTCAGTGTGTAGACAAGAGATATAGGTAACCACCGCGCATGCGTAGAAAGACGACCTTTGCGCTGTGGCGGCGAAATCACAAAACGGTATTTACTTCAAAAACATGCCTCGTATCTAAACTCCGTAATAGCATAATTATCGTGATATTTTTTTAGTTTTAAGTTTACATTTCTGTTTGCAATTCAAATGATTGTTGCTGAATCTTGTTCAATGTCTTCTTTTTTGGCTGTTCAGAGTCACTTGTGATTTTGTATAATTTTGTATGTGTCATAAATACTAACTATTAATATCTTCTTCTACCCTCTAATTTCTTCTTCTAAAATAATACGCCCCTTCATCAATTTTAATTTTCTGCAATGCAGTTTTTCATCTTGTGTAATTTATATGCTTCATAAATGTTAAAAGCGATACGGACACTCATTATAGATTCATGTATCATCTTATGTAATTTCTTAAGACGTAATTGATACTGAAAAGTGTCTTTTCCAGTTTCTAACCACCGATCGCAGTTCACAATTTCCTTTGCAATTTAAAGTGATTCTTTCTGTCGTTTGTTCCAAGTCTTTTGCTTTAGCTGTTACGATTTTGCTTTCGCTTCTTTTCTATTCACATTTAGTTGTGCTTCATTTTCATTTAGCATTTTCACCCCTTAAGCATTTTCTCTCCGTGCTCTTTGCTTTAAATTTTTGGATACGATCAAAATTTGATCGTCCGGGCTGTTGGACAACAATTTATTCTTTGTGTTCAAATGACGCATCATTTACAACCATTTTCAATTAAATCATGTCATGTTGTTTGTACTCTGTTTAAGCAAATAGACCTTAAATTGGAAGTAGTGCCTTTGCAGATTTACAACTTTTTTTTCTTAGTGTTCCGGTTACTGTTGGCCCGAACTTAACGTCTTTTGGTGCTTGATGCTTTAAACTAGCCTATATAGCTATATATCCTTTGTCACGTCTTTGTTTAGGGTTGTTTTTTTTATTTGATTTTTAACTGTTGCCTCGGCTTTTCTTTTTGAATTATTAAAAACACGGCGCTGTACTATTGTTTTTTTTTAACAGAAGCTTGTTCAATATAAGGTTTTAATGTTTTTCTTTACTTGGATTTTTAACTCTTGCCTCGTTTTGTCTTTTGTCATTATGAAATACTTATCGCCGAATCGTTTGATTTTAACAGAGGCGTGGTAAGCATTGATGAAATCATCCATGTCAAAATACCATACTCAATCATCATCGCTATAATTTTGAAATGTGACATTTCTTTCATCTTCATTTTGTCTCATTTGATCATCCAGGCTGTCCATTTTCACCTATAGTGAATTTACATTGTTCGGGTAACTTGTTTTGATGTCTTCTATTCCCACAATTTTTTCTTCTTCACTTTCGTTTTCAATTTGTTCTGCTTCTCACTGTTACTTATGCTCTAACCACATTTTTCTTTCTTCTTCATTTCTAATTTTGATTACTTCAGAAAATTTGTCAATGCCTTTCGCTTTAGTTGCGCGTATTGGTCATGTCTCATTTTATCGTCCAGGTCAGAGTTTAGATAAATATATAAACTGTGGTCTAGGTTGTTGATTTTCAGTCATTGTGTAATTGAGTTGTTGAAGTTTTTCTCTTGGACTTATCATGTTTAATAGTTCAGGTGGTTCCAACGTATCATCATTTGTAATAATTGTAAACTTTTGTGTTTTGTGTCTTCCTCCAGGCATATTTGCTTATGCTTATATAACCGCTTGCTTTCAGAAATATACTGATTGATCTCCTTTTTCCAGCCTTTAACCTTTTAAAATTGCATATTGCTATTATATATTCAGAAGTCATTGACCTAACAATCCCAGTAGAAGCATATCATTCCGATATTAAGCAATCTCCCTGTAGAATTCGCTAGAACATTGAACCTAAAAAGGAAATGTCCCAACCTATCCCCCACAATACCGCATGATGGGCAATTTCATAGTCTATTTGGAAAATTGATATTCATCTAATTTATTATAAGTGGTAGACAATAAGTTCGTACATGAGACTGTATTATACTTAATAATAACCCAAATAATATATTCATATTCCTAAAAAAACTATCTTTAAAGCTTCTATAGAAAAATTAACTATTCAAAGCATTTGTGTCAGCATCCCAATGTTGAATCCCCTGGTCTTCTAACCTAGCCCTTAAATCCATAAAAAAAATATAAAAAAGATAGTTCCTTTAGTTTAGTATTTTTCGATATTTTCCATTTTTAAAAACATCCTAACACTAAACATGCTCAAAAATCCCAAGGAAACTGCCCGGTGGCACAGAGAATATTTTGCTCGTGTGAATTTGTGTATTTTAAACCTGTTTCCATGTTGTTCAAGATTCAATAAAATGTTACCAAGGGCCTAATAGTTACAAAAATATAATTGTCTTTCACAAAGAATAAGGGTTCCAAAGGTTTTCGAAACGCAAAAAATACCGTTTTCGAACACCAAAGTTACTTCATTTTAGATCACCCGACCTTGAGGCTGATGGCGGACATAAAAGGTCATTCACTTCCCTAATACGAAGCCTCAGTCAATCCGGAAAATATACAAGAAAGCTGATATTTTCGATTTAAGACCTTATCATAAAAACCATCGCTAGTACGACATCCCATGTCAATATTGCATGCAAGATGTTTGTTCCGTCTTTCACGAACTGTTTCGGTAAGCATTTTTCGTTTTGTTTACATTTCATTCGGAAATTAATGGCTTTTCCAGAGTTGCTATCATTAATAAACATTTGGTACATTTTTTATGTCACTGGAAATAACTAGTTTGACTAATGATATTCTGTTCATTGAGACCCACTTTCTTTTATCGTGTGAAGATCGAATCTTTTGCAGGTTTCATTAAATTTGATATCATTTGGTAATAAAAGTTGACGATACAACATTAGCTTTTTTACCTGCATTGCCTTTTTTGAAAATCATAACGTCGAAATAGACAACAATAAACGAAAAAGAGGTATGCATGACCATTTTTAAGGGGAGAAATACAACATTTTGAATTTTTGTTTCACTATGAAAAAGACTTTCGGAGAGCAGGGAATCAACTGGACAGGTTTTAGACTTTTGTTTCTAAACTAAACTTCGGTTTTAGACTATTCTTCTAGATTATAATAACCTGCATTACGCACGGTAAGACTAAAATCGGTTCTTCGGTACCCGAGTCGGTTGGAACTCTATGAATCTGAATTCGTTCTAATAGCTTGCTAATTTTGGTACCCGGGGCGGACCTCTGTGAATCTAAATTCGGGGTATTAGCTTGATAATTTTGGTACCCGGGTTAGACCTCTTTGATTCTGAATTCGGGGTATTAGCCTGCTTGCTCTAGTACTCGGGTCGGACCTCTAAGAATCTGAATTTGGGCTGTTAGCTTACTAATTTCGGTACCCGGGTCGAACTTCTATGAATTTGAATTCGGGTTGTTAGCTTACTAATTTCGGTACCCGATACGAACCTCTATGAGTCTGAATTCGGGATATTAGCTTGATAATTGTGGTACCCAGGTTGAACTCCATGAATCTGAATTTGGGGTATTAGCTTGCTAATTTTAGCACCCAAGAAATTCGGAGCTATCTAAAGTCGGTGATACAGGTTGATGATTTCGGTGGTCAGGAAGGTAAATGGTGTAATATGGATAGTACGATAGTAGATATGGTGGCTGCTGATGGGATGCTTCCTTGTGTTACGGAAAAACATAACCAGTAATGCAAATGGAAGAAAGCAGGAAACAAATGTTCGTTAGTGCACTATTTCCAGTCTCAATGCAATTTGCATATCAATGTAATTTTATAAGAAAGAAACATCTTTGTGTGATAAAGAAACATCGATTGTTGCTCTAATCCAAGAAAAGGCAGGAAAAGATTTTTCAAAGGTCCTGTCCATTGGAATAGCGACAACAATTGGCAGAAAGGAGGAGGACTCACAATTACTTCCCCAAAAGTTTTTTTGGATAAAAAAAAACTTTTTATGAATTTTTTATTTTTTATAATAACAAAAATATGTTAAAACCCCATACCAAATTTCGACAAATATCGTTTTTATCTTCATAAAAAAAATCCCTGCCCTTCTATGCATTTTCAAGAATTGGTCCACTGCTCGGCACGAAATTCAAAGTTTTTTTTTATCAGAATAAGCGAAATGTACTTTATTGGATTTCCAAGGGTGCCGAAACTTTAGATGTTTTTGATGCCGACACTTTTTGAAACTTTAAAACTTAGAAGCTTTTCGAGACTTTAGATGTCTTTGGAACCCAAAATTAGCTAACTTCTATCCACGGTTTTAGATCACAAGGAGCACGGACCCGGGCACTGAGGACCTGATTTTGGTGAGAACTCATTATGTAATTTTTTTATGTGCAAAATGAGTGAATTTTTGGAGGGTTTGCAGGTTGCAAGAATAAGTTTGAGGATAAGCGTTGAGAAGTTTTTCTGACTAGGAATGATTGAGGGCGAAGAGGTGATCTTAGGTAAAGGGAAAATCAATCAAATGGATTTTCACTCTCCTGGGTAGTATTATCAGTAATGACAATTAATACAGTAAATATGTATAACTAGAAGAGCCAAGGCTTAGGTCTTTTTCCACTGTGGAAAAGAAGTTTGGAAGAATGGAAACATATGTTTGCGAAACAAGATTCGAATAACAAAATCTATAATAGCCTAATGACAGTAATCAAGCATAGTTCAGGAGCGGGGGCGCTTCCAAATGCTGAGGAAGGTTTTTAAATGTTTTCCAGAGGAATTGTATAAGGTTAGTCTCGCAGGAACTGTTTTGACCGTCCGTATTATCAAACAATAAATATATATATATATATATATATATATATATATATATATATATATATATATATATATATATATATATATATATATATATATATATATATATATATATATATATATATATATATATATATATATATATATATATATATATATATATATATATATATATATATATATATATATATATATATGTGTTTCAACCCTCTTTCTGTGGTTATGATGAAGAAGGCTAAAGAGGAATAGGCCATGTTTTGGGGGTGAAGTATGAGAGATTGCCAAAGACTGCGCTTTTGGTCATCAACAGAGGACAAACTAGAAGTAAGGCACCCCCGAGCGGAGTGAAAGGTAAAATTTAACGGATTTTGCAACTTAATTGGAGGGGGTAAAAGGTTAGGATTTTATTAGAAGTTAGGGGTTTATTAGGTTAATGGTTAGGGTTGGAGGAAAAACACGTGCAGCTCTGTTGGCCTCATGCAGCTTGGTAGTATATAGAGCTTTAAATATCTGCTCTCAGATTCTCAATTGAGTTCAATTTCACGGTATAGTCTTTTCCATAACGAATTTAGGGGTTGTGTTCACCTCCTTCGCCTTGCAAATGCGGGGTCTTTTTTTTATAAATTTTGATGGGTAAGTTTAAAATTAATCAGTCTGTTATTGCTATTATTATTTATTTGAAAACCTGAATGTACAAAACCAAACCAAGTAGCAGATAAAGAAAAAAGAACAAAGAAAATAAAACATACGCAATTTACAACACTAAACACTAATGAAACCAATGAACTAGTGAATGTAATACAACCACTTCAAAAGAAGAAGGACAAATGAGCAAAATGAAAATAAAGCTACTTAGTGTTTACTGGAGTATTTAGGGTCGTGATTCTCAACATGGGGCGCAGGCTCCACTAGTGGGGCGTGACAATATCTTGGTGGGTCATGGGCAGGACATGCACCCCTTGGCTGACTACAATTTAGAGCTTGAGTTTTGAAAGAGACATTTTCCCTGCGAATAACGTCACATTCAAGCACATTTAAAAAGCAAAAAAGATGCATGATAGTAATGCAATGACGTTCTACATTCCAAAAAAAACTGTTGTATTCAAATAATATTTTCCATTAACGTAAAATAATATTCAAAATTGAACCAGGTTATATTTTTAAAATAAAACCAGCCAATAATTAGAACTCTGTTTCAGAAATAATATCAGCTGACCAGGGGCAAACGCCTGATTTTTTTCGGGGATATAACAAAAGAAACTAGTTTGAACAAGAAAGTTCCAGAAAACTGGTTTTGGGACCCAGAAAGATACCTAGTTACATAGTTGCCAGGTGGTGGCGCCATTAGGGTGCTTTTTTGAGTTGATTGCGCATTGAATTTTTCAAATTGGCGCATTGCGTCGATTTCGCGCATGTCAAAAAAAAAAATCGGCGCAAATTGGGCGCATTTTGCCTTCTCAATAACAATGACAAAACTCAAAATCTTTAGGTCTAGTGTTTGCTGACAACTACTACTGACAGATTCAGGAATTTGTCTATAAAAACAGATGGAATTTTCAGAACCCCATAGGGATTTTCACATCGCATTCCAGGCTCCATGACGACCTAAATTTTAAATTATCAAAGCGTGCTAAATGACATACTGGAGAGATGTGACCTTCAAGGATCATGCTATTCTTGTGTTCTTCATTAGGAAATCCCATCTATTAGTTATCTTTGTCAAATGCAAGTAGAGAGGGGGGCTCTACTCCGAACGGGACTCCTTATAGGGGCATAGAATACTGACGGGACTCCAAATATGGGCATAGAGTCCCTAGAGAGAACACGTGGTTAATGGGGTCAATGACCTCTTTCTCCAGGTGTGTTTTTGGCACGCTCTCAGCGAATGTTATGCCGTCCAGAAAGAGAAATCAGTGTGACGTAATCAACTAGGACAAATGGATTTTCTGAGAAATTGATTACATAATCGGTAGAACCATATCAGGAGGTCGTGACGGGGGTCCATATATGGACATAGAATGACGTAATCGACTAGGAAAATGGATTTCTGGGAAATTGATTACATAATCAGTAGAACCCTATCAGAAGGTCATGACGGGAGTCCATACATGGGCATAGAATGACGTAATTGACTAGGACAGTTGGATATCTGATAAATTGATTAAATAATCGGTAGAACCATATCAGGAGGTCATGACGGGAGTCCATACATGGGCATTGAATGACGTAATCGACTAGGACAGTTGGATTATTTCAGTAGTGTTTTGTTGCGGCTTACCTTGTCACAGTTACATTCTCTTGATTTTTCAAAGATCATTTTCGATTTCTTTCGTTGAAATGCAAGAGTTGGATTATTTCAGTTTTCGTGGTTTACCTTGTCACAGTTACATTCTCTCGATTTTTCAAAGTTTATTTTGAATTTCTTTCATTGAAATGCAAGAGTTGGAATATTTCAGTAGTGTTATGTTGTGGTTTACCGTGTCATACTTACATTCTCTTGATTTTTCAAAGTTCATTTTGAATTTCTTTCATTGAAATGCAAGAGTTGGAATATTTCAGTTTTCGTGGTTTACCTAGTCACAGTTACATTCTCTTGATTTTTCAAAGTTCATTTGAATTTCTTTCGTTGAAATGCAAGGGTTGGATTATTTCAGTAGTGTTTTGTCGTGGTTTACTTTGTCACAGCTACATTCTCTTGATTTTTCAAAGTTCATTTGAATTTCTTTCATTGAAATGCAAGAGTTGGAATATTTCACTAGTGTTTTGTCGTGGTTTACCTTGTCACAGTTACATTTTTTCGATTTGTCAAAGTTCATTTTGAAGTTCTTTCATTGAAATGTAAGAGTCGGATTATTTCAGTAATGTTTTGTCATGGTTTACCATGTCACAGTTACATTCTCTTAATTTTTCAAAGTTCATTTTGAATTTCTTTCGTTGAAATGCAAGAGTTGGATTATTTCAGTAGTGTTTTGTCATGGTTTACCTTGTCACAGTTACATTCTCTTGATTTTTCAAAGTTCATTTTGAATTTCTTTCGTGAAATGCAAGAGTTGGACTATTTCAGTTTTCGCGGTTTACCATGTCACAGTTACATTCTATTGATTTTTCAAAGTTCATTTGAATTTCTTTCGTTGAAATGCAGGAGTTGGATTATTTCAGTAGTGTTTCGTCGTGATTTACTTTATCACAATTACATTCTCTTGATTTTTCAAAGTTCATATTGAATTTCTTTCGTTGAAATGCAAGAGGTGGAATATTTCAGTAGTGTTTTGTCATGGTTTACCGTGTCACAGTTACATTCTCTTGATTTTTCAAAGTTCATTTTGAATTTCTTTCATTGAAATGCAAGAGTTGGAATATTTCAGTAGTGTTTTATTGTGGTTTACCTTGTCACAGTTACATTTTCTTGATTTTTCAAAGTTCATTTTGAATTTCTTTCGTTGAAATGCAAGAGTTGGATTATTTCAGTACTGGTTTGTTGTGGTTTACTTTGTCACAGTTACATTCTCTCGATTTTTTCAAAGTTCATTTTGAATTTCTTTCATTGAAATGCAAGAGTTGGATTATTTCAGTACTGGTTTGTCGTGGTTTATCATTTCACAGTTACATTTTCTTCATTTTTCAAAGTTCATTTTGAATTTCTTTCATTGAAATGCAAGAGTTGGGATATTTCAGTAGTGTTTTGTCGTGGTTTACCTTATCACAGTTACATTCTCTTGATTTTCAAAGTTCATTTTGAATTTCATTCATTGAAATGCAAGAGTTGGAATATTTCAGTAGTGTTTTGTCGTGGTTTACTTTGTCACAGTTACATTCTCTTGATTTTTCAAAGTTCATTTGAATTGCTTTCCTTGAAATGCATGGGTTGGAATATTTCAGTAGTGTTTTGTTGCGGCTTACCTAGTCACAGTTACATTCTCTTGATTTTTCAAAGTTCATTTTGAATTTCTTTCGTTGAAATGCAAGAGTTGGATTATTTCACTAGTGTTTTGTCGTGGTTTACCTTGTCACAGATACATTCTCTTGATTTTTCAAAGTTCATTTTGAATTTCTTTCATTGAAATGCAAGAGCTGGATTATTTCAGTACTGGTTTGTCGTGGATTACCATATCACAGTTACATTCTCTTGTTTTTTCAAAGTTCATTTTAAATTTCTTTCATTGAAATGCAAGAGTTGCAATATTTCAGTAGTGTTTTGTTGTGGTTCACCTTGTCAGAATTACATTTTCTTGATTTTTAAAAGTTCATTTTGAATTTCTTTCATTGAAATACAAGAGTTGGAATATTTCAATAGTGTTTTGTTGTGGTTTACTTTGTGACAGTTACATTCTCTTGATTTTTCAAAGTTCATTTTGAATTTCTTTCCTTGAAATGCATGGGTTGGAATATTTCAGTAGTGTTTTGTTGCGGCTTACCTAGTCACAGTTACATTCTCTTGATTTTTCAAAGTTCATTTTGAATTTCTTTCGTTGAAATGCAAGAGTTGGATTATTTCACTAGTGTTTTGTCGTGGTTTACCTTGTCACAGATACATTCTCTTGATTTTTCAAAGTTCATTTTGAATTCTTTCGTTGAAATGCAAGAGTTGAATTATTTCAGTAGTGTTTTGTTGTGGTTTACCGTGTCACAGTTACATTCTCATGATTTTTCAAAGTTCATTTTGAATTTCGTTCATTGACATGCAAGAGATGGAATATTTCAACAGTGTTTTGTTGTGGCTTACTTTGTCACAGTTACATTCTCTTGATTTTTCAAAGTTCATTTGAATTTCTTTCGTTGAAATGCAAGAGTTGGAATATTTCAGTAGTGTTTTGTCATGGTTTACCGTGTCACAGTTACATTTTCTTGATTTTTCAAAGTTCATTTTGAATTTCTTTCATTGAAAAGCAAGAGTTGGAATATTTCAGTAGTGGTTTATCGTGGTTTACCTTGTCACAGTTACTTTCTCTTAATTTTTCAAAGTTCATTTTGAATTTCTTTCGTTGAAATGCAAGAGTTGGATTATTTCAGTACTGGTTTGTTGTGGTTTACTTTGTCACAGTTACATTCTCTCGATTTTTTCGAAGTTCATTTTGAATTTCTTTCATTGAAATGCAAGAGTTGGATTATTTCAGTAGTGTTTTGTTATGGTTTACCTTGTCACAGTTACATTTTCTTAATTTTTCAAAGTTCATTTTGAATTTCTTTCGTTGAAATGCAAGAGTTTGATTATTTCAGTAGTGTTTTGTCGTGTTTTACCATTTCACATTTACATTCTCTTAATTTTTCAAAGTTCATTTTGAATTTCTTTCGTGAAATGCAAGAGTTGGATTATTTAGTTTTCGCGGTTTACCTTGTCACAGTTACATTCTATTGATTTTTCAAAGTTCATTTGAATTTCTTTCGTTGAAATGCAGGAGTTTGATTATTTCAGTAGTGTTTCTTCGTGATTTACTTTATCACAATTACATTCTCTTGATTTTTCAAAGTTCATATTGAATTTCTTTCGTTGAAATGCAAGAGTTGGAATATTTCAGTAGTGTTTTGTCGTGGTTTACCGTGTCACAGTTACATTCTCTTGATTTTTCAAAGTTCATTTTGAATTTCTTTCATTAAAATGCAAGAGTTGGAATATTTCATTAGTAGTTTATTGTGGTTTACCTTGTCACAGTTACATTTTGTTGATTTTTCAAAGTTCATTTTGAATTTCTTTCGTTGAAATGCAAGAGTTGGATTATTTCAGTACTGGTTTGTTGTGGTTTA
The DNA here is from genome assembly GCF_049724085.1 of Artemia sp. Qi Xiang Cuo. Classification (NCBI taxonomy): domain Eukaryota; kingdom Metazoa; phylum Arthropoda; class Branchiopoda; order Anostraca; family Artemiidae; genus Artemia; species Artemia sp. Qi Xiang Cuo. Next base: position 6,767,163 of record NC_142807.1, read on the forward strand.
CTTTGTCACAGTTACATTCTCTCGATTTTTTCAAAGTTCATTTTTAATTTCTTTCATTGAAATGCAAGAGTTGGAATATTTCAGTAGTGTTTTGTCGTAGTTTACCTTATCACAGTTACATTCTCTTGATTTTCAAAGTTCATTTTGAATTTCATTCATTGAAATGCAAGAGTTGGAATATTTCAGTAGTGTTTTGTCGTGGTTTACTTTGTCACAGTTACATTCTCTTGATTTTTCAAAGTTCATTTAAATTTCTTTCCTTGAAATGCATGGGTTGGAATATTTCAGTAGTGTTTTGTTGCGGCTTACCTAGTCACAGTTATATTCTCTTGATTTTTCAAAGTTCATTTTGAATTTCTTTCGTTGAAATGCAAGAGTTGGATTATTTCACTAGTGTTTTGTAGTGGTTTACCTTGTCACAGATACATTCTCTTTATTTTTCAAAGTTCATTTTGAATTTCTTTCATTGAAATGCAAGAGTTGGATTATTTCAGTACTGGTTTGTCGTGGTTTACAATTTCATAGTTACATTTTCTTGATTTTTCAAAGGTCATTTTGAATTTCTTTCATTGAAATGGAAGAGTTGGAATATTTCAGTATTGTTTTGTCGTGGTTTACCTTATCACAGTTACATTCTCTTGATTTTTCAAAGTTCATTTTGAATTTCTTTGATTGAAATACAAGAGTTGGAATATTTCAGTAGTGTTTTGTTGTGGTTTACTTTGTCACAGTTACATTCTCTTGATTTTTCAATGTTCATTTGAATTTCTTTCCTTGAAATGATGGGTTGGAATATTTCAGTAGTGTTTTGTTGCGGCTTACCTAGTCACAGTTACATTCTCTTGATTTTTCAAAGTTCATTTTGAATTTCTTTCGTTGAAATGCAAGAGTTGGATTATTTCACTAGTGTTTTGTCGTGGTTTACTTTGTCACAGATACATTCTCTTGATTTTTCAAAGTTCATTTTGAATTCTTTCGTTGAAATGCAAGAGTTGGATTATTTCAGTAGTGTTTTGTTGTGGTTTACCGTGTCACAGTTACATTCTCATGATTTTTAAAAGTTCATTTTGAATTTCGTTCATTGACATGCAAGAGATGGAATATTTCAACAGTGTTTTGTTGTGGCTTACTTTGTCACAGTTACATTCTCTTGATTTTTCAAAGTTCATTTGAATTTCTTTCGTTGAAATGCAAGAGTTGGAATATTTCAGTAGTGTTTTGTCATGGTTTATCGTGTCACAGTTACATTTTCTTGATTTTTCAAAGTTCATTTTGAATTTCTTTCGTTGAAAAGCAAGAGTTGGATTATTTCAGTAGTGGTTTATCGTGGTTTACCTTGTCTCAGTTACATTTTCATGATTTTTCAAAGTTCATTTTGAATTTCTTTCATTGAAATGCAAGAGTTGGAATATTTCAGTAGTGGTTTGTTGTGGTTTACTTTGTCACAGTTACATTCTCTCGATTTTTTCAAAATTCATTTTTAATTTCTTTCATTGAAATGCAAGAGTTGGATTATTTCAGTACTGGTTTGTCGTGGTTTACCATTTCACAGTTACATTCTCTTGTTTTTTCAAAGTTCATTTTGAATTTCATTCATTGAAATGCAAGAATTGGAATATTTCAGTAGTGTTTTGTCGTGGTTTACCTTATCACAGTTACATTCTCTTGATTTTTCAAAGTTCATTTTGAATTTCATTCATTGAAATGCAGGAGTTAGAATATTTCAGTAGTGTTATGTCGTGGTTTACTTTGTCACAGTTACATTCTCTTGATTTTTCAAAGTTCATTTGAATTTCTTTCCTTGAAATGCATGGGTTGGAATATTTCAGTAGTGTTTTGTTGCGGCTTACCTAGTCACAGTTACATTCTATTGATTTTTCAAAGTTCATTTTGAATTTCTTTCGTTGAAATGCAAGAGTTGGATTATTTCACTAGTGTTTTGTCGTGGTTTACCCTGTCACAGTTACATTCTCTTGATTTCTCCAAGTTCATTTTGAATTTCTTTCGTTGAAATGCAAGAGTTGGATTATTTCAGTACTGGTTTGACGTGGTTTACCATTTCACAGTTACATTTTCTTGATTTTTCAAAGTTCATTTTGAATTTCTTTCATTGCAATGCAAGAGTTAGTATATTTCAGTAGTGTTTTGTCGTGGTTTACCTTATCACAGCTACATTCTCTTGATTTTTCAAAGTTCATTTTGAATTTCATTCATTGAAATGCAAGAGTTGGAATATTTCAGTAATGTTATGTCGTGGTTTACTTTGTCACAGTTACATTCTCTTGATTTTTCAAAGTTAATTTGAATTTCTTTCCTTGAAATGCATGGGTTGGAATATTTCAGTAGTGTTTTGTTGCGGCTTACCTAGTCACAGTTACATTCTCTTGATTTTTCAAAGTTCATTTTGAACTTATTCGTTGAAATGCAAGAGTTGGATTATTTCACTAGTGTTTTGTCGTGGTTTACCTTGTCACAGATACATTCTCTTGATTTTTCAATTTTCATTTTGAATTTCTTTCGTTGAAATGCAAGAGTTGGATTATTTCAGTAGTGTTTTGTTGTGGTTTACCGTGTCACAGTTACATTTTCTTGATTTTTCAAAGTTCATTTTGAATTTCGTTCATTTAAATGCAAGAGTTGGAATATTTCTGTAGTGTTTTGTTGTGGCTTACTTTGCCACAGTTACATTCTCTTGATTTTTCAAAGTTCATTTTGAATTTCTTTCGTTGAAATGCAAGAGTTGGAATATTTCAGTAGTGTTTTGTCGTGGTTATATTTGTCACAGTTACATTTTCTTGATTTTTCGAAGTTCATTTTGAATTTCATTCATTGAAATGCAAGAGTTGGAATATTTCAGTGGTGTTTTGTCGTGGTTTACCTTGTCACAGTTACATTCTATTGGTTTTTCAAAGTTAATTTGAATTTCTTTAATTGAAATGCATGGGTTGGAATATTTCAGTAGTGTTTTGTTGCGGCTTACCTAGTCACAGTTACATTCTCTTGATTTTCAAAGTTCATTTTGAATTTCATTCATTGAAATGCAAGAGTTGGAATATTTCAGTAGTGTTTTGTCGTGGTTTACTTTGTCACAGTTACATTCTCTTGATTTTTCAAAGTTCATTTAAATTTCTTTCCTTGAAATGCATGGGTTGGAAGATTTCAGTAGTGTTTTGTTGCGGCTTACCTAGTCACAGTTACATTCTCCTGATTTTTCGAAGTTCATTTTGAATTTCTTTCGTTGAAATGCAAGAGTTGGATTATTTCACTAGTGTTTTGTGGTGGTTTACTTTGTCACAGATACATTCTCTTGATTTTTCAAAGTTCATTTTGAATTTCGTTCATTGAAATGCAAGAGTTGGATTATTTCAGTACTGGTTTGTCGTGGTTTACCATTTCACAGTTACATTTTCTTGATTTTTCAAAGTTCATTTTGAATTTCTTTCATTGAAATGCAAGAGTTGGAATATTTCAGTAGTGTTTTGTCGTGGTTTACCTTATCACAGTTACATTCTCTTGATTTTTCAAAGTTCATTTTGAATTTCATTCGTTGAAATGCAAGAGCTGGAATATTTCAGTAGTGTTTTGTTGTGGTTTACTTTGTGACAGTTACATTCTCTTGATTTTTCAAAGTTCATTTTGAATTTCTTTCCTTGAAATGCATGGGTTGGAATATTTCAGTAGTGTTTTGTTGCGGCTTACCTAGTCACAGTTACATTCTCTTGATTTTCAAAGTTCATTTTGAATTTCTTTCGTTGAAATGCATGAGTTGGATTATTTCACTAGTGTTTTGTCGTGGTTTACCTTGTCACAGATACATTCTCTTGATTTTTCAAAGTTCATTTTGAATTCTTTCGTTGAAATGCAAGAGTTGAATTATTTCAGTAGTGTTTTGTTGTGGTTTACCGTGTCACAGTTACATTCTCATGATTTTTCAAAGTTCATTTTGAATTTCGTTCATTGACATGCAAGAGATGGAATATTTCAACAGTGTTTTGTTGTGGCTTACTTTGTCACAGTTACATTCTCTTGATTTTTCAAAGTTCATTTGAATTTCTTTCGTTGAAATGCAAGAGTTGGAATATTTCAGTAGTGTTTTGTCATGGTTTACCTTGTCACAGTTACATTCTCTTCATTTTTCAAAGTTCATTTTGAATTTCTATCATTGAAAAGCAAGAGTTGGAATATTTCAGTAGTGGGTTGTCGTAGTTTTCCTTGTCACAGCTACATTCTCTTAATTTTTCAAAGTTCATTTTGAATTTCTGTCGTTGAAATGCAAGAGTTGGAATATTTCAGTACTGGTTTGTTGTGGTTTACTTTGTCACAGTTACATTCTCTCGATTTTTTCGAAGTTCATTTTGAATTTCTTTCATTGAAATGCAAGAGTTGGATTATTTCAGTAGTCTTTTGTTATGGTTTACCATGTCACAGTTACATTCTCTTAATTTTTCAAAGTTCATTTTGAATTTCTCTCGTTGAAATGCAAGAGTTGGATTATTTCAGTAGTGTTTTGTCGTGATTTACTTTATCACAATTACATTCTATTGATTTTTCAAAGTTCATTTTGAATTTCTTTCGTGAAATGCAATAGTTGGATTATTTCAGTTTTCGTGGTTTACCATGTCACTGTTACATTCTATTGATTTTTCAAAGTTCATTTGAATTTCTTTCGTTGAAATGCAAGAGTTGGATTATTTCAGTAGTGTTTCGTCGGGATTTACTTTATCACAAGTACATTCTCTTGATTTTTCAAAGTTCATTTGAATTTCTTTCGCTGAAATGCAAGAGTTGGAATATTTCAGTAGTGTTTTGTCGTGATTTACCTTGTCACAGTTAAATTATCTCGATTTTTCAAAGTTCATTTTGAATTTATTTCATTGAAATGCAACAGTTGGAATATTTCATTAGTAGTTTATTGTGGTTTACCTTGTCACAGTTACATTTTGTTGATTTTTCAAAGTTCATTTTGAATTTCTTTCGTTGAAATGCAAGAGTTGGATTATTTCAGTACTGGTTTGTTGTGGTTTACTTTGTCACAGTTACATTCTCTCGATTTTTTCAAAGTTCATTTTGAATTTCTTTCATTGAAATGAAAGAGTTGGATTATTTCAGTACTGGTTTGTCGTGGTTTACCATTTCACAGTTACATTCTCTTGTTTTTTCAAAGTTGATTTTGAATTTCTTTCATTGAAATGCAAGAGTTGGAATATTTAAGTTGTGTTTTGTCGTGGTTTACCTTATCACAGTTAAATTCTCTTGATTTTCAAAGTTAATTTTGAATTTCATTCATTGAAATGCAAGAGTTGGAATATTTCAGTAGTGTTTTGTCGTGGTTTACTTTGTCACAGTTACATTCTCTTGATTTTTCAAAGTTAATTTGAATTTCTTTCCTTGAAATGCATGGGTTGGAATATTTCAGTAGTGTTTTGTTGCGGCTTACCTAGTCACAGTTATATTCTCTTGATTTTTCAAAGTTCATTTTGAATTTCTTTCTTTGAAATGCAAGAGTTGGATTATTTCACTAGTGTTTTGTCGTGGTTTACCTTGTCACAGATACATTCTCTTTATTTTTCAAAGTTCATTTTGAATTTCTTTCGTTGAAATGCAAGAGTTGGATTATTTCAGTACTGGTTTGTCGTGGTTTACAATTTCATAGTTACATTTTCTTGATTTTTCAAAGTTCATTTTGTATTTCTTTCATTGAAATGCAAGAGTTGGAATATTTAAGTTGTGTTTTGTCGTGGTTTACCTTATCACAGTTACATTCTCTTGATTTTTCAAAGTTCATTTTGAATTTCATTCATTGAAATGCAAGAGCTGGAATATTTCAGTAGTGTTTTGTTGTGGTTTACTTTGTCACAGTTACATTCTCTTGATTTTTCAAAGTTCATTTTGAATTTCTTTCCTTGAAATGATGGGTTGGAATATTTCAGTAGTGTTTTGTTGCGGCTTACCTAGTCACAGTTACATTCTCTTGATTTTTCAAAGTTCATTTTGAATTTCTTTCGTTGAAATGCAAGAGTTGGATTATTTCACTAGTGTTTTGTCGTGGTTTACCTTGTCACAGATACATTCTCTTGATTTTTCAAAGTTCATTTTGAATTCTTTCGTTGAAATGCAAGAGTTGGATTATTTCAGTAGTGTTTTGTTGTGGTTTACCGTGTCACAGTTACATTCTCATGATTTTTCAAAGTTCATTTTGAATTTCGTTCATTGACATGCAAGAGATGGAATATTTCAACAGTGTTTTGTTGTGGCTTACTTTGTCACAGTTACATTCTCTTGATTTTTCAAAGTTCATTTTGAATTTCTTTCGTTGAAATGCAAGAGTTGGAATATTTCAGTAGTGTTTTGTTGTAGTTTACCGTGTCACAGTTACATTCTCTTGATTTTTCAAAGTTCATATTGAATTTCTTTCATTGAAAAGCAAGAGTTGGAATATTTCAGTAGTGGTTTGTCATGGTTTACCTTGTCACAGTTACTTTTTTTGATTTTTCAAAGTTCATTTTGAATTTCTTTCGTTGAAATTCAAGAGTTGGATTATTTCAGTACTGGTTTGTCGTGGTTTACTTTGTCACAGTTACATTCTCTTGATTTTTTAAAAGTTCATTTTGAATTTCTTTCATTGAAATGCAAGAGTTGGATTATTTCAGTACTGGTTTGTCGTGGTTTACCATTTCACAGTTACATTTTCTTGATTTTTAAAGTTCATTTTGAATTTCTTTCATTGAAATGCAAGAATTAGAATATTTCAGTAGTGTTTTGTCGTGGTTTACCTTATCACAGTTACATTCTCTTGATTTTTCAAAGTTCATTTTGAATTTCATTCATTGAAATGCAGGAGTTGGAATATTTCAGTAGTGTTATGTCGTGGTTTACATTGTCACAGTTACATTCTCTTGATTTTTCAAAGTTCATTTGAATTTCTTTCCTTGAAATGCATGGGTTGGAATATTTCAGTAGTGTTTTGTTGCGGCTTACCTAGTCACAGTTACATTCTATTGATTTTTCAAAGTTCATTTTGAATTTCTTTCGTTCAAATGCAAGAGTTGGATTATTTCACTAGTGTTTTGTCGTGGTTTACCTTGTCACAGTTACATTCTCTTGATTTTTCAAAGTTCATTTTGAATTTCTTTCATTGAAATGCAAGAGTTGGATTATTTCAGTACTGGTTTGTCGTGGTTTACCATTTCACAGTTACATTTTCTTGATTTTTCAAAGTTCATTTTGAATTTCTTTCATTGAAATGCAAGAGTTGGAATATTTCAGTAGTGTTTTGTCGTGGTTTACCTTATCACAGCTACATTCTCTTGATTTTTCAAAGTTCATTTTGAATTTCATTCATTGAAATGCAAGAGTTGGAATATTTCAGTAGTGTTATGTCGTGGTTTACTTTGTCACAGTTACATTCCCTTGATTTTTCAAAGTTCATTTGAATTTCTTTCCTTGAAATGCATGGGTTGGAATATTTCAGTAGTGTTTTGTTGCGGCTTACCTAGTCACAGTTACATTCTCTTGATTTTTCAAAGTTCATTTTGAACTTATTCGTTGAAATGCAAGAGTTGGATTATTTCACTAGTGTTTTGTCGTGGTTTACCTTGTCACAGATACATTCTCTTGATTTTTCAAATTTCATTTTGAATTTCTTTCGATGAAATGCAAGAGTTGGAATATTTCACTAGTTTTTTGTTGTGGTTTACCGTGTCACAGTTACATTTTCTTGATTTTTCAAAGTTCATTTTGAATTTCGTTCATTTAAATGCAAGAGTTGGAATATTTCAGTAGTGTTTTGTTGTGGCTTACTTTGCCACAGTTACATTCTCTTGATTTTTCAAAGTTCATTTTGAATTTATTTCGTTGAAATGCAAGAGTTAGAATATTTCAGTAGTGTTTTGTCGTGGGTTTCTTTGTCACAGTTACACTCTCTTGATTTTTCAAAGTTCATTTTGAATTTCTTTCATTGAAAAGCAAGAGTTGGATTATTTCAGTAGTGTTTGCTTGTGGTTTACCTTGTCACAGTTACATTCTCTTGATTTTTCAATGTTCATTTTGAATTTCTTTCTTTGAAATGCAAAAGTTGGAATATTTCACTAGTGGTTTGTTGTGACTTACCTTGTCACAGTTACAATCTCTTGATTTTTTTAAGTTTATTTTGAATTTCATTCGTTGAAATGCAAGAGTTGGAATATTTCAGTAGTGTTATGTAGTGGTTTACTTTGTCACAGTTACATTCTTTTGTTTTTTCAAAGTTCATTTTTAATTTATTTTTTTCAGTAGCGTTTCGTTGTGGTTTACCTGGTCACTGTTAAATTCGCTTGATTTTTCAAAGTTCTTTTTGGATTTCTTTCGTTAAAATGTAAGAGTTGGAATATTTCAGAAGCGTTTTGTCGTGGTTTACCTTGTCACTGTTACATTCTCTTGATTTTTCAAATTCATTTTCGATTTCTTTCATTGAAATGCAAGAGTTGGAATATTTCAGTTGTGTTTTGTTGAGGTTTACCTTGTCACAGTTAAATTCTCTTGATTTTTCAAAGTTCATTTTGAATTTCTTTCATTGAAATGTAAGAGTTGGAATATTTCAATAGTGTTTTTTCGTGGTTTACCTTGTCACAGTTACATTCTCTTGATTTTTCACTGTTCATATTGGATTTCTTTCATTGAAATGCAAGAGTTGGAATATTTCAGTAGTGTTTTGTCGTGGTATACCTTGTCACAGTTACAATCTCTTGATTTTTCAATGTTAATTTTCTATTTCTTTCATTAAAATGAAAGAATTGGAGTATTTCAGTTGTGTTTTGTTGTGGTTTATCTTGTCAAAGTTACATTATCTTAATTTTTAAAAGTTAATTTAGAATTGATATAGTTTAAATGCTAGAGTTGGAATATTTCTGTAGTTTTTTGTCATGGTTTACCTTGTCACACTTATATTTTCTTGATTTTTCAAAGTTAATTTTGAATTTTTGTCATTGAAATGAAAGATCTGTATTAGTTCAGTTTTGATTTATCTTTGTTTCCCATGTAACAGTTACATTTTATTTATTTTTACAATTTCATTTTGAATTTCTTTCGATTAAATGAAAGAGTTTGATTATTTCAGTTGAGTTTTGTCAGGGTTTACCATGTCATAGGTAGTTTGTATTGGTTTTTCAACGTTCATATTAGTTTTCTTTCATTTAAATGCAAGATTTGAAATACTTCAGTAGTGTTTTGTCGTGGTTTACCTTGTAACAGTTAAATTCACTTGATTTTTCAAAGTTCATTTTGATTTTATTTAGCTGAAATGCAAGAGTTGGAATATTTCAGAAGTGTTTTGTCGTGGTTTACTTTGTCACAGTTAAATTCTCTTGATTTTTCAAAGTTCATTTTGAATTTCTTTCAGTAAAATTCAAGAGTTGGAATATTTCAGTAGTGTTTTGTCTTGGTTTACCATGTCACAGTTACATTCTCTTGATTTTTCAAAGTTCATTTTGAATTTCATTCGTTGAAATGCAAGAGTTGGAATATTTCAGTAGTGTTATGTCGTGGTTTACTTCGTCACAGCTACTTTCTCATGATTTTTCAAAGTTCATTTGAATTTCTTTCCTTGAAATGCAAGGATTGAAATATTTCACTAGTGTTTTGTTGCGGCTTACCTTGTCACAGCTATATATTTCTTGATTTTTAAAAGTTCATTTTGTATTTCTATCATTGAAATGCAAGAGTTTGAACATTTCAGTAGTGTTTTGTCGTGGTTTACCTTGTCACACTTACATTTTCTTGATTTTTCAAAGTTCATTTTAGATTTCTTTCATTGAAATGCAAGAGTTGTTATATTTCAGTAGTGTTTTGTCGTGGTTTACCTTGTCAAAGTTACATCCTCTTGATTTTTCAAAGTTCATTATGGATTTCTTTCGTTGAACTGCAAGAGTTGAATTATTTAAGTAGTGTTTTGTCGTGGTTTACCCCGTCAGAGTTACATTCTCTTGATTTTTCAAAGTTCATTTTGGATTTCTTTCATTGAAATGCAAGAGTTGGAATATTTCAGTAGAGTTTTGTCATGGTTTACCTTGTCACAGTTACATTCTCCTAATTTTTCAAAGTTCCTTTTGAATTTCTTTCTTTGAAAAGCAAGAGTTGGAATATTTCAATAGTTTTTTGTCGTGGTTTACCTTGTCAAAGTTACATTCTCTTGATTTTTCAAAGTTCATTTTGAATTTCTTTCGTTGAAATGCAAGAGTTGAAATATTTCAGTAGTGTTTGGTTATGGTTTACCTTGTCACAGTTACATTTTCTTGATTTTTCAAAGTCCATTTTGAATTTCTTTCATTGAAATGCAAGAGTTGGAATATTTCAGTAGTGTTTTGTCATGGTTTACCTTGTCACACTTAAATTTTATTGATTTTTCAAAGTTCATTTTGAATTTCTTTCATTGAAATGCAAGATATGGATTATTTCAGTAGTGTTTTGTCGTGGTTTACCTTGTCAAAGTTACATTTTCTTAATTTTTCAAAGTTCCTTTGAATTTCTTTCATTGAAATGCAAGAGTTGGAATATTTCAGTAGTGTTTGGTTATGGTTTACCTTGTCATAGTTACATTCTCTTGATTTTTCAAAGTTCCTTTTGGATTTCTTTCATTGAAATGCAAGAGTTAAAATATTTCAATAGTGTTTTCTCGTGGTTTACCTTACGACACTTACATTCTGTTGATTTTTCAAAGATCATTTTGGATTTCTTTCGTTGAAATGCAAGAGTTGGAATATTTCAGTAGTGTTTTGTCGTGGTTTACTTTGTCAAAGTTACATTCTCTTAATTTTTCAAAGTTCATTTTGGATTTTGTTCGTTGAAAGGCTAGATCAAGTTAGGTTAGGTTAAGTTAGGTTAAGTTAGGTTAGGTTAGGTTAGCCTACGTACGCGCGCGTACGTAGGCTAACCTAACCTAACTTAACCTAACTTAACCTAACCCAACTTGATCTAGCCTTTAACGAACAAAATCCAAAATGAACTTTGAAAAATTAAGAGAATGTAACTTTGACAAAGTAAACCACGGCAAAACACTACTGAAATATTCCAACTCTTGCATTTCAACGAAAGAAATCCTAAATGATCTTTGAAAAATCAACAGAATGTAAGTGTCGTAAGGTAAACCACGAGAAAACACTACTGAAATAATCCATCTCTTGCATTTCAATGAAAGAAATTCAAAATGAACATTCAAAAATCAATAGAATTTAACTGTGACAAGGTAAACCATGACAAAACACTACTGAAATATTCCAACTCTTGCATTTCAATGAAAGAAATTCAAAATGAACTTTGAAAAATCAAGAAACTGTAACTGTGACAAGGTAAACCACAACCAAACACTACTGAAATATTCCAACTCTTGCATTTCAACGAAAGAAATCCAAAATGAACTTTGAAAAATTAAGAGAATGTAATTTTGACAAGGTAAACCACGACAAAACACTATTGAAATATTCCAACTCTTGCTTTTCAACGAAAGAAATTCAAAAGGAACTTTGAAAATTAAGAGAATGTAACTGTGACATGGTAAACCATGACAAAACTCTACTGAAATATTCCAACTCTTGCATTTCAACGAAAGAAATCCAAAATGAACTTTGAAAAATCAAGAGAATGTAACTCTGACACGGTAAACCATGAAAAAACACAACTGAAATAATTCAACTCTTGCAGTTCAACGAGAGAAATCCATAATGAACTTTGAAAAATCAAGATAATGTAACTGTGACAAGGTAAACCACGACAAAACACTACTGAAATATAACAACTCTTGCATTTCAATGAAAGAAATTTAAAATGAACTTTGAAAAATCAAGAAAATGTAAGTGTGACAAGGTAAACCACGACAAAACACTACTGAAATATTATAACTCTTGCATTTCAATGAAAGAAATTCAAAATGAACTTTGAAAAATCAAGAGAATGTAACTGTGACAAGGTAAGCCGCAACAAAACACTACTTAAATATTCCAACCCTTGCATTTCAAGGAAAGAGATTCAAATGAACTTTGAAAAATCATGAGAATGTAGCTGTGACAAAGTAAACCACGACATAACGCTACTGAAATATTGCAACTCTTGCATTTCAACGAATGAAATTCAAAATGAACTTTGAAAAATCAAGAGAATGTAACTGTGACATGGTAAACCATGACAAAACACTACTGAAATATTCCAACTCTTGCATTTCACTGAAAGAAATTCAAAATGAACTTTGAAAAATCAAGAGAATATAACTTTGACAAGGTAAACTACGACAAAACGCTTCTGAAATATTCCAACTCTTGCATTTCAACTAAAGAAAGTCAAAATGAACTTTGAAAAATCAAGCGAATGTAACTGCGACAAGGTAAACCACGACAAAACACTACTGAAATATTCCAACTCTTGCATTTTAATGAAAGAAAACCGAAATGAACTTTGGAAAATCAAGAAAATGTAACTGTGACAAGGTAAACCACAACAAAACACCACTGAAATATTCCAACTCTGGCATTTTAACGAAAGAAATTCAAAATGAACTTTGAAAAATCAAGAGAATGTAACTGTGACACGGTAAACCATGACAAAACACTACTGAAATAATCCAACTCTTGCATTTCACCGATAGAAATTCAAAATTAACTTTGAAAAATTAAGAGAATGTAACTGTGACAAGGTAAAGCACAACAAAACACTACTGAAATATTCCGACTCTTGCATTTCAATGAAAGAAATCGAACATGAACTTTCATAAATCAAGAGATTGTAACTGTGACAAGGTATACCACGACAAAACACTACTGAAATATTCCAACTTTTGCATTTCACTGAAAGAAATACAATACGAACTTTGAAAAATCAAGAGAATGTAACTGTGACAAGGTAAACAACGAAAAAACACTATTGAAATATTCCAGCTCTTACATTTCAATGAAAGAAATTCAAAATAAACTTTGAAAAATCAAGAGAATTTAACTGTGACAAGGTAAACCTCAACAAAACACTACTGAAATATTCCAACTCTTGCATTTCAATGAAAGAAGTCGAAAATGAATTTGAAAAATCAAAAGAATGTAACAGTGACAAGGTAAACCACAACAAAACGCTTCTGAAATATTCCAACTCTTACATTTCAACGAAAGAAATCCAAAATGAACTTTGAAAAATCAAGCGAATTTAACAGTGACCAGGTAAACCACAACGAAACGCTACTGAAAGAAATAAATTAAAAATGAACTTTGAAAAAACAAAAGAATGTAACTGTGACAAAGTAAACCACTACATAACACTACTGAAATATTCCAACTCTTGCATTTCAACGAATGAAATTCAAAATGAACTTTGAAAAATCAAGAGAATGTAACTGTGACAAAGTAAATCACGAGCAAACACTACTGAAATAATCCAACTCTTGTTTTTCAACGAAAGAAATTCAAAATAAACTTTGAAAAATCAAGAAAATGTAACTGTGACAAAGAAAACCACGGCAAAACACTACTGAAATATTCCAAGTCTTGCATTTCAACGAAAGAAATTCAAAATGAACATTGAAAAATCAAGAGAATGTAACTGTGAAAAAGTAAGCCACAACAAAACACTACTGAAATAATCCAACTCTTGCATTTAAATGAACGAAATTCAAAATGAACTTTGAAAAATCAAGAAAATATAACTGTGACACGGTAAACCACAACAAAACACTACTGAAATAATCCAACTCTTGCATTTCAACGAAAGAAATTCAAAATGAACTTTGAAAAATCAAGAGAATGTATCTGTGACAAGGTAAACCACGACAAAACACTAGTGAAATAATCCAACTCTTGCATTTCAAAGAAAGAAATTCAAAATGAACTTTGAAAAATCAAGAGAATGTAACTGTGACTAGGTAAGCCGCAACAAAACACTACTGAAATATTCCAACCCATGCATTTCAAGGAAATAAATTCAAATGAACTTTGAAAAATCAAGGGAATGTAACTGTGATAAAGTAAACCACGACATAACACTACTGAAATATTCCAACTCTTGCATTTCAATGAATGAAATTCAAAATGAACTTTAAAAAATTAAGAGAATGTAACTCTGATAAGGTAAACCACGACAAAACACTACTGAGATATTCCAACTCTTGCATTTCAATGAAAGAAATTCAAAATGAACTTTGAAAAATCAAGAAAATGTAACTATGAAATTGTAAACCACGACAAACCAGTACTGAAATAATCCAACTCTTGCATTTCAATGAAAGAAATTCAAAATGAACTTTGAAAAATAAAGAGAATGTATCTGTGACAAGGTAAACCACTACAAAACACTACTGAAATAATCCAACTCTTGCATTTCAACGAAAGAAATTCAAAATGAACTTTGAGAAATCGAGAGAATGTAACTGTGACTAGGTAAGCCACAACAAAACACTACTGAAATATTCCAACCCATGCATTTCAAGGAAAGAAATTCAAATGAACTTTGAAAAATCAAGAGAATGTAACTGTGACAAAGTAAACCACGACATAACATTACTGAAATATTCCAACTCTTGCATTTCAATGAAAGAAATTCAAAATGAACTTTGAAAAAACAAGAGAATGTAACTGTGACTAAGGTAAACCACGACAAAACACTACTGAAATATTCCAACTCTTGCATTTCAATGAAAGAAATTCAAAATGTACTTTGAAAAATCAAGAAAATGTAACTGTGAAATGGTAAACCACGACAAACCAGTACTAAAATAATCCAACTCTTGCATTTCAATGAAAGAAATTCAAAATGAACTTTGAAAAAATCGAGAGAATGTAACTGTGACAAAGTAAACCACAACAAACCAGTACTGAAATAATCCAACTCTTGCATTTCAACGAAAGAAATTCAAAATGAACTTTGAAAAATCAAGAAAATGTAACTGTGACAAGGTAAACCACGATAAACCACTACTGAAATATTCCAACTCTTGCATTTCAATGAATTAAATCCAAAATAAGCTTTGAAAAACCAAGAGAATGTATCTGTGACACGGTAAATCACGACAAAACATTACTGAAATATTCCAACTCTTGTATTTCAGCGAAAGAAATTCAAATGAACTTTGAAAAATCAAGACAATGTAACCGTGACAAGGTAAGCCACAACAAAACGCTACTGAAATATTCCAACTCTTGCATTTCAGTGAACGAAATTCAAAATGAACTTGGAAAAATCAAGAGAATGTAACTGTGACACGGTAAACCACAACAAAACACTACTGAAATAATCCAACTCTTGCATTTCAACGAAAGAAATTCAAAATGAACTTTGAAAAATCAAGAGAAGGTATTTGTGACAAAGTAAACCACGACAAAACACTAGTGAAATAATCCAACTCTTGCATTTCAACGAAATAAATTCACAATGAAGTTTGAAAAATCAAGAGAATGTAACTGTGACTAGGTAAGCCGCAACAAAACACTACTGAAATATTCCAACCCATGCATTTCAAGGAAAGAAATTCAAAATAAACTTTGAAAAATCAAGAGAATGTAACTGTGAGAAGGTAAACCACAACAAAACACTACTGAAATATTCCAACTCTTGCATTTCAATGAAAGAAATTCAAAATGAACTTTGAAAAAACAAGAGAATGTAAGTGTGAAATGGTAAACCACGTCAAACCAGTACTGAAATAATCCAACTCTTGCATTTCAACGAAAGAAATTCAAAATGAACTTTGAGAAATCAAGAGAATGTAACTGTGATAAGGTAAACCACGACAAAACACTACTGAAATATTCCAACTCTTGCATTTCAATGAAAGAAATTCAAAATGAACTTTGAAAAATCAAGAGAATGTAACTGTGAAATGGTAAACCACGACAAACCAGTACTGAAATAATCCAACCCTTGCATTTAAATGAACGAAAATCAAAATGAACTTTGAAAAATCAAGAGAATGTATCTGTGACAAGGTAAACCACGACAAAACACTAGTGAAATAATCCAACTCTTGCATTTCAACGAAAGAAATTCAAAATGAACTTTGAAAAATCAAGAGAATGTAACTGTGACTAGGTAAGCCGCAATAAAACACTACTGAAATATTCCAACCCATGAATTTTAAGGAAAGAAATTCAAATGAACTTTGAAAAATCAAGAGAATGTAACTGTGACAAAGTAAACCACGACATAACACTACTGAAATATTCCAACTCTTGCATTTCAATGAATGAAATTCAAAATGAACTTTGAAAATCAAGAGAATGTAACTGTGATAAGGTAAACTACGACAAAACACTACTGAAATATTCCAACTCTTGCATTTCAATGAAAGAAATTCAAAATGAACTTTGAAAAATCAAGAAAATGTAACTGTGAAATGGTAAACCACGACAAACCAGTACTGAAATAATCCAACTCTTGCATTTCAATGAATGAAATTCAAAATTAACTTTGAAAAATCAAGAGAATGTATCTGTGACAAGGTAAACCACTACAAAACACTAGTGAAATAATCCAACTCTTGCATTTCAACGAAAGAAATTCAAAATGAACTTTGAGAAATCGAGAGAATGTAACTGTGACTAGGTAAGCCGCAACAAAACACTACTGAAATAATCCAACTCATGCATTACACTGAAATAAATTCAAATGAACTTTGAAAAATCAAGAGAATGTAACTGTGACAAAGTAAACCACGACATAACACTACTGAAATATTCCAACTCTTGCATTTCAAGGAAAGAAATTCAAAATGAACTTTGAAAAATCAAGAGAATGTAACTGTGCTAAGGTAAACCACGACAAAACACTACTGAAATATTCCAACTCTTGCATTTCAATGAAAGAAATTCAAAATGTACTTTGAAAAATCAAGAAAATGTAACTGTGAAATGGTAAACCACGACAAACCAGTACTAAAATAATCCAACTCTTGCATTTCAATGAAAGAAATTCAAAATGAACTTTGAAAAAATCTAGAGAATGTAACTGTGACAAAGTAAACCACAACAAACCAGTACTGAAATAATCCAACTCTTGCATTTCAACGAAAGAAATTCAAAATGAACTTTGAAAAATCAAGAAAATGTAACTGTGACAAGGTAAACCACGATAAACCACTACTGAAATATTCCAACTCTTGCATTTCAATTAATGAAATCCAAAATAAACTTTGAAAAACCAAGAGAATGTATCTTTGACACGGTAAATCACTACTAAACTTTACTGAAATATTCCAACTGTTGTATTTCAGCGAAAGAAATTCAAATGAACTTTGAAAAATCAAGACAATGTAACCGTGACAAGGTAAACCACAACAAAACACTACTGAAATATTCCAACTCTTGCATTTCAGTGAACGAAATTCAAAATGAACTTGGAAAAATCAAGAGAATGTAACTGTGACACGGTAAACCACAACAAACCACTACTAAAATAATCCAACTCTTGCATTTCAACGAAAGAAATTCAAAATGAACTTTGAAAAATCAAGAGAATGTATCTGTGACAAAGTAAACCACTACAAAACACTAGTGAAATAATCCAACTCTTGCATTTCAACGAAATAAATTCAAAATGAACTTAGAAAAATCAAGAGAATGTAACTGTGACTAGGTAAGCCGCAACAAAACACTACTGAAATATTCCAACCCTTGCATTTCAAGGAAAGAAATTCAAAATGAACTTTGAAAAATAAAGAGAATGTAACTGTGACAAAGTAAACCACAACAAAACACTACTGAAATATTCCAACTCTTGCATTTCAATGAAAGAAATTCAAAATGAACTTTGAAAAATCAAGAGAATGTAACTGCGACAAGGTAAACCACTACAAAACACTAGTGAAATATTCCAACTCTTGCATTTCAACGAAAGAAATTCAAAATGAACTTTGAGAAATCGAGAGAATGTAACTGTGACTAGGTAAGCCGCAACAAAACACTACTGAAATATTCCAACCCATGAATTTCAAGGAAAGAAATTCAAATGAACTTTGAAAAATCAAGAGAATGTAACTGTGACAAAGTAAACCACGACATAACATTACTGAAATATTCCAACTCTTGCATTTCAATGAATGAAATTCAAAATGAACTTTGAAAAATCAAGAGAATGTAACTGTGCTAAGGTAAACTACGACAAAACACTACTGAAATATTCCAACTCTTGCATTTCAATGAAAGAAATTCAAAATGTACTTTGAAAAATCAAGAAAATGTAACTGTGAAATGGTAAACCACGACAAACCAGTACTAAAATAATCCAACTCTTGCATTTCAATGAAAGAAATTCAAAATGAACTTTGATAAAATCGAGAGAATGTAACTGTGACAAAGTAAACCACAACAAAGCAGTACTGAAAGAATCCAACTCTTGCATTTCAACGAAAGAAATTAAAAATGAACTTTGAAAAATCAAGAAAATGTAACTGTGACAAGGTAAACCACGATAAACCACTACTGAAATATTCCAACTCTTGCATTTCAACGAATGAAATTCAAAATAAACTTTGAAAAACCAAGAGAATGTAACTGTGACACGGTAAATCACGACTAAACACTACTGAAATATTCCAACTGTTGTATTTCAGCGAAAGAAATTCAAATGAACTTTGAAAAATCAAGAGAATGTAACCGTGACAAGGTAAGCCACAACAAAACACTACTGAAATATTCCAACTTTTGCATTTCAGTGAACGAAATTCAAAATGAACTTGGAAAAATCAAGAGAATGTAACTGTGACACGGTAAACCACAACAAAACACTACTGAAATATTCCAACTCTTGCATTTCAACGAAAGAAATTCAAAATGAACTTTGAAAAATCAAGAGAATGTATCTGTGACAAAGTAAGCTACGACAAAACACTAGTGAAATAATCTAACTCTTGCATTTCAACGAAAGAAATTCAAAATGAAGTTAGAAAAATCAAGAGAATGTAACTGTTTCAAGGAAAGAAATTCAAGGAAAGAGAATGTTCCATTTCAAGGAAAGAAATTCAAAATAAACTTTGAAAAATCGAGAGAATGTAACTGTGACAAAGTAAACCACAACAAAACACTACTGAAATATTCCAACTCTTGCATTTCAATGAAAGAAATTCAAAATGAACTTTGAAAAATCAAGAAAATGTAACTGTGAAATGGTAAACCACGTCAAACCAGTACTGAAATATTCCAACTCTTTCATTCCAATGAAAGAAATCCAAAATGAACGTTGAAAGATCAAGAGAATGTAATTGTGATAAGGTAAACCACGACAAAATACAACTTAAATATTCCAACTCTTGCATTTCAATGAAAAGAAATTCAAAAAGAAATTTGAAAAATAAAGAAAATGTAACTGTGAAATGGTAAACCACGACAAACCATTACTGAAATAATCCAACCCTTGCATTTCAATGAAAGAAAATCAAAATGAACTTTGAAAAATCAAGAGAATGTATCTGTGACAAGGTAAACCACGACAAAACACTAGTGAAATAATCCAACTCTTGCATTTCAACGAAAGAAATTCAAAATGAACTTTGAAAAATCAAGAGAATGTAACTGTGACTAGGTAAGCCGCAACAAAACACTACTGAAATATTCCAACCCATGCATTTTAAGGAAAGAAATTCAAATGAACTTTGAAAAATCAAGAGAATGTAACTGTGACAAAGTAAACCACGACATAACACTACTGAAATATTCCAACTCTTGCATTTCAATGAATGAAATTCAAAATAAACTTTGAAAATCAAGAGAATGTAACTGTGATAAGGTAAACCATGACAAAACACTACTGAAATATTCCAACTCTTGCATTTCAATGAAAGAAATTCAAAATGAACTTTGAAAAATCAAGAAAATGTAACTGTGAAATGGTAAACCACGACAAACCAGTACTGAAATAATCCAACTCTTGCATTTCAATGAATGAAATTCAAAATTAACTTTGAAAAATCAAGAGAATGTATCTGTGACAAGGTAAACCACTACAAAACACTAGTGAAATAATCCAACTCTTGCATTTCAACGAAAGAAATTCAAAATGAACTTTGAAAAATCAATAGAATGTAACTGTGACTAGGTAAGCCACAACAAAGCACTACTGAAATATTCCAACCCATTCATTTCAAGGAAAGAAATTCAAATGAACTTTGAAAAATCAAGAGAATGTAACTGTGACAAAGTAAACCACGACATAACACTACTGAAATATTACAACTCTTGCATTTCAATGAATGAAATTCAAAATGAACTTTGAAAAATCAAGAGAATGTAACTGTGCTAAGGTAAACCACGACAAAACACTACTGAAATATTCCAACTCTTGCATTTCAATGAAAGAAATTAAAAATGAACTTTGAAAAATCAATAGAATGTAACTGTGAAATGGTAAACCACGACAAACCAGTACTGAAATAATCCAACTCTTGCATTTCAATGAAAGAAATTCAAAATGAACTTTGAAAAAATCGAGAGAATGTAACTGTGACAAAGTAAACCACAACAAACCAGTACTGAAATAATCCAACTCTTGCATTTCAACGAAAGAAATTCAAAATGAACTTTGAAAAATCAAGAAAATGTAACTGTGACAAGGTAAACCAAGATAAACCACTACTGAAATATTCCAACTCTTGCAGTTAAACGAATTAAATCCAAAATAATCTTTGAAAAACCAAGAGAATGTAACTTTGACAATGTAAATCACGAGTAAACATTACTGAAATATTCCAACTTGTATTTCAGCGAAAGAAATTCAAATAAACTTTGAAAAATAAAGACAAAGTAACCGTGAAAAGGTAAACCAAAAAAAAACACTACTGAAATATTCCAACTCTTGCATTTCAGTGAACGAAATTCAAAATGAACTTGGAAAAATCAAGAGAATGTAACTGTGACACGGTAAACCACAACAAAACACTACTGAAATATTCCAACTCTTGTATTTCAACGAAATAAATTCAAAATGAACTTTGAAAAATCAAGAGAATGTATCTGTGACAAAGTAAACCACGACAAAACAATAGTGAAATACTCTAACTCTTGGATTTCAACGAAAGAAATTCAAAATGAACTTTGAAAAATCAAGAGAATGTAACTGTGACTAGGTAAGCCGCAACAAAACACTACTGAAATATTCCAACCCTTGCATTTCAAGGAAAGAAATTCAAAATGAACTTTGAAAAATCAAGAGAATGTAACTGTGACAAAGTAAACCACAACAAAACACTACTGAAATATTCCAACTCTTGCATTTCAACGAACGAAATTCAAAATGAACTTTGAAAAATCAAGAGAGTGTAACTGTGAAATGGTAAACCACAACAAAACAGTACTGTAATATTCCAACACTTGCATTTCAATGAAAGAAATCCAAAATGAACGTTGAAAGATCAAAGAAATGTATTTGTGACAAGGTATACCATGACAAAATACTACTGAAAAATTCCAACTCTTGCATTTCAATGAAAGAAATCCAAAAATAAATTTGAAAAATTAAGAAAATGTAACTATGAAATTGTAAACCACGACAAACCAGTACTGAAATAATCCAACTCTTGCATTTCAATGAAAGAAATTCAAAATGAACTTTGAAAAATCAAGAGAATGTATCTGTGACAAGGTAAACCACGACAAAACACTACTGAAATATTCCAACCCATGCATTTTATGGAAAGAAATTCAAATGAACTTTGAAAAATCAAGAGAATGTAACTGTGACAAAGTAAACCACGACATAACACTACTGCAATATTCCAACTCTTGCATTTAAATGAATGATATTAAAAATGAACTTTGAAAAATCAAGAGAATGTAACTGTGACAAGGTAAACTACGACAAAACACTACTGAAATATTCTAACTCTTGCATTTCAATGAATGAAATTCAAAATGAACTTTGAAAAATCAAGAAAATGTAACTGTGAAATGGTAAACCACGACAAACCAGTACTGTAATAATCCAACTCTTGCATTTCAATGAAAGAAATTCAAAATGAACTTTGAAAAAATTGAGAGAATGTAACTGTGACAAAGTAAACCACAACAAACCAGTACTGAAATAATCCAACTCTTGCATTTCAACGAAAGAAATTCAAAATGAACTTTGAGAAATCAAGAAAATGTGACTGTGACAAGGTAAACCACGATAAACCACTACTGTAATATTCCAACTCTGGCATTTCAACGAAAGAAATTACAAATGAACTTTGAAAAATCAAAGAATGTAACTGTGATAAGGTAAACCATGACAAAAGACTACTGAAATAATACAACTCTTGCATTTCAACGAAAGAAATTCAAAATGAACTATGAAAAATCAAGAGAATATAATTGTGATAAAGTAAACCACGACAAAACACTACTGAAATATTCCAACTCTTGCATTTCAACGAAAGAAATTCAAATGAACTTTGAAAAATCAATAGAATGTAACTGTGACATGGTAAACCGCGAAAACTGAAATAATCCAACTATTGCATTTCACGAAAGAAAATCAAAATGAACTTTGAAAAATCAATAGAATGTAACTGTGACAAGGTAAACCATGACAAAACACTACTGAAATCATCCAATTCTTGCATTTCAACGAAAGAAATTCAAAATGAACTTTGAAAAGTTAAGAGAATGTAACTGTGATATGGTAAACCATAACAAAACACTACTGAAATAATCCAACTCTTGCATTTCAATGAAAGAAATTCAAAATGAACTTTGAAAAATCGAGAGAATGTAACTGTGACAAGGTAAACCACAACAAAACACTATTGAAATATTCCAACTCTTACATTTCAATGAAAGAAATTCAAATGAACTTTGAAAAATCAAGAGAATGTAACTGTGACAAAGTAAACCACGACGAAACACTACGGAAATAATCCAACCCTTGCATTTCAATGAAAGAAATTCAAATGAACTTTGAAAAATCAAGAGAATGGAACTGTGACAAAGTAAACCACGACATAACACTACTGAAATATTCTAACTCTTGCATCTCAATGAAAGAAATTCAAAATGAACTTTGAAAAATCAAGAGAATGTAAGTATGACACGGTAAACCACAACATAACATTACTGAAATATTATAACTCTTGCATTTCAATGAAAGAAATTCAAAATGAACTTTGAGAAATCGAGAGAATGTAACTGTGACATGGTAAACCGCGAAAACTGAAATAATCCAACTCTTGCATTTCAACGAAAGAAATCGAAAATGATCTTTGAAAAATCAAGAGAATGTAACTGTGACAAGGTAAGCCGCAACAAAACACTACTGAAATAATCCAACTGTCCTAGTCGATTACGTCATTCAATGCCCATGTATGGACTCCCGTCATAACCTCCTGATATGGTTCTACCGATTATGTAATCAATTTCCCCGAAATCCATTTTCCTAGTCGATTACGTCATTCTATGTCTAAATATGGACCCCGGTCACGACCTCCTGATATGGTTCTACCGATTATTTAATCAATTTATCAGATATTCAACTGTCCTAGTCGATTACGTCATTCAATGCCCATGTATGGACTCCCGTCATGACCTTCTGATAGGGTTCTAATGATTATGTAATCAATTTCTCAGAAATCCATTTTCCTAGTCGATTACGTCATTCAATGCCTATGTATGGACTCCCGTCACGACCTCCTGATATGGTTCTAGCGATTATGTAATCAATTTCCCCAAAATCCATTTTACTAGTCGATTACGTCATTCTATTTACATATATGGACCCCCTTCACGACCTCCTGATATGGTTCTACCGATTATTTAATCAATTTATCAGATATCCAACTGTCCTAATCGATTACGTCATTCTATACCCATGTATGGACTCCCATCATGACCTTCTGATAGGGTTCTACTGATTATGTAATAAATTTCCCCGAAATCCATTTTCCTAGTCGATTACGTCATTCTATGTCCATATATGGACCCCCGTCACGACCTCCTGATATGGTTCTACCGATTATGTAATCAATTTCTCAGAAAATCCATTTGTCCTAGTTGATTACGTCACACTGATTTCTCTTCCTGGACGGCATAACATTCGCTGAGAGCGTGCCAAAAACACACCTGGAGAAAGAGGTCATTGACCCCATTAACCACGTGTTCTCTCTAGGGACTCTATGCCCATATTTGGAGTCCCGTCAGTAATCTATGCCCATATAAGGAGTCCCGTTCGGAGTAGAACGCCCCTCTCTACTAATGCAATTTTAACTTCCACGTTTTTGTATAGATTATCTATATTGCAAGACCAGTATACTGAGTACCTACTTCTTGTTTTAGTTCTTAATCACAATTTCTATTGATGATAGAGAATAATTCAGTATATCAGCCACAAAGTAATGTAAAATACCACCTTAGATATTGGCAAGTATTTTCTTTGTTAGATAATCTTTAATTCCCGCCTTTATTTAATTCTCTGACACACCAGAGAACTGAGGAAAATATCTTTCTTGTCAAGTCTAGAGACTGAGAGCAGAAAATTTCGACCACAAAAGCGCATGTAATCAGTCAAAAAATTGCTTCACTGTTTCAGATTTCGGGATCTGGTGCCGAAATCTGTCATTGAAGACTGAATCCTGCCATTTTCGAGTTCTAGTTTTCTGAAAGACAAAATTCACACAATTTGTGCCTATCTGGTAACGTTGTCTCTGAATTTTAATTTAATTTTATTTTTATTTTTTTTTATTTTTGCACTCATCCCTGCAAGATTTAATTTCCCCTGAATTTCGAACCATAAAAAAAATTATGACGAAAATGCGCCAACGGCACATTTTCGCTTCCCGTGGTGCGCTTTTTAATGTCAGGCACCTGGCATCACTGCCTAGTTAATACCTTTTAAGCTTCCTTCGGATGAAAACATGTAAAATTTTGAATAACAAAATTTGAATATCACAAGGGGGAAGGCCTCGGGGGGGCATGATCCAAACTCGGTTGGGAATCGATTGGGAACCAAGAATTGCTTGGGAACTGATTTAGAGTCGAATTGTTTGATATCGAACAAAAGTTCAAACTTGCATTCTATACTCTATTTACAAAGGAAAATTAGAATTATAATAGCTTCTTGTTATTTCGCAATGACTAAAAGCTGTGATGCTTATTTACTTTATTTATAGCATGCATCATTTTGATTTTACTTTAAGGGCAGTTTATTTGATCTCTGTATCCTTATATTTAAATATGAACCATAATTTAATGAAATCTACATGGTAACAATTGGTCACAGACAGTTCTCTGATAATACCAGGGATATTTGATTAATCCACCTTTATTTCTAACACGATGAAGAGAACCTAGCATGCAATAGGGAGGGAGCAAAAAAACTACAAAAGACAAAATTGATTGAGATATAAATGATTTACTAGTAGACTCGAGCATATAGTAATATTAAATCACGAAAGAAAGTTTTTTATTGAAACCTAAGGAGTGATATTTAAACCTATAGCGGGCAGAAGTTAACGGATATAGGCAATAATTTTTAAAGAAAAACATAAATTATTTATAACAAATACAAATTTGATATCACCCCCTCGAACCCCTCTAAAGCTAGAGTGGGGATATAGCCACGACTTACCAAGAAGTTTGCGCGGTTTGCCAACGCCTGGAAAAACAGGAAAATTCCACTAATTTACCCTCAAGCCTACCTTCATTCTGATGAATATTTTTGGTGTAAATCATGGATGTAAAAAATGGCGTTAGAGGGGGGGGGGGATTACAGCCTCACTTATAAATAAGACAACCCTGGATGATTGCTGCTTGTTAATTTTCTAATTTTCTAAAAATTTGAGGAAAAAATCAGTGCAGAATATTTCATTTGCATTTCCAGGAAAGTTGTTGCCACAGCAGTAGCTTTAGCCTAGTAAAGAGCGAAACAAAGCTCGTAGCAGCCAGAAATAAAATAAAATGATTTTCTAAAGAAAATCTCTAGTGACCCCATACTTCCCATGCAAAATTATTTTGAAAATATCTATTTTTTTCAGATTTAACTGAGCAGGAATTTGTAATCCCAAGAAAAAATTTCTTAGGATTCTAAAAAAGAGGATGAAACTTATTAAAAATTACCAATTTCCAAAACTGTCGAATAGAAAGAGAAAATACACTGTTGAAATTGTCATTGTCGAAAACTCTCAGATGACGGCTTATAGTCCCCATCCCAAACAAAAAAAAAAACACATTTTTCCATGGGCAGTAATGATGTGTTTTCCATGGGTAGTACCTGTACAAAGCAGGAGGGGAGAGCTTCCTGTTAGAGAAAACCCCTCTCCCGATTCCCACTGGAAACGCTTTTAATAAAGATGACCTAATGATGAGTTTGTTCTAGTATTAAAGCCTCATTTAAAGACTCCTTTCATGGCTGTTTAAAGTGGATTAGTTGTAACAAAAAGAAAAATCTTACAGAAGTAAAGAGCGAAGTTGAAACAAAAAAAGAAACTATTACCTCGCCGAATACATAAGGTATATCTACAAAACTAGCTCAAATAAACTGGTGCCTGATATTTTGAAATATCTATTGAATGCCTAAAATTGGGGCTTTACTGAAAACACAAAACTGTCACAAAAAACAGAGTACTCTCCTGCTATAAGAAAATCCGGGGTGTTCCCATTTGAGCGCTTTCCCATTTGAGCGCCACGGAATTTTGTTCCATTTGAGCGCCATGGAATTTTGTTCCCATTTGAGCGCCACGGAGTACCATTTGAGCGCCAAACCCAAAATTGTGATTTTGCGGTGGATGAAGCGTGGTTTGCTGCCACATTGACCTGTAGAAATATTTATTGCCACGAAGACAACGAACAAAACTGAGGATTTTATTGGGTCAATGGTTGTGAAAATAACTTCCATTTATAGTATTATAAACTAAGTAAATATATATAGTATTTATGTATACCATATATATTTACTACTAAAGGTATATACAGGTACTTATGCATTATGCGGTATCCACCGCTATATACTGTATGAGGAAAACAGACATGAAGACCCGTCGGTAAATTTTTCGCAGTTGATATTATTGACATAAGAATAAAGTAAACATACCACTCGATACCTTTTTTATGCTCTTTCCAAATAGAATAATCATTTTTTCTGATATGAATTTTACCCCCACCCCTATATATACCAATTCAGGGTATATATTTGCACATTAGGGGGGGGGTAAATTTTATTTCTGATGTTAATGGGAGAGTAAGTTTAAAATTTACCCCCACCCCCTAATGTGCAAATATATACCCTGGATTGGTATACATAGGGGTGGGGGTAAAATTCATTTCCGACAAAAATGATTATTATATTTGGAAAGAGCCTAAAAAAGGCATCGAGTGGTGTGTACTTTATTCGTAAGTCAATAATATGATTTGCGAAAAATTTACCTGATCAACTAGCTATATCACCTAACATACGCAAAATATTATCTGGCGATCAAATGGGACAAAACTGAACTAATTAAAATACGGCGCGCAAAGGGTGAATTCCCATTTGCGCGCCATGGCGCTCAAATGGGAAAGCGCTCAAATGGGATACACCCGAAAATCCTATGACTAGCCTACACAAAACAAATACCAATGTTAAGCCTCCCAGTATCCTTTCAGCGACCATGATATCGATAACTTTAAGTGTACAATTACAAATCTGTTAAAAGCTCAAGCAAACTCAGTTTTCAGTAAAGCGCTTGTTTTTAGAATCTTATTGTTTAATAGGTGGTTTACCTTTATTGTTACAGAACTGTATGGATTCGATATACTTATTGACACAAACTTGAAACCTTGGTTGCTGGAGGTTAACTTCTCACCGTCGCTTGGCTGCGACACATCTATAGACAAGCAGATAAAATCTGCTATGCTATGTGATTTACTAAACATAGTAGGAATAGAAAGCAAATCTACGGAATGGCGTAGAGAAGAAAATATATGTGGAACGGATAAGAGACAGGTGAGGTGTTTTTGCACTTCAGGTATATTTTTTCCTTTTTTCAAAATCTGACCGAAGATTTCAACATTGTTAGAAAACAGGAAATGGCTTTTCCTTCAGATGAAAGAAGTCTAATGGAAAATGAACAGTATAATCGTGACCTTGTTTCTTTATTAATTAAAAAAAAAATTCCACAAAATAAGTTTTTCAAAGAAAAATAAAAACTCCATTAAACAAAAAATGAGCAAAAATGAAATCAAATAATCTACCAAGCGTGAAACTACCACAAATCAGCAACAATAAATAAATGAAACCCAAAACGAACAGAAATTACAATAAATAACCGATTCAAACTCAAAACGAGCAGAAAATAACATGAGTTTGGCCGTAAACCCCTATGCCTTCCCAAGGCCAGAACAAAATTTGCATTTTATTGAAAAATATAAATGTTTTTACTTTTATAACTTTAATATATCAAATAATATTAACATTTTGATTACAAAATATCAGTATATCAATATTAAACTGACAATGCACAATCTTTTGTATTTTTTCAGTAAAATGCAAATTTTGTTCTGGCCTTGGGAAGACATATGTGTTTTGCGCCCAACCTATGTTAATTTTTGCTCGTTTTGATTTTGACTCGGTTATTTATTGTAATTTCTGTTCGTTTTGGGTTTCATTTATTTATTGTTGCTGATTTGTGGTAGTTCCACGCTTGGTCGATTATTTGATTTTATTTTTGCTCATTTTTTTGTCTAATGGAGTTCTTTACCTTTCTTTGAAAAACTTATTTTGTGGGAAATTTTTTTTAGTTAGTTTCTGTTTGTTTTATATTGGCATAGTCTTTTCAGGGGAAAAGAAAATAACACCTTAAATCTTTTCGTTTTTAAGACTTTATAGTTTGGCCTGCTATTTCTATGCTGGAGAAAAATTTTCAGCAATTTTTAACAACATACACCCTTTTAATAATCTGGACACGAATAGTAGTGTTTAATTTAGCTTCATACCTCCTCTAGTTGACCTGAAACAGAAAACTTGATGCCATTCGCAAAAAATCTGTTTACTTTCTTTGATAGCTTGGATACACTTAGGCCATTTTGATTTGGTTAAATTTTAAGAGCAGAAGTAGCCCGGAAAGTTTGAACATAATACCCTCAGCCGTTCTTGGGGTACTGCTGAGATAACTTATTGGGAATTAGCATTATCAAAGTACATTTTGATTTAATCTTTAGATTTTTTAGTAATTTTAATATTTAGTTTTTAAACATAATGGGCAAATGGGAAGGTGGGCGTGGGAGGGTGGGATTGGAAGAGGGATTAGTTGCCCTCCAATAACTTTCGACTATTAAAAGGGTATCAGCGCTTTCTATTTTCAATCGAAGGAGCCTTTTTCGAAGTTCCCACGACAACAGTAGAGATGACCCTAAAGCTCCCACGCGACACCCCTGCTGCCACCTACAACTTTTTTTACATAATTTATGTCTGTTTGTTGTCAGTGAGAATGAAAAAACAGGAATTTTCTCACATTGATGTCTATTTTCTTGGACGGTTATGTGTGTTGTTCGATTTATTTGATGTTTTTCATGGATGTCAACAGTAATTTATGTCTGTTTTATGGTTTTTGTCAGTGAGAATTTGAAAAACAGGGACTTTCTCACATTTATGTCTGTTTTCATGGATGGTTATGTGTGTTGTTCGATTTATTTGATGTTTTTCATGGATGTCAACAGCAATTTATGGTTTTTGTCAGTGAGAATGGAAAAACAGGAACTTTCTCACTTTAATGGATTATTGAGTCTAATGGGGAACCGGGTCAATGACACTTCCTTCAAGATCTTGTTGTTGTTTTGGTCATGTGTACGCAAGACGTAATGGAATCCTGGAAACCGTTAGATCCCGTGTTTCCTTCTCAGCCAATCAGCGAGTCGGATACATATCCTTTCTCAGCCAATCAGAGACTTGCTTACATATGATTTTCCCCGTTACATAACAATTCACCCTTGAGATTTCGTATATAACGGGCGTGCAATATGATTAAATTATCAGTAAGTATTTTTACATAGTTCAAACCGAAATATTCTTTTTATTACCTAAACCTAACCCCCCCCCCCCATTGGTTTCTTACAACCAAAATTCTCGCAAATAGAAATAATTATCCTTTCGAAAAATTTAGCTTTTCCATATTGTAATCTTTTCTCTAACTGAGACTTCCGTCAAATCTTAAAGCATTGTCGTTCTATTTTGACATAATTCTCTACGCGGGGTAAAAGTTAGCTGTCACCCCTATTCCTATGTGTTTACGAACGCAGCAGCCAAAGTCAAAAGAAACTGTTCCTCCGCAAAATTAAAACGCTTTGAGGCAACTGTAATAATTAGGCGCAGACACACTGCGCTCTTTTGGAGAAGTGAAACAGATTATTTTCAAGCTTTCTTTCGATAAAGTTTCTTTTATATTCCCGGGAGGGGAGCGTGAATCCAGGATTTTTTCTGAGGAGGGGGTTAGCACTTTTTATAGTGACAAAATAGAAATGAAAGATTGTTTTTACCATAATTATTTTCAACTTCAGTGTCTAACCATTTCTCTTTGATATTTTATTGATTTTATCTATAGCATTAGAATTAAAAGTATTAAGATATATTTTTTATTGATATGCCTTTCGCTTGAATAGATCGCAAGATTAATTCAATGAGAGGCTTGGCTTACTTTTCCTCAATTTCGGGGCGGGGTGGCGTGAATCAAGGATGTTTGTGGGAGCGGGGGTTAGCACTTTTAGTACTGAGAAAATAGAAATGAAAGATTGTTTTTATCTTGATTGTTTTCAACTTCAGTGTCTAACCATTTCTCTTTGATATTTTAGTGATTTTAGCTATAGCATTTGAATAAAAGGTATTAAGATATATTCTTTATTGATTTTCCTTTCGCTTGAATATATCGCAAGATTAACTCACTGAGAGGGATGACTTAATTTTCCTTAATTTTGGGTAGGGGGGCGTGAATCCAGGATTTTTGTTGGGTAGGGGGTTAGCGCTTTTATTAGTGAGAAAATAGAAAATAAAAGATTTATTTAAACATAATTGTTTTCGACTTTAGTGTTTAACAATTTCTTTGTGATATTTTAGTGATTTTATATCTATCATTTGAATTAAAGGTATTAAGATATATTCTTTATTGATATGCCTTTCGATTGAATATATCACAAGATTAACTCAATGATAGGGATGGCTTAATTTTCCTAAATTTAGGGGAGGGGGGGGGCGTGAATCCAGGATTTTTGTTGGGGAGGGGTTAGCACTTTTAATAGTGACAAAATAGAAATGAAAGATTGTTTTTACCATAATTATTTTCAACTTCAGTGTCTAACCATTTCTCTTTGATATATTAGTGATTTTAGCTATAGCATTCGAATAAAAGGTAGTAAGATGTATTCTTTATTGATATGCCTTTCGCTTGAATATATCACAAGATTAACTCAATGAGAGGGATGGCTTAATTTTCCTAAATTTAGGGGAGGGGGGCGTGAATCCAGGATTTTTTTTGGGGAGGGGGTTAGCACTTTTAATAGTGACAAAATAGAAATGAAAGATTGTTTTTACCATAATTGTTTTCAACTTTAGTGTCTAACCATTTCTCTTTGATATTTCAGTGATTTTAGCTATAGCATTTGAATAAAAGGTAGTAAGATATATTCTTTATTGATATGCCTTTCGCTTGAATATATCGCAAGATTAACTCAATGAGTGGGATGGCTTAATTTTCCTAAATTTAGGGGAGGGGGAGTGAATCCAGGATTTTTGCTGGGGAGGGGGTTAGCGCTTTTGTTAGTGACAAAATAGAAAATGAAAGATTGTTTTTATCATAATTGTTTTCAACTTCAGTGTCTAACCATTTCTCTTTGATATTTTAGCGATTTTATCTATAGACTTCTAACAATAATTATTTAGTTTTATTCTTTATTTATATGCATTTCTATTTAAAATATCGCAAGCTTAACTCAATGAGCGGGAAGGTTTAATTTTCCTAAATTTAAGTGAGGGGGGGGCGTGAATCAAGGATTTTTGTTGGGGAGGGGGTTAGCGCTTTTATTAGTGACAAAATAGAAAATGAAAGATTGTTTTTATCATAATTGGTTTCGACTTCAGTGTCTAACCATTTCTCTTTGACATTTTAGTGATTTTAGCTATAGCATTTGAATAAAAGGTATTAAGATATATTATTTATTGATATGCCTTTCGATTGAATATATCGCAAGATTAACTCAATTAGAGGGTTGGCTTACTTTTTTTAAATTTAAGGGAGGGGTGGCGTGAATCCAGGATTTTTGTTGGGGAGGAGGTTAGCGATTTTATTAGTGACAAAATTTAAAATGAAGGAGTTTTTTTGTCATAATTGGTTTTGACTTCAGTGTCTAACCATATCTCTTTGACATTTTAGCAATTTTATCCTTAGAATTTGTATAAATGGTAGTAAGACATATTATTTATTGATATGCCTTTCGCTTGAATATATCGCAAGATTAGCTCAATGAGTGGGATGGCTTAATTTTCCTAGATTTAGGGGAGGGGGGCGTGAATCCAGGATTTTTTTGGGGGCGAGGGTTAGAGCTGTTAATAGAGACAAAATATAAAAAGAAAGATTTTTTTTAGCATAATTGTTTTCGACTTCAGTGTCTAACCATTTCTCTTTGATATTTTAGTGATTTTAGCTATAGCATTTGAATAAAAGGTAGAAAGATATATTCTTTATTGATATGCCTTTCGCTTGAATATATCGCAAGATTAACTCAATGAGAGGGATGGCTTAATTTTCCTAAATTTAGGGGAGGGGGGGGGGCGTGAATCCAGGATTTTTGTTGGGGAGGGGGTTAGCGCTTTTATTAGTGAGAAAATAGAAAATGAAAGATTGTTTTTATCATAATTGTTTTCAACTTCAGTGTCTAACCATTTCTCTTTGATATTTTAGTGATTTTAGCTATAGCATTTGAATAAAAGGTAGTAAGATATATTCTTTATTGATATGCCTATCGCTTGAATATATCGCAAGATTAACTCAATGAGAGGGATGGATTAATTTTCCTAAATTTAGGGGGGGCGCGAATCCAGGATTTTTGTTGGGGAGGCGGCTAGCACTTTTATTAGTGACACAATAAAAAATCAAATGAGAATTGTTTTTATCATAATTGTTTTAAACTTCAGTGTCTAACCATTTCTCTTTGACATTTTAGTGATTTTAGCTATAGAATTTGAATAAAAGGCAGTAAGATATATTCTTTATTGACCTGGCATGCGCTTGAATAGAAAACTGAAAGTTCGTATGATAATGCTTTGAGTTATTTCTGAGAAAAGTTGAATTTATTATAATCAAACTATGATTTTCAGATTTTAGGTTGTTTTCGACAAAGATTTCTCTTTACATACGGTAAATTTTCACGAGGTGATTGATCCATGGTCCTTCCAAATGTGATAGAAGCTACTACACCCTGCTCCAATCTCTTTTTACGTATTCAAACTGAATG
This sequence comes from Artemia sp. Qi Xiang Cuo, assembly GCF_049724085.1. Taxonomy (NCBI): domain Eukaryota; kingdom Metazoa; phylum Arthropoda; class Branchiopoda; order Anostraca; family Artemiidae; genus Artemia; species Artemia sp. Qi Xiang Cuo. The sequence continues at coordinate 6,800,540 of NC_142807.1, forward strand.
TTCGTATAACAATGCTTTGAGTTATTCCTCTGAAAATTGACCCCTCCAAATATTTACTCAGAGGAGCGGTTGCTGAAATGTAAAACGATACTTATTTGCCAATCATTTTCACAGTTTTCAAGTTGGGATCTTTGAACACACTCCCTCCTTCTCAGTTAATTCTATGAAAGTGAGCCGTATTTGTTAGAGGTTCAGAAACATTACATATTTATTTTATTAAGCACTTTTTTTCGGATATAATAATGTTTGGTGTGACTGACACAAAATATATTGGACTGAAATATTCCTCAACTGGCATTATTTTCGAAGCAGCTTTCTTACTCCTAGACAATCAACGACGTGAAATTCATTGCTATAAATGAAATATCAGATACAATATGTATAAGTACAAGAAAAACAGATGGGGTCTAACACTAAATTTTATAAATTGAAATGGCTTTTACGTTAAAACCATAAGACCACGTAATGAAAATGGCTATGAAATAAAACATATACAAGAGGAAATTCAGGAAATATGCAGTTTTTTCAGTGTGCAAGCTGTTTATGTTAAGGGAAACGTGCCAACTGATAAACTCTTACTAGAAGAATGTGATAAAAACATAGCATTATTCAATTTAGAAGACTTCAAATGTGAGAAATACCCGCATTCAGTCCATGACCCAGAAGATGAAGTTAAATATTTCGCTCAATGGATACCGGAAAAGATACCTGACATGGAAAAATGCATCAGATATCCAAAGTCCTAAACTTACTCCGCCTCATATCAAATGGATTAAGCTTCTTTTTTTTAAATATGTTATTATTTTTTTCAAATGTTTTTAAATATGTTTAAGCAATAAATATCTTAAGTCTCAACCGTTTTTATTCTTTAGAATAGTCCATCGCCATGAAAATTACACTTTCAGATTCAACATGTCAGGGAACACACTTTCAAGTTCAGCATGTTGGAGAACCCTAAATAGTCACCCCTAAAAAGGTAAGTTAACCCTAAGAGGTTAAAGAATTTCTCTGAAATTACACTTTCAGATCCAACAGGTCGGGAAACAAATTTTCAGGTTCAGCATGTAGGAAAACCCTAAATACTCATCCCTAAAAAAGGTAAGTTAACCCTAAACACTTAATGACTTTCTTTGAAATCACACTTTCAGGTTAGGTTAGGTAGGCCCCCGACCCCCACTACCCCAACCCCGAAGTAACCCCCGGTCCCCAAAGGCCCCCAGGCCCCCCGGTCCCCGCAATGCCCACCAAACGACACCGAACCCAAAGGCCTCCAAAGCCCCCCCCCCCACCCGACACACCCAAAAGACCAACAAACAAAAATTTCTCTTATAAATAATATTTTTCGTCAGTGATAACACTTTTTCTGTTTTAACTAGCATGTTTTCTACCAAAGATACCAAATATTTTCATAGAAGTAACATTTTTGATTGTGATAACAACTTTTCTATCAGAAGTAGCAAGTTTTGCTTAACACTAACAAACATTCTCATCAAAGTAATGATATTTTACCTTAATACTAACATACTTTTACTGAACACACACAAATTTTTCTTAGAAATAATATTTTTCGTCAATGATAACACTTTTTCTGTTCGAACTAGCAAGTTTTCTACCAAAAAACCAAATGTTTTCTTAGAAGTAACATTTTTTTATGGTGATAGCAACTTTTCGCTCAGAAGTGTTAATATTTACTTAAAACTGACAAACATTCTTATCAAATTAAAGACATATTACCCTTAATACTAACATAACTTTAAAGAAAACACAGAAATCTCTCTCTTAAATAATATTTTTCATTACTAACAACACTTTTCTGTTCTAAATAGCAAGTTTTCTACCAAAGATACCAAATAGTTTCATAGAAGTAACATTTTTTATTATGATAACAACTTTTCTGTCAGAAGTAGCAAGTTTTGCTTAACACTAACAAACATTCTCATCAAAGTAATGATATTTTACCCTTAATACTAACATACTTTTACTGAACACACAGAAATTTCTCTTAGAAATAATATTTTTCACCACTAATAACACTTTTTCTGTTCGAACTAGCAAGTTTTCTACCAAAGATACCAAACACTTTCATAGAAGTAACATTTTTTATTATGGTAACAACTTTTCTGTCAGAAGTAGCAAGTTTTGCTTAACAGTAACAAACATTCTCATAAAGGTAATGATATTTTACCCTTAATACTAACATACTTTTACTGAACACACACAAATTTCTCTTAAAAATAATATTTTTCATCAATGACAACACTTTTTCTGTTCGAACTAACAAGTTTTCTACCAAAGATACCGAATATTTTCATAGAAGTAACATTTTTTTATTCTGATACCAACTTTTCTGTCAGAAGTAGCAAGTTTTGCTTGACACTAAAAAATACTCTCATCAAAGTAAAGACATTTTACCCTAATACTAACATACTTTTACTGAACACACACAAATTTCTCTTAGAAATAATATTTTTCGTCAGTGATAACACTTTTTCAGTTCAAACTAGCAAGTTTTCTAGCAAAGATACCAAATTTTTTCGTAGAAGTAACATTTTTTGATTGTGATAACAACTTTTTTATCAGAAGTAGCAAGTTTTGCTTAACACTAACAAACATTCTCATCAAAGTATCGATATTTTACTTTAATACTAACTCACTTTTACTGAACACACACCAATTTTTCTTAGAAATAATATTTTTCGTCAGTGATAACACTTTTTCTGTTCGAACTAGCAAGTTTTCTACCAAAGATACCAAATATTTTCATAGAAGTAACATTTTTGATTGTGATAACAACTTTTCTATCAGAAGTAGCAAGTTTTGCTTAACACTAACAAACATTCTCATCAAAGTAATGATATTTTACCTTAATACTAACATACTTTTACTGAACACACACAAATTTTTCTTAGAAATAATACTTTTCGTCAATGATAACACTTTTTCTATTCGAACTAGCAAGTTTTCTACCAAAGATACCAAATTTTTTCTTAGAAGTAACATTTATTAATTTTGATAACAACTTTTCTGTCAGAATTAGCAAATTCTGCTTAACACTAACAAACCTTCTCTTCAGAGTAATAATATTTTACCTTAATACTAACATACTTTTACTGAACACGCAGACAAAGTTCTCTTAGAAATAATATTTTTCATTTCTATGTCTGAATCTATTTGCATACATGTCTGGGTTGGTGTATGGTTAGGTTAGGTTAGGTTAGCTAAGTTAGGTTAGGTTAGCTAAGTTAGGTTAGCTAGTAAACATTTCTCCATGTTTAAGTTAGGTTAGGTTAGGTTAACTTATCATGAGCGCTCATGATAACCTAACCTAACCTAACTTAAACATGATACCAAGTTGACATGGGTGGATTTTCCGGCGAGTATGGTTAGGTTAGGTTAGATCAAGTTAGATTAGGTTAGGTTAGGTTAGGTTGGGTTAGGTTAGCTTACGTACGCGCGCGTACGTAGGCTAACCTAACCCAACCTAACTTAACCTAATCTAACTTGATCTAACCAAACCTAACCATACTCGCCGGAAAATCCACCCGTGTCAACTTGGTACCATGTTTAATTTAGGTTAGGTTATCATGAGCGCTCATGATAAGTTAACCTAACCTAACCTAACTTAAACATGGAGAAATTTTTACTAGCTAACCTAACTTAGCTAACCTAACCTAACTTAGCTAACCTAACCTAACCATACACCAACCCAGACATGTATGCAAATAGATTCAGACATAGAAATGAAAAATATTATTTCTAAGAGAACTTTGTCTGCGTGTTCAGTAAAAGTATGTTAGTATTAAGGTAAAATATTATTACTTTGATGAGAAGGTTTGTTAGTGTTAAGCAAAACTTGCTTCTTCTGACAGAAAAGTTGTTATCAAAATTAAAAAATGTTACTTCTAAGAAAAAATTTGGTATCTTTGGTAGAAAACTTAATAGTTCGAATAGAAAAAGTGTTATCATTGACGAAAAATATTATTTCTAAGAAAAATTTGTGTGTGTTCAGTAAAACTATGTTAGTATTTAGATAAAATATCATTACTTTGGTGAGAATGTTTGTTAGTGTTAAGCAAAACTTGCTAGTTCTGATAGAAAAGTTGTTATCACCATCTAAAATGTTACTTCTATGAAAATATTTGGTATCTTTGGTAGGAAACATGCGAGTTCGAACAGAAAAAGTGTTATCGCTGACGAAAAATATTATTTCTATAAGATATTTTTTTTTGTTCAGTAAAAGTTTGCTATCATTAGAGTAAAATGTTTTTACTTTGATGAGAAGGACTGTTAGTGTTGAGTAAAACTTCTTACTTTTGACAGAAAATCTGTTATCACATTCAAAACATATAACTTCTAAGAAAAAAATCGGTATCCTTGGTAGAAAACTTACTAGTTCAAACAGAAAAAGTGTTATCACTGACGAAAAATATTATTTCTAAGAGAAATTTGTGTGTGTTCAGTAAAAGTATGTTAGCATTAATGTAAATATCATTACACTGATGAAAATATTTGTTAGTGTTAATTAAAACTTGCTACTTCTGATGGAAAAGTTGTTATCACTATCATAAAATGTTACTTCTATGAAAATGTTTGGTATCTTTGGTAGAAAATTTGCTAGTGCGAACAGAAAAAGTGCTATCACTGACGAAAAATAGTATTTCTAAGAAAAATTTGTGTGTGTTCAGTAAAAGTATGTTAGTATTAGAGTAAAATGTTGTTACTTTGATGAGAAGGATTGTTATTGTTGAACAGAACTTGCTACTTCTGACAGAAAAGCTGTTATCACATTAAAACAATGTTACTTCCATGAAAATATTTGGTATCTTTGGTAAAAAACTTGCTAGTTCGAACAGAAAAAGTGTTATCACTGACGAAAAATATTATTTCTAAGAGAAATTTCATGTGTGTTCAGTAAAAGTATGTTAGTATTAGGGTAAAATATCATTACATTGATGAGAATGTTTGTTAGTGTTAAGCAAAACTTGCTACTTCTGACAGAAAAGTTGTTATCATTATCAAAAAATTTTACTTCTATGAAAATATTTGGTATCTTTGGTAGAAAACTTGCTAGTTCGAACAGAAAAAGTGCTATCATTGACGAAAATTAGTATTTCTAAGAGAAATTTGTGTGTGTTCAGTAGAAGTATATTATTATTAATGTAAAATATATTTACTTTGATGATAATGTTTGTTAGTGTTAAGCAAAACTTGCTACTTCTGATAAAAAAGTTGTTATCACAATCAAAAAATGGTACTTCCACGAAAAAATTTGGTATCTCTGCTAGAAAACTCGCTAGTTTGAACTGAAAAAGTGCTATCACTGACGAAAAATATTATTTCTAAGAAAAATTTCAGTTTGTTCAGTAAAAGTATGTTAGTATTAGGGTAAAATGTTGTTACTTTGATGAGAATGTTTGTAAGTGTTAAGAAAAAACTTGCTACTTCTAACAGAAAAGTTTTTATCACAATCAAAAAATGTTACTTCTATGAAAATATTTTGTATCTTTGGTAGAAAACTTGCTAGTTCGAACAGAAAAAGTGTTATCACTGATGAAAAATATTATTTCGAAGAGAAATTTATGTGTGTTCAGTAAAAGTATGTTAGTATTAATGTAAAATATCATTACTTTGATGAGAATGTTTGTTAGGGTTAAGCAAAACTCGCTACTTCTGACAGAAAAGTCGATATCACAATCAAAAAATGTTACTTCTAAGTAAAAATATGGTATCTTTGGTAGAAAACATGTTAGTTCGAACAGAAAAAGTGTTGCAATTGATGAAAAATATTATTTCAAAGAGAAATTTGGGTGATTCCATTAAAAGTATTTTATGATTAATTTTCAAATGTTATTTCTTTTAGGATAATGTTTGATTATGTCAAGAAAAACTGGCGAATTCTGACAGAAAAGTAGTTATCATAATAAAAAATTTTTACTTCTACTAAAAAACTGGGTATATTTGCTAGAAAATTAGATAGTTCTAACAGAAAAAGTATTGTCAGTAGTGAAAAATATTACGTATAAGAGAAATTTCTGTGTGTTCAGTAAAAGTATGTGAGTATTATGGATAAAATGTCATTTCTTTGATGAGAATGTTTGTTTGTGTTAAGCAAAACTTGCTATTTCTGACAGAAAAGTTTTTATAATAATAAAAAAAATGTTACTTTTATGAAACAATTTGGTATCTTTGGTAGAAAACTTGCTATTTCGAACAAAAAGAGTTTTATTATAGACGAAAAATATTATTTCAAAGAGAGATTTGTGTGTTTTCAGTAAAAGTATGTTAGTATTAAGGTAAAATGTTATTACTTTGATGAGAATGTTTGTTAGTGTTAAGTAAAACTTGCTACTTCTGACAGAAAAGTTGCTATCATAATAAAACAATGTTACTTCTAAGAAAAAATTTGGTTTTTTGGTAGAAAACTTGCTAGTTCGAATAGAAAAAGTGTTATCATTGACGAAAAATATTATTTCTAAGAAAAATTTGTGTGTGTTCAGTAAAAGTATGTTAGTATTAAGGTAAAATATCATTACTTTGATGAGAATGTTTGTTAGTGTTAAGCAAAACTTGCTACTTCTGATAGAAAAGTTGTTATCACAATCAAAAAACGTTACTTCTACGAAAATATTTGGTATCTTTTGTAGAAAACATGCTAGTTCGAACAGAAAAAGTGTTATCACTGACGAAATATATTATTTCTAAGAGAAATTGTTGTTTGTTGGTCTTTTGGGTGTGTCGGGGGGGGGGGCTTTGGAGGCCTTTGGGTTTGGTGTCCTTTGGTGGGCATCGCGGGGACCGGGGGCCTGGGGGCCTTTAGGGACCGGGGGGTTACTTCGGGGTGGGGGTAGGGAGGGTCGGGGTCCTACATAACCTAACCTGAAAGTGTGATTTCAGAGAAATTCTTTTAGTGTTTAGGGTTAACTTACCTTTTTTAGGGATGAGCTTTTAGGGTTTTCCAACATGCTGGACTTGAAAGTGTGTTCCCTGACATGTTGGATCTGAAAGTGTAATTTCAGAGAAATTCTTTAACCTCTTAGGGTTAACTTACCTTTTAAGGTGTGACTATCTAGGGTTCTAACATACTGAACTTGAAAGTGTGTTCCCTGACATGTTGAATCTGAAAGTATAATTTTCATGACGATGGACTATTCTAAAGAATAATAACGTATGAGGCTTAAGATATTTATTGCTTAAACATATTTAAAAACATTTGAAAAAAAATAATAACATATTTAAAAAAAAGAAGCTTAATCCGTTTGATATGAGGAGGAGCAAGTTTAGGACTTTGGATATATGATGCATTTTTCCATATCAGGTATCTTTTCCGGTATCCAATTAGCGAGATATTTAACTTCATCTTCTGGGTCATGGACTGAATGCGGCCATTTCTCACGTTTGAAGTCTTCTAAATTGGATAATGTTATGTTTTTATCAAATTTTTCTAGTAAGAATTTATCAGTTGGCACGTTTCCCTTAACATAAACAGCTTGCACACCGAAAAAACTGCATATTTCCTGCATTTCCTCCTGTACATGTTTTATTTCATAGCCATTTTCATTATGTGGTCGTATGGTTTTAGCGTAAAAGCCATTTCGATTTATAAAATTTAGTGTTGGATTCCATCTGTTTTTCTCGTACTTATACATATTGTATCTGATGTTCCATTTATAGCAATGAATTTCACGTCGTTGATTGTCTAGGAGTAAGAAAGCTGCTTCGAAAATAATGCCAGTTGAGGAATATTTCAGTCTAATACATTATGTGTCAATCACACCAAACATTATTTTATCTGAAAAATAGTGCTTAAATTAAATAAATATGTAATGTTTCTGAAACTCTAGCAAATACAGCTCACTTTCATAGAATAAACTGAGAATGAGGGAGTGTGTTCAAAGATCCCAACTTGAAAACTGTGAAAATGATTGGCAAATAAGTAACGTTTTACATTTTAGCACCCGCTCCTCTGAGTCAATATTTGGAGGGGTCAATTTTCTGAGGAATAACTCAAAGCATTGTTATACGAACATTCAGTTTGAATACGTAAAAAGAGATTGAAGCAGGGTGTAGTAGCTTCTATCACATTTAGAAGGGCCATGGATCAATCACCTCTTGAAAATTTGCTGTATGTAAAGAGAAGTCTTTATCGAAAACAACCTAAAATCTGAAAATCATAGTTTGATTATAATAAATTCAATTTTTCTCAGAAATAAATCAAAGCATTATTATACGAACGTTCAGTTTTTTATTCAAGCGCATGCCAGATCAATAAAGAATATATCTTACTACCTTTTATTCGAATGCTATAGCGAAAATCACTAAAATATCAAAGAGAAATGGTTAGACACTGAAGTTGAAAACAATTATGATAAAAACAATTATCTTTTCATTTTCTATTTTGTCACTAATAAAAGCGCTATCCCCCTCCCCAACAAAATTCCTGGATTCCCGCCCCCCTCCCCTAAATTTATGAAAATTAAGCCATCCCTCTAATTGAACTAATCTTACGATATATTCAAGAGAAATGCATATCTATAAAGAATATATCTTACTACCTTTTATTAAAATGCTATTGCTAAAATCACTAAAATATCAAAGAGAAATGGTTAGACACTGAAGTTGAAAACAATTATGATAAAAACAATCTTTCATTTTCTATTTTGTCACTAATAAAAGCGCTAACCCCCTCCCCAACAAAAATCCTGGATTCACGCCCCCCTAAATTTAGTAAAATTAAGCCATCCCTCTCATTGAGTTAATCTTGCGATATATTCAAGCGAAAGGCATATCAATAAAGAATACATCTTACTACCTTTTATTCAAATGCTATAGCTAAAATCACTAAAATGTGAAAGAGAAATGGTTAGACACTGAAGTCGAAAACAATTATGATAAAAACAATCTTTCATTTTCTATTTTGTCACTAATAAAAGCGCTAACCCCCTCCCCAACAAAAATCCTGGATTCATGCCCCCTCCCCTAAATTTAGGAAAATTAAGCCATCCCTCTCATTGAGTTAATCTTGCGATAATTCAAGCGAAAGGCATATCAATAAAGAATATATCTTACTACCTTTTATTCAAATGCTATAGCTAAAATCACTAAAATATCAAAGAGAAATGGTTAGACACTGAAGTCGAAAACAATTATTATAAAAAAATCTTTCATTTTCTATTTTGTCACTAATAAAAGCGCTAACCCCCTCCCCAGCAAAAATCCTGGATTCACGCCCCTCCCCTAAATTTAGGAAAATTAAGCCATCCCTCCCATTGAGTTAATCTTGCGATATATTCAAGCGAAAGGCATATCAATAAAGAATATATCTTGCTACCTTTTATTCAAATGCTATAGTTAAAATCGCTAAAATGTCAAAGAGAAGTGGTTAGACACTGAAGTTGAAAACAATTATGATATAAACAATCTTTCATTTTCTATTTTGTCACTAATAAAAGCGCTAGCCTCCTCCCAACCAAAAATCCTGGATTCACGCCCCCCCTCCGTTAAATTTAGAAAAATTAAACCATCCCACTCCTTGAGTTAATCTTGCGATATATTCAAGCGAAAGGCATATCAATAAATAATATATATTACTACCTTTTATTCGAATGCTATAGCTAAAATCACTAAAATGTCAAAGAGAAATGGTTAGACACTGAAGTAGAAAACAATTATGTTAAAAACAATCTTTCATTTTCTATTTTGTCACTAATAAAAGCGCTAACCCCCTCCCCAACAAAAATCCTGGATTCACTCCCCCTCCCCTAAATTTAGGAAAATTAAGCCATTCCTCTCATTGAGTTAATCTTGCGATATATTCAAGCGAAAGGCATATCAATAAAGAATATATCTTACTACATTTTATTCATATTCTATAGATAATATCTCTAAAATATCAAAGAGAAATGGTTAGACACTGAAGTTGAAAACAATTAAGGTAAAAACAATCTTTCATTTCTATTTTGTCAGTATTAAAAGTGCTAACCCCCTCTCCAACAAAAATCCTGGATTCACGCCCCCCTCCCCTAAATTTAGGAAAATTAAGCCATCCCTCTCATTGAGTTAATCTTGTGATATATTCAAGCGAAAGGCATATCAATAAAGAATATATCTTACTACCTTTTATTCGAATGCTATAGCTAAAATCACTAAAATATCAAAGAGAAATGGTTAGACACTGAAGTTGAAAACAATTATGATAAAAACAATCTTTTATTTTCTATTTTGTCGCTAATAAAAGCGCTAACCCCCTCCCCAACAAAAATCCTGGATTCACGCCCCCTCCCCTAAATTTAGGAAAATTAAGTCATCCCACTCATTGATTTAATATTGAGATATATTCAAGCGAAAGGAATATCAATAAAGAATATATCTTACTACATTTTATTCTAATGCTATAGATAACATCACTCAAATATCATAGAGAAATGGTTATACACTGAAGTTGGAAACAATTATGGTAAAAACAATCTTTCATTTCTATTTTGTCACTATTAAAAGTGCTAACCCCCTCCCCAACAAAAATCCTTGATTCACGCCCCCCCTCCCCTAAATTTAGGAAAATTAAGCCATGCCTCTCATTGAGTTAATCTTCTGATATATTCAAGCGAAAGGAATATCAATAAAGAATATATCTTACTACCTTTTATTCGAATGCTATAGCTAAAATCACTAAAATATCAAAGAGAAATGGTTAGACACTGAAGTTGAAAACAATTATGGTAAAAACAATCTTTTATTTCTATTTTGTCACTATTAAAAGTGCTAACCCCCTCCCCAGCAAAAATCCTGGATTCACGATCCCCTCCCGGGAATATAAAAGAAACTTTATCGAAAGAAAGCTTGAAAATAATCTGTTTCACTTCTCCAAAATAGCGCAGTCTGTCTGCGCCTAATTATTACAAGTGCCTCAAAGTGTTTTAATTTTGCGGAAAAACAGTTCCTTTTGACTTTGGCTGTCGCTTTCGTAAACACATAGTAAAAGGGGTGACAGCTAATTTTTACCTCGCGTAGAGCATTATGTCAAAACAGAACGACAATGCTTTAAGATTTGACGGAAGTCTCAGTTAGAGAAAAGATTACAATATGGAAAAGCTAAATTTTTCGAAAGGATAATTATTTCTATTTGCGAGATTTTCGGTTGTAAAAAAACACTGGGGGGGGGGGGTTAGGTTTAGTTGATAAAAAGAATATTTCGGTTTGAACTATGTCAAAATACTTACTGGTAATTTAATCATATTGCACGCCCGTTATATACGAAATCTCAAGGGTGAATTGTTATGTAACGGGGAAAATCATATGTATACAAGACCCTGGTTGGCTGAGAAAGGATATGTATCCGACTCGCTGATTGGCTGAGAAGGAAACACGGGATGTAACTGTTTCCAGGATTCCATTAGGTCTTGCGTACACATGACCAAAACAACAACAAGATCTTGAAGGAAATGTCATTGACCCGGTTCCCCATTAGACTCAATAATCCATTAAAGTGAGAAAGTTCCTGTTTTTCCATTCTCACTGACAAAAACCATAAATTGCTGTTGACATCCATGAAAAACATCAAATAAATTGACCAACACACATAACCATCCAAGAAAACAGACATAAATGTGAGAAAGTTCCTGTTTTTCAAATTCTCACTGACAAAAACCATAAAACAGACATAAATTACTATTGACATCCATGAAAAACATCAAATAAATCGACCAACACACATAACCATCCAAGAAAACAGACATCAATGTGAGAAACTTCCTGTGTTTTCATTCTCACTGACAACAAACAGACATAAATTATGTAAAAAAAGTTGTAGGTGGCAGCAGGGGTGTCGCGTGGGAGCTTTAGGGTCATCTCTACTGACAACTCCTTCGATACGAAGTGCCCTGGTCTAAACAACAACAACAACAACAAAATAATACATTATACCCACATCGATCTTTACTATAAAAATGTCAAGCCTTCCAATCACTTTCGACTATTAAAAAGTACACTAGGCCTTTCGATTTCCAATCGAACGAGCCCTTTTGGAAACGACAACGCTTTCTATAAGCACCTTATATGCCCCCAGGGCATAAATTACAACACTCACCCTAAGGTCTGTTAGGGTGGTTGTCATCCTCTAAGATCGAATTTCCAGTACTTTCAACAACATTAAACAAAATGGCTATCTCAAAATTTTGATTGGATGTGTTTTGGGAAATGGTGGGAATGAGAGGGATGGTAGTCACTCTCCAATCACTTTCAACTATTAAAAATGGCCCTAGCGATTTCAATTTCCAATTAAATGAGCCATTTTGAATTTTCTACGACAAAACTTTCAATAAATATATTATATGCCCCCAGAGCATAACTTACAACTCTTGCCCTGAGTGCCCGGGGGGGGGGTGTCATTCCCAAAGACCTAATTTCCAGAATTTTAAACTACGTTGAACAAAATGGCTATCTGAAATTTTTGATTGGATGCATTTGGAGGACTGGGGGGCGTGAGAGGGGGGTTAGTTACCCTCCAATCACTTTCGACTGTTACAAAAGGCAGTAGCCCTCATTTTGAATTGAACGAGCCCCTTTTGAAGTTTTACAACAAATTTTTCTATAAAAAGCTTATATGCCCCCAGGGGAGAAATTACGACCTTTGCCCTTGGGGCTCTGGGGGGTTTGTCATCCTTAAATACATAATTTCCAGAACTTTCAAATACTTTGGAAAAAATGGCTATCTCTAAACTTTGATTGAATGTTTTTGGGAAAATGTGGGCGTAAGAGGGGTTAATTACTCTCCACTCACTTTCGAATATTAAAAAGGGCAATTTTAATGTCCAATCCAATGATCCCTTTTTGATATTTCTATAACAACTTTCTATATAAACTTTATATGCCCCAAGGGCATAACTTACAACCTTTGCACTGAGGGTTCTGAGGGGGTTATCATCCTAAAATACCTACTGTCAAGAACTTTCAACTACGTTGAACAAAACTGATATCTCAAAATTTTGATTAGATGTGTTTGGGAAAATGGTGGGCGTGAGAGGGGCGTTAGTCACTCTCCAACCACTTTCAACTATTAAAAAAGGCACTAGCCCTTTCAATTTTCAATTAAATGAGCCCTTTTTAAGTTTCTACGCTTTCAATAAAAACCTTATATGCCCTGAGGGCATAACTTACAACCCTTACCCTGAGGACTGAGGGGGGGGTTGTCTTCCTTAAAGACCTAATTTCCAAAACTATCAACTACGTTGAATAAAATGACTATCTAAAATATTGATTGGATGTGTTAAGAGAAAAGATGGGCGTGAGCGGGGGTTAGATGCCCTCAAATCACTTTCGACTATTAAAAAGGGCACTATTCCTTTGAATTTCCAATCGAATGAGCCCTTTTTCAAGTTTCTACGAAAAAGATTTCAATAAAAACCTTATATGTCCCCAGGGCATAACTTATAACCCTTGCCCTGAAGACTGTGGGGGGAGTGTCCTGCTCAAAGGTATAATTTCCTGAACTTTGAACTGCGTGGAATAAAATAGCTATCTCAAAATCTTTATTGGATGTGTTTGGGGAGATGGTTGGCGTGGAAGGGGTGTTAGTTGCTTTCCAATCATTTTCGACTAAAAAAAGGGCACTAGCCATTTCAATTTCCAATCGAATGAGCCCTTTTTGAAGTTTCTATGACAACGCGTTATATAAAAACCTTATATGCCCCCTGGGCATAATTTAAACCCTTTCCCTGAGGGCAGTGGGGGGGGGGGGGTTCGTCATCCTCAAAGACCAAATTACCAGAACTTAAAACTGAATTGAATAAAATGGCTATCTCAAAGTTTTGATTATATGTGTTTGGAGAAAAGGTGGGTGTGAGAGGCGGGTTAGTTGCCCTCTAATCACTTTCGACTATTAAAAAGGGCACTAGCCCTTTGAATTTCCAATCGAATGAGCCTTTTTTGAAGTTTTTAGGACACCTCCTTCTATAAAAAACCATATATGCCCCCAGAGCATAACATACAACCCTTGCCCTAAGGGCTGTGGGTGACTGTCCTCAAAACCATAATTTCTATCTAGAAATCAACTACTCTGAACAAAATGGCTGTCTCAAAATTTTGATTGCATGTGTTTCGGGAAATGGTGAGCGTGGAAGGGGTGCTAGTCACCTTCCGATCACTTTCGGCTATTAAAATGGCACAAGCCACTCCAATTTCCAATTGAATGAGCGCTTTTCGAAGTTTCTACAACAACTTCTTCGATGCGAAGTGCCCTGCTCTAAAGGAAAAAATTAATAAATAATTAATTGTGCCAACAACGTTCTTATATGCCCCCAGTGCATAACTTAAAACCCTTGCCCTGAGGGTTGTGGGGGAGTGTCCTCCTCTTTACTTAGTCCCCGGCTCTTGTCTCGTTCTCGAGTGTCCCCGTTCTTTACTTAGGCAACAACCCTTGTACTGAGGGCTCTGTGGGGGTTATCATCCTAAAAGACCTAATTTCCAAGCCGTTGAACTACGTTGAACAAAATGGATATCTAAAAATTTTGATTGGATGTGTTTGGGAAAACGATGGGTGTGAGTGGGGCGTTAGTCGCTATCCAATCACTTTCAACTATTAAAAACGGCACTAGCCCTTTCAATTTTCAATTGAATGAGCCCTTTTGAAGTTTCTACGACAACGCTTTTAACAAAAACTTTATATTCCCCCAGGGTATAACTTACAACCCTTGCCTTGAGGGCTGTGGGGGAGGGGTTGCCATCCTTAAAGACGGTAATTTCCAAAATTTTAAACTAAGTTGAATAAAATGGCTATCTAAAAATTTTTATCGGATGTGTTTGGGGAAAAGGTGGGCGTGAGAGGGAGATTAGTTGCCCTCAAATCACTTTTGACTATTAAAAGGGTACGAGCCCTTTGAATTTCATATCGAAAGAGCCCTTTTTCAAGTTTCTACGACCAAGATTTAAATAAAAACCTTATATGCCCCCAGGGCATAACTTATAATCCTTGCCCTGAGGGTTGTCGGGGAGTGTCCTCCTCAAAAATATATTTTCTATCTGGAAATCAGCTACGCTGAACAAAATGGCTATCCCAAAATTTTTATTGGATGTGTTTGGGGGAATGATGGGTTTGGGAGGGCTAATTGCCCTCAAATCACTTTCGACTATTAAAAAGGACCCTAGCCCTTTGAATTTCCAATCGAATGAGCTTTTTTGGACGTTTCTACGACAACTCCTTCTTTTAAAACCTGATATGTCCCCAGGGCATGACTTAAAACCCTGGCCTTCAGGGCTGTGGGGGAGTGTACTCCTCAAAAAAAATATTTTATATGTGGAAATCCACTACGCTTAACAAAATGGCTATCTCAGAATTTTGATTGGATGTGTTTGGGGGAATGATGGGCATGTGGGGGCGGCTAGTTGCCCTCCAATCGCTTTCGACTATAAAAAAGAGCACTAGCCTTTTGAATTTCCAATCGAATGAGCCTTTTTTGAAGTTTCTACGACAACACCTTCTATAGAAACCTTATATGCCCCCAGGGCATAACTTAAAACCCTTGCCCTGAAGGTTGTGGGGGAGTGTTCTCCTCAAAAGCATATTTTCTATTTGGAAATCAACTACGCTGAACAAAATTTCTTTCTAAAAATTTTGATTGGATGTTTTGGGGGAACGGTGGGCGGTGGGGCGGGGGGTGGGCTAGTTGACCTCCAATCACTTTCGAGAATTAAAAAGGGCACTAGCCCTTTGAATTTCTAATCGAATGAGCCTCTTTTGAAGTTTCTACGACAACGCCGTCTATAAAAACCTTATATGCCCCCAGGGCATAACTTAAAACCCTTGTTCTGAGGGTTGTGGGGGAGTGTCCTCCTCAAAAGGATATTTTCTATCTGGAAATCAACTACGCTGAACAAAATGGCTATCTAAAAATTTTGATAGTATGAGTTTGGGGGAGTGTTAGCGCTTGGGGGGCTAGTTGCCCTTCAATCACTTACGGCTATTAAAAAGGGCACTAGGACTCTCAATTTCCAATCGAATGAGTCCCTTTTGAAGTTTGTACGAAGACCCCTTCCATATGAAGTGCCCTGCTCTAAAGGAAAAAAATAATAAATAGTACATTGTGCCAACATCGCTCTTATATGCCCTCAGGTCATAACTTAAAACCCGTGCCCCGAGGGTTGTGGGAGAGTCTCCTCATCAAAAACATATTTTATATCTGGAAATCAACTACGCTGAACAAAATGGCTATCTCAAAATTTTGATTGGATGTGTTTGGGGGAATGATTGGCGTGGGGGGGGGCTATTTGCCCTCCAATCACTTTCGACTATTAAAACGGGCAATAGCCACTCTAATTTCCAATCGAATGAGCCCTTTTCGGAGTTTCTACAACAGCTCCTTCGATACAAAGTGACAGTAGAGTACTACATTATACTTTGAGTAGATTATGTTCCTTGCCGTGCTATTTAAGAAGATTATGCTCCTTGCCGTGCTATTTGATTAGATTATGTTCCTTACCGTGCTATTTGCTTGGTTTATGTTCCTTGGTACCTTTCCAGAGCATGGCCTTAAGGATTTACCTAGGTTATGTTCCTTGGTACCTTTCCAAGTGAAAGCGATGAAACACGTTATATTTGGAAGCAGGGAGGAGATTGTGTAATGCAATCAGACGGGTTTAGACACTGGTTTCTAAGCCAAAACTTTTGATTGTCACATTACGTATTCAAAAGGTTTATTGCGCCTTCTGAAAAAAAATACTGGTTTCAGTCATAGGGTAAGAAAATCATGTTCTTCGTATAAATAGTTTTCTTTTAAAGACATGTCCAAGTTAAACATGTTTTTTAATAAAAAACTTTCAAAAACCAATTAGGTCTCCGCTGGAGGTTCCGTGCGTATTGCCTTAAATTGATTAGCAGACTGTTTTAAATCCATTACCAAAAAAATAGCTTAATTAGTAAAAAAGGGTATAGTATTTGTTAATTGAATTTGTACACTTCAGCCATTGTAAAACATGCTATAACATTATAGTATACTAAAAGGTTAATACTAAGAGAGATGTAGATGGCAAGAAAAGAATTTTAATAAAGAAATTCAAAACAATACATATAAATCCTTACAAATCAAGTAGTGAGGTATATCTGAGTATGAACAATCTAGGATCCTAAGCACCAACGACCCTAACAACCAGGGACATCAGCCCCGAAAGGTTCCCTATCCCCAAACTCCAAGTGGCACCCTCCCCTCCAACTTTTTGGCCCCCTCACCCCATTTTTTTTTTTTTTTTTTAGTTTTTTTTAACTTTTTTTATAATTTTTTTTAACATGATATATTTTTTCAACTTTTTTTACATCTCTAAGAATGACATGTAACATACTTAAAACATAAGACAATCACATTTAATATTTTCAAAATTCAAAGTGAGAATGATATAGAAATGTTATTCGTGACTTTTACTATTAGAAAAATATTGTTTGTAGTAGGACTTTTTTTTATTGGACTAAATTTTTTTTTGGACATGAAATATGCTTTTGACTGTAACAGTTGTACTCTGTGCTTGCCCCGAGACACAATGCGGCTTCCCCCCTCCATTTTTAAAAAAACAATTCGATTTTTTTTTAAACTTTTTTATTATTTTTTTAACATGATATATTTTTTCAACTTTTTTTACATCTCTTAGAATGACATGTAACATACTTAAAACATAAGAAAATCACATTAAATTTTTTCCAAATTCAAAATGAGAATGATATAGAAATTTTAGTCGTCACTTTTGCTATTAGAAAAATATTGTTCGTAAAAGCACTTTTTTTTATTGGACTAAATTTTTTGTTTGAACCGAAATTATTCAACTTTTTTTTACGTATCTCAAAATGACATGAAATATGCTCATGGCTCTAACAATTGTACTCTATGCTTGCTCAGAGACACAATGCGGCTTTCCCACTGGTACTCTATGTTCGGTTATCGACACTACCTAGTTTATTGGATGTATTAAATCAGTATTTTTTACACAGTGGAACAATAAACATAACTCATATCTCTAAGAAGTGAAGATGAAGCATTTTAAGAAAGTATGTTCACATGATAGTGTTATTGTAGCATTGAATGCCGAAAAGGAGAAGTATTTAAACTATAAAATAAGTACAAGTGGTAGCACTATCGGAAACGTATGCGCACATTGTCATGACAGGAAGGAATTAAATGTCTTTGGAGTACCCAAAAAATTGAACTCTTATGATGGTGGATATGCGAGATTGAGATCTCCGGAGATGATTGCACTCAAAGGTAATGCCAACACAAAAATAATAGTTGATGAAGAGGGGCATCTTCTTGCTATTGCTTGTGGTAACATGTTACCCAGTGTTAAACCATCTCGTCAGCTTTAGAGTTTTACTACTGATGACGGTCACTGTATATGTGACCGAAATATCTAGTATTTTTGTGAATTTCTATCATCACTGTCTATTAAAAGGATTTTATCCCTATTTGAACTTTTATTTATCGTCATGGAAAGGTAGTGTGGTCTCCGAAATTATCTATGTCATATTTATGGGGATGATTTGACTAGAATTCAAATGAAAGCAAAGACGAAAAGAAAGGCCTACTCTTCTACTAATATCATAAACCATATCTTGTCTACGTACCGGAACTGTTACCTATGTAAAAATAGTGTAATAATAAACAGTGAAATTGCCAGAAAAATAAAAAGGGCATTGGCAAAAAATATCACTAAGGAATATAAAGATGAATTGATGAAAAACAAAGTACCAGCAAACGTTATTGCCATTGATCAAACAGTCAATGAGCCAAATAAGACCAAAGACGAAAAGTATATTTACCCTGTCGATGACACACCTGTAAAAATTGTGTATGACTCAAAATGGAATAATGATTATTCTACTGTTTACGAACTAAGAGAAGACAATAGCTATAGTATCAAGAGAGAACATGGTGAACCATTTTATGGAACAGATTCAAAATGTCCAAAGTTGATCATTGATATTAATAATGTATAATAATGTATCTACCATACATTTATATTAATATGATACATGTCATTATTTCATTAAAAATATGTTATCTATTACTTTGTTATATTCCCATTATTTCTAGGGTAAGCTAAGACAGACATTGAGAGAAGCAAACACCTGACCAAACACACAAGCAAAAAGAGTGAGAGACACATACCAATACATATACTCAGACATACAAACCGACAAAGACAGGCACTGGGATAAGCAAACACCTGCCCAGACACACACAGACAAAGAGAAAGAGAAACACATACAAACATATAGATTCAAACCTGCAAACTGACAAAGACATGCACTGGAACAAGCAAACAACCGCCCAAACACACAAGCACTAAGATTGAGAGAGATAAAAACACACGCAAATATATAGATTCAGACATACAAAGCAACAATCACAGGCATTGAGATAGGCAAACACCCGCCCAGACACATAAGCAGAGGAAGTGAGAGAGAAAAAAATACATATAAATATATGGATTCTGACATACAAACCGACAAAGACAGGCACTGAGATAAGCAAACACCCACCCCGACACATGGGACCAGAGAGTGAGAGAGACAAAAACACATGCAAATATAAATATTCAGACACATAAAGCAACAATGACAGGCATTGAGATAGGCAAACAACCCGGCCAGACACATAAGCAAAGAGAGTGAGAGAGTCAAAAACATATAAATATATTGATTCTGACGAACAAACCGACAAAGACAGGCACTGGGAGAAGCAAACTTCCGCCCAGACACAGAGGCAAACACAGTGGGAGAGATAAAAACACATGCAAATATATAGATTCAGACATACAAACCAACAATGACAGGCATTGAGATAGGCAAACACACGCCCAGACACATAGGCAGAGGAAGTGATAGAGAGATAAAGACACATATAAATGTATGGATTCTGACATGCAAACCAACAATGACAGGTATTGAGATAGGCAAACACCCGCCCAGACACATAAGCAGAGGAAGTGAAAGAGACAAAAACCCATACAAATATATAGATTCTGACAAACAAACCAACAAATACAGTCACTGAGATAAGCAAACATCCACCCAGACACAAAGGCCCAGAGAGTGAGAGAGACAAAACACATGCAAATATATGGATTCTGACCTACAAACCAACAATGACAGGCATTGAGATAGGCAAACACCCGCCAAAACACATAAGCAAAGAGAGTGAGTGTGACAAAAACACATATAAATATATAGATTCTGACATACAAACCGACAAAGACAGGGACTGGGAGAAGCAAACATCCTCCTAGACACATAGGCAAGGAGAGTGGGAGAGATAAAAACACATCCAAATATATTGATTCAGACATACAAACCGACAGAGACAGGCACCGAGATAAGCAAACACCCCCGCCCAGACACATAGGCCCAGAGAGTGAGAGAGACAAAAACACATATAAATATTTGAATTCTGACATGCAAACCAACAATGACAGGCATTGAGATAGGCAAACACCCGCCAAAACACATAAGAAGAGGAAGTGAGAGAGAGAGAAATACATATAAATATATGTATTCTGATATTCAAAGTGACAAAGACAGACACTGATATAAGCCAACACCCGCCCAGACACATAGACCAAGAGAGTGAGAGAGACAAAAACACAGGCACATATATAGATTCCGACATACAAAAAAACAATCACAGGCATTGAGATAGGCAAACACCCCGCCCAGACACATAAGCAAAGAGAGTGAGAGAGTCAAAAACACATAAAAATATAGATTCTGACATGCAAACCAAAAAAGACAGGCACTGGGAGAAGCAAACTTCCGCCCACACACATAGGCAAAGACAGTGGGAGAGATAAAAACACAGGCAAATATATAGATTCAGACCTAGAAACCAACAATGGCAGGCATTGAGATGGGCAAACACCCGCCCAGACACATAAGCAGAGGAAGTGAGAGAGAGAAAAACACATATAAATATATGGATTCTAACATAAAAATGAAGAAAGCCAGCCACTGATATAAGCAAACAATCGCGCCGACACATGAACCCGGAGAGTGAGAAAGACAAAACCACATGCAAATATAAAGATTCAGACTTATCACACCAAAAATGACTGGCATTGAGATAGGCAAACAACCTGCCCAGACACATAAGCAAATAGAGTGAAAGAGTCAAATCATATAAATATATAGATTCTGACATACAAACCGACAAAGACAGGCACTGGGAGAAGCAAACTTCCGCCCAGACAAAGAGGCAAAGAGAGTGGGAGAGATAAAAACACATACAAATATATAGATTCAGACATACAAACCAACAATGACATGCATTGAGATAGGCAAACACACGCCCAGACACATAGGCAGAGGAAGTGAGAGAGAGATAAAGACACATATAAATGTATGGATTCTGACATGCAAACCAACAATGACAGGTATTGAGATAGGCAAACACCCGCCCAGACACATAAGCAAAGAGTGAGAGAGTAAAAAAACACACAAATATATATAATCAGATATACAAACCGACAGAGACAGGCACTGGGAGTAGAAAACATCCACCCGGTAACATGGGCAAAGAGAGTGGGAGAGATAAAAACACATGCAAATATATAGATTAAGACATACAAACCAACAATGACAGGCATTGATATAGGCAAACACCCATCCAGACACATAAGCAGAGGAAGTGAGAGAGACAAAAACACATATAAATATAAGGATTCTGACATAAAAACCAACAATGAGAGAGACAAAACACATGCTAATATATAGATTCAGACATACAAACCAACAATTACAGGCATTGAGAAAGGCGAACACCCGCCCAGACACATAAGCAAAGACAGTGAGAGAATCAAAAACAAATAAATATTTAGATTTTGACATTACAAACTGACAAACAAAGCACTGGGAGAAGCAAACATCCACCCAGACACATAGGCAAAGAGAGTGGGAGAGATAAAAACACATGCAAATATATTGATTCACACATACAAATCAACAATGACAGACATTGAGATATGACTATGCATCATTTCGTTGAATTTAGGTCAGATCAATTATAGATGGCAGCATACCCGCTCAGACACAGAATAAAAGTGAGAGAGATATCCAAAAAGTTGGGTTGATCTAGGTTCACTTAGAGTGGCGCGCCACTCTAAGTGTTTGCCTATCTCAATGCCTATCATTGTTGGTTTGTGTGTCTGACTCTATATATTTGCATGTGTTTTGTCTCCTTCACTCTCTGGACCTATGTGTCTAGGCAGGTGTTTCCTTATCTCAGTGCCTGTCTTTGTTGGTTTGAATGTCAGAATCCTTATATTTATATGTGTTTTCTCTCTCTCATTTCCTCTGCTTATGTGTCTGGGCGGGTGTTTGCCTATCTCAATGCCTATCGTTGTTGGTTTGTGTGTCTGAATCTATATACTTGCATGTGTTTTTATCTCTCCCACTCTCTTTACTTATGTGTCTGGGCCGATGTTTGCTTCTCCCAGTGCCAAGAGATTGTTACTTACTTACTTATATCTCTTTACCTATGTGTCTGGGTGGGTGTTTGCTAGTCCCAATGCTTGTCATTGTCAGGTTGTAGTCTGAATCTAAGTATTGGTATGTGTTATTTGTTTTGTCTCTCTTTCTCTCTTTGCATGTGTCTCTGGTCAGGTGTTTTCTTGACTCAGTGCCTCTCTCTGTCGGTTTGTATGTCTGAATCTATATATTTGTATGCGTTTTTTTGTCTCTCTCACTCTCTTTTTTGTCTCTCTCACTCCCTCTGCTTATGTGTCCAGGTTGGTGTTTGCCTATCTCAATGCCTGTCATTGTTGGTTTGTAGGTCTGAATCTACATATTTGCATGTGTGTTTATCTCTCCAACTCTCTTTGCCAATGTGTCGGGGCGGAAATTCCCTTCTTCCAGTACCTGCCGTTATAGGTGTGTATGTTATAATTTATATACTCGTGTGTTTTTGACTCTCTCACTCCCGTTGCTTACGTGTATGGGCGGGGTATTTGCATATCACAATACCTTTTATCTTTGTTATGTATGTCTGAGTATATATATCTGTAAAGCAATTTTTTTCTCTCTAACTCACTTGGCCTATGTGTCTGGGCGGGTGTTTGCTTATCTCAGTGCCTGTCTTTGTCGGTTTGTATGTCAGAAATCATATATTTATATGTATTTTTCTCTCTCACTTCCTCTGCTTATGTGTCTGGGTGGGTGTTTGCCTATCTCAATGCCTATCATTGTTGGTTTGCATGTTAGTATCCATATATTTATATGTGTTTTTGTCTCTCTGACTTCCTCTGCTTATATAACTGGGCGGCTGTTTGCATATCTCAATGCCGGTCATTGTTGGTTTGTATGTCTGAATCTATAAATTTGCAAGTATTTTTATCTTTCCCACTCTCTTTGCCTATATGTCTGGGCGGAAATTTGCTT
The DNA here is from genome assembly GCF_049724085.1 of Artemia sp. Qi Xiang Cuo. Lineage (NCBI taxonomy): Eukaryota > Metazoa > Arthropoda > Branchiopoda > Anostraca > Artemiidae > Artemia > Artemia sp. Qi Xiang Cuo. The sequence continues at coordinate 6,823,941 of NC_142807.1, forward strand.
CTCCCAGTGCCTGTCTTTTTCGGTTTGTATGTCAGATTCTATACATTTATGTGTTTTTATCTCTCTCACTCTCTTTGCTTATGTGTCTGGGCAGGGTGTTTGCCTATCTCAATGCCTGTCATTGTTGGGTTGTATGTGTGAATCTATATATTTGCATGTGTTTTTGTCTCTCTCACTCTCTGGGCCTATGTCTGGGCGGGTGTTTGCTTATATCAGTGCCTTTCTTTGTCCGTTTGTATGTCTGAATCCATATATTTATATGTATTTTTCTCTCTCACTTCCTCTGCTTATGTGTCGGGGCGGGTGTTTGCCTATCTCAATGCCTGTCATAGTTGGTTTGCATGTCAGAATACATTTATTTATATATGTTTTTGTCTCTCTCACTTCCTTTGCGTATGTGTCTGGGCGGGTGTTTGCCTATCTCAATGCCTGCGATTGTTGCTTTGTATGTCTGACTTTATATATTAACATGTTTTTTTGTCTCTCTCACTCTCTTGGCCTACGTGTCTGGGCGGGTATGTGCTTATCTCTGAGCCTGGCTTAGTTGGTTTGTGTGTCTGAATCAAAACATTTGTATGGGCGTTTATCTCTCACACTCTCCGTGGCTATGTGTCTAGGCGGAGATTTTCTTCTCACAGCGCCTGTCTTTGTCGGTTTGTGTGTCAAAATCTATATATTTATATGTGTTTTTGTTACTTTCACTCTCTTTGCTTATGTGTCTGGCCAGGTGTTTGCCTATCTCAATGCTTGTCTTTGTTGGTTTGTAGGTCTGAATCTATATATTTCCATGTGTTTTTGTCTTTCTCACTCTCTGGGCCTATGTGTCTGGGTGGGTGTTCGCTTATCTCAGTGACTGTCTTTGTCGGTCTGTATGTCAGAATCTATATATTTATATGTGTTTTTGTCTCTTTCACTTCCTTTGCTTATGTGTGTTTGCCTATCTCAATGCCTGTGATTGTTGGTTTGTTTGTCTGAATCTATATATTTGCATGTGTTTTTGTCTCTCTCACTCTCTGGGTCTATGTGTCTGGGCGGGTGTTTGCTTATCTCAGTGCCTGTATTTGTCGGTTTGTATGTCAGAATTCATATATTTATATGTATTTTTCTCACTCACTTCCTCTGCTTATGTGTCTGGGTGAGTGTTTGCCTATCTCAATGCCTATCATTGGTGGTTTAAATTGTCAGAATCCATATATTTATATGTGTTTTTGTCTCTCTCACTTCCTCTGCTTATGTGTCTGGGCAGATGTTTGCCTATCTCAATGCCTGTCCTTTTAGGTTTGTATGTCTGAATCTATATATATTTGCAAGTGTTTTTATCTCTCCCACTCTCTTTGCCTATGTGTCTGGGCGGAAATTTGCTTCTCCCAGTGCCTGTCTTTGTCGGTTTGTGTGTCAGAGTCTATATGTTTATCTGTCTTTGACTCTCTCACTCTCTTTGCTTATGTGTCGGGGCGGGGTGTTTGCCTATCTCAATGCCTGTCATTGTTGGTTTGTATGTCTGAATCTATATATTTGCATGTGTTTTTGTATCTCTCACTCTCTGGGCCTATGTCTGGGCGGGTGTTTGCTCATATCAGTGCCTTTCTTTGTCGGTTTGTATGTCTGAATCCATATATTTACATGTATTTTTCTCTCTCAGTTCCTCTGCTTATGTGTCTGGGTGGGTGTTTGCTTATCTCAGTGCCTGTCTCTGTCGCCTTGTATGTCGGAATCAATATATTCTCATGTGTTTTTATATCTCCCAGTCTCCGTGCCTGTGTTTCTGGGTGGATGTTTTCTTATCCCATTGCCTGTCTTTGTCGGTTTGTATGTCAGAATCTATATATTTATATGTGTTTTTGTCTCACTCTCTTTGCTTATGTGTCTGGGCGGGTGTTTTCCTATGTCAATGCCTGTGATTGTTGGTTTGTATGTCTGAATCTTTATATTTGCATGCGTTTTTATCTCACTCACTCTTTTTGCTTGTGTGTTTGGGCGGGTGTTTGCTTATTCCAGTGCAAGTCTTTCTCGGTTGGTATGTCTGAATCTATATGTTTGCATGTGTTTCTCACTTTCTTTGTCTGTGTGTGTCTGCTTTGTTTTGTTTTGTCTGTGTGTGTTTGGGTAGGTGTTTGCTTATCCCAGTGCCTGTCTTTTTCGGTTTGTATGTCTGAGTCTATGTACTTGTATGTGTCTCTCACTCTTTTTTCTTGTGTGTTTGGTTAGGTGTTTGCTACTCTCAGTGTCTGTCTTCGCTTACCCTAGAAATAATGGGAATATAACAAAGTAATAGATAACATATTTTTAATTAAATAACGACATATATGTTATTAATCTAAATATATGGTAGATACATTATTATACATTATTAACATCAATGATCAACTTTGGACATTTTGAATCTGTTCCATAAAATGGTTCACCATGTTGTCTCTTGGTACTATAGCTATTCTCGTCTCTTAGTTCGTAATCAGTAGAATCATAATTAATCCATTTTGAGTCATACACAATTTTTACAGGTTTGTCATCGACAGGGTAAATATGCTTTTTGTCTTTGGTATTATTTGGCGCATTGACCGTTTGATCAATGGCAGTAACGTTTTCTGGTACTTTGTTTTTCATCGATTCATCTTTATATTCCTTAGTGATATTTTCTGCCAATGCTCTTTTTATTTTTCAGGCAATTTCACTGTCTATTATCAGATTATTTTTACGCAGGTAACAGTTCCAGCACAGAGACAAGATATGGTTTATGATAGTAGTAGAAGAGTAGGCCTTTCTTTTCGTCTTTGCTTTCATTTGAATGCTAATACCTGAAAGCTAACGGTACGGTTTAACACTGGGTAATATGTTACCACAAGCAATAGCAAGAAGATACCCCTCTTCATCAACTATTATTTTTATGTTGGCATTCTCTTTGAGTGCAATCATCTCCGGAGATCTCAATCTCGCATATCCACCATCGTAAGAGTTGAATTTTTTTGGTACTCCAAAGAAATTTCATTCCTTACTGTCTAGACAATGCACGCATACGTTTCCGATAGTGCTACCACTTGTACGTATTTTATAGTTTAAATACTTCTCCTTGTCGGCATTCAATGCTACAATAACACTATCATGTGAACATACTTTTTTGAAATGCTTCATCTTCACTTCTTAGAGATATGAGTTGTGTTTATTGTTCCACTGTGCAAAAAATACTGATTTAATACATCCAATAAACTAGGTAGTGTCGATAACCGGACATAGAGTACAAGTGTGAAAGCCGATTCGTGTCTCTGAGCAAGCATAGAGTACAATTGTTAGAGCCATAAGCATATTTCATGTCATTTTAAGATACGTAAAAAAAGTTGAATAATTTCGGAGTCCAAAAAAAATTCTAATCCAATAAAAAAAAGTGCTACTACAAACAATATTTTTCCAACAGTAAAAGTCACGACTAACATTTCTATATCATTCTCATTTTAATTTTGGAAAATATTAAATGTGATTTTTTTATGTTTTAAGTATGTTACATGCCATTCTAAGAGATGTAAAAAAAGTTGAAAAAATATAAAAGTCCCGACTAACACTTGACTTTTAAGGTGCTTAAAAGCCACGACTAACATTTCTATATCATTCTCATTTTGAATTCGGAAAATATTAAATGTGATTTTTTTTATGTTTTAAGTATGTTACATGTCATTCTAAGAGATGTATAAAAAAGTTGAAAAAAATATCGTGTTAAAAAAATAATAAAAAAACAAAAAAAGCTTCGAAAAAAATTCAATAAAAATGGGGGTAAGGAGGTGGGAAAGCCTCATCGTGTCTCTGGGCAAGCATAGAGTACAATTGTTACAGTCATATTTAATGTCATTTTAAGATACGTAAAAAAGAAAAAGAAAAAATTTTTGAATAATTTCGAAGTCCAAAAAAAAATTTAGTCCAATAAAAAAAAGTGCAACTACAAACAATATTTTTCTAATAGTAAAAGTCACGACTAACATTTCTATATCATTCTTATTTTGAATTCGGAAAATATTAAATGTGATTTTTTTTAATGTTTTAAGTATGTTTCATGCCATTCTAAGAGATGTAAAACAAAGTTGAAAATATATATCATGTTAAAAAAAAATAATAAAAAAAGTTAAAAAAACATAAAAAAAAATCAAAAAAATGGGGGAGGGGGCCAAAACGTTGGTGGGGCGGGGGTACCTTTGGGGGTTGAGGTCCCTGGCGATTAGGGTCGTTCGTGCTTATGATCCTTGATGGTTCATACTCATATATACCTCACTACTTGATTTGTAAGGATTTCTAGATTGTTCTGAATTTCTTTATTAAAATTCTTTTTTTGGTATGACAACACTGTTCAACTCCAATTCACAAATGCTATACCCTTTTTCACAAATAGAGTTATTTTTTTGGGTAAATGTTATAACACCATATGTCAATCAATTCTAGACATGATGCAAGGTACCGTCAGCCTAGAGCTTATTAGTGTTTGACAATCTTTTAGTCAGAAACATGTGCAGCTTGGATATGTCTTTAGTAAAAAACATTATTCATACAAAGAATAGGATTTTCTTACCCTATGACTGAAACCAGTATTTTTTCAGAAAGTGCAATAAACCTTTTGAATACGTAATGTGACGATCAAAAGTTTTGGCTTAGAAACCTATGTCTAAGCCCGTCTGATTGCATTACACAATCACATCCCTGCTTCCAAATATAACGTGTTTGATCGCTTTGCTTGGAAAGGTACCAAGGAACATAACCTAGGCAAATTCAAATTCAAATTAATTTATTTAACATAAAAAAATACAAACAAATTTACAGCGGCCATCTACAAAAACCCGAAGGTTTGTTTACGATGGCTGCAAATCCATTATTATAAAGCTCTACATCCACATAAAAACTATCTCTTTACGGGGAAAAATCAGCACTTGAGCTGAATCAACATAAAGAACATCTCCTACTCTAAAAGGATTACACTCTAGAAATTGCAAGTGAGAAATATCGCATATCATCCTTAAAACATACACTCAAAAAAAAAAAAAAAAAAAAAAAAAAAAAAAAAGAGATACATCTAACTAAATCAACTATGACAAAATAAATAAGTATCAGCTACGCTATAGAGCCGACTCCGTGCGCTTTGGCTGGGTAATTTCGCAAAATGCGACCATTATCTGTCCAAACAATTTTCATACCAAACATTAATCAAATTCAAAAATCTAATCATTCAGATTATAACCCAAAAGGTAACGCTTCAATCTACTCTTGAGCTGGCTTACACTATCAACTTGTCTAATAGCATCCGGGAGGGAATTCCACACCCCCGGTCCCGCAAAACGAGGCAGAAGCTTAAATAGCATGGCAAGGAACATAAACCAGGCAAATCCATAAGGCCATGCTCTGGAAAGGTACCAAGGAACATAAACCAAGCCAATAGCACAGTAAGGAACATAATCTACTCAAGTAGCACGGCAAGGAACATAATCTAATCAAATAGCACGGCAAGGAACATAATCTACTCAAAGTATAATGTAGCACTCTACTAGTGACCGGGTATAGAGGAAAAAAAACACACTGTGCCCACATCGTTCTTTACTTAGGCAGTGCTAGTGCGCTGCCTATGATGGAAAAATAGTTTTTGTGATAGAATACCTTTCTATCGTAGTAATTATTAAACAGTATGCTATATAGTAATTATTACGCTTAAGGGAAACTGCGGTCAGATCTCACCCATTTTACTTACCTTTGACATGTGTCTTCAAAGTTGCTAAGTTTTATCACCGTAATCACCGTAAAAAGTGGAATCTTTTGATGTGATTGTTATCATTAAAATTAATTTTTTTAGAGTTTTCGTTGCTATTAACACGAGTCACGCCTTGCATAATGTTTATTAAGCGGCGTTCACAAGCGTGTCTAGCTAGAATCCCATGTCCAGACACGTGTTTAGCCAGAATTCAATGTCTAGACAACGACCGTTCACAAGTAAAATTCGGTGCTTAGCTAAAATTGAAAATTTAGTTTCAAATTGTCATTTCTAGCCAATCAAGAGAGCTTGTGCAGGCAAAACTTTCTAAACTGTAATCCCTATTTTTACTGTCACAAGATAATAGGTGAGATAAATGAAACAATTGCCTTTGTGTGCTTCAATATTATGTCTGCTGTTGCATATTTGCCTAAAATGAAAAAAAAAACAATTAATGAGAAAACAAAAATTAAATTTCAGTTCTAAAATGTAAACATATATCATAAAAATAGTGGAACTTGACAATATTCTGATTGGCTGTATTCGAAAATCCTAGACATTGAGTTCTAGAGTCCAGAACTCAATAACTAGCCAAGCGCCTTGTCTAGCGTGTCTAGCTAAGTGCCAAATTTTACTTGTGAACGGTCGTTGCCAAGACATTGAGTTCTAGTTAGACACGTGTCTAGACATGGGGTTCTAGCTAGACACACTTGTAAACGCCACTTTACCATCAACTTTATTATTACCATTTTATCACTTAGATAGAGCTATTGCTGGTGAAGAGGGCGTTGAATTGACGTCTTGGTAGTTATCTCTTATAGCTACCACACTCAAGCTCTTGATCTATGTAGAACCGGTTTCTTTCTGTATTTCAGTATGTACCCGGTGACAATCAGCTTAGTTTGAGAGAGATAAACTACATTGTAGTTACATTTTATTTAAATATCGTAGTTGGCATTTTGGTTGGGTTAGAAACCATCTAGTATAATGCATTCTAAGGGCCTGATTTAGATAATTCTCTGTTTTAGTTTCGGTAATTTTGTTACTAAAGCACTTCATTTTCATGAAACTTATGTATATTTCATTAGGATTAACCTAACTTCACTTCTTGAGTGTGGTGGCTATAAGTGATAAGTACCGACATTTACTGGGTCTTTTTTTGAAGGGACAAGTAGTAAGCCACTCTATAGAAGCGAAGTTGAAAATGAGGAGTAGTTGTTTTTGAGGAGACACGGGTTTAAAGGGGCACGACTTTTTGTTGTTTGATCCTATTCCAAATAGTTCGTGGGGTATATCGTTTGGTGCTAACATTTTTAACGGGTTTACAACCGCCACTTGAGCATGAAATTGACAACCTTTTATGGAACATTGCCAAATAAAGTAAGTATGAATGAAGTTGCTCTAGAACGATGATTGTCATAGAAAAAACAACGTTTCTTTAAAAATTGCTAAGTAACCATCTATAGACTGTTTGGAACGGATGAAAACCAATTTAGCTTGTAAATGTCCGTCTATTAAATTGTAAATAAATAAGTAAAATATTCAATATACACTTCTTGTTGTTCCTATTTAAGAGTGGGTGATTTCGTTCCAAATATACCAATTCTAGAAGACTATCGGCCAAGATGAATTTCAGCGTCAATTTCCAGTAATTTGGCAAACAGCACACAAGGAAAGAAAAATTCATACGCACCTGCCCAATGGAAGTCAGCACACTTCGACATAATTGATTGAACTCAAATAAACTGATTTATTTACAAACAACATGTAAAATAAATATCACTCTCAACAACCACCAAGGGAAGTTGACAAAATACCTGACAAAAGGTGGCTGCAACGATTTCACTTTCAACCAATTAATTGATTACTTAAAAGAAGGAAGACCTCTCTTTCATCTTACCACTTCCATAAAAAAATAAATGAGAAATATAAGTAATAAACAATGGATCTTCATGAAAGTAAAACTTATTTAGTCTATTTTTAAATAGACTCGTGTGCTCACCTCCCCCCCCCCCCAAATCTCAGTCAAATAATATTCTAATTTCCGGAGTTAAACAACGGATATTGAGGCAGAACTGCATAGTGTCTTGACACTCATAAAATCACGACACCATGATTTTCATCATGTGTCTTGACAATCATAAAATCATGACATCCTGACACCACTTTCACAAAAAAATAAATAAGAAATATAAGTAGTTGTGGTGATTCCATCTAAACTCAATTGCTAACTTATTATATATTCTGAAGTTTAATAAATAACCTTGAACTCTGAAACGAGATGTAAGCCTGGGTGGGGAATTGCGCTCCATTGAATGAAAATAATTAGTTAGTTACCGGCGTTACAAGTGAATAGATGTGAATTTTTATATGTTGTACCGAATAGAGTTAATAAAACTGTATTTCTATATACGAATTATGATAGTAATAAACTATGCATCTTCATAAAAGTAACACTCAATTAGTCTAATTTTAAATATACTAGTGTGCTCAACCCTCGCCAGACCTCAGTCAAATAATATTTCAATTTCCCGGAGTTAAACAACGGATATTAAGGCAGAACTGCATAGTGTTTTGACACTCAAAACACGAAATTGTCCGCATTTCCGGTGTTAAATGAGTGAAGGGCGCTATTAATAAGAAAGAACTTCCTAAACACTAAAGGGCACACTTTAAGAATGGTAATATTTCAAAATAGGGGAAAGGTGATGCCAACTTTGTCCTACGTTAAGCCCACTCAGACACCTGAAACTAGCTACTTCGTCATTAACGTCTTTGACAAAATTTCACAACTGTCAAACGGCTTTATCCAACAGAACCTGCACTTTTCTGAAATTACATAAAAGTACTCGACTACAAAACACGGCCATAAGAAATATAATGGCTTACTATCGCATAGTGTAGTGTTAAAAGAACCGATAAAGGTAAAACATACTTTAATATCGTTATACCCCTTGCAACTTTCACAATTCTTGGAGCTTCTGGTGCAACTGACACTGTAATGCTTCCGAGATACAATACAATTTAGAACGAAACCTAACTAACTTACTTCATTTACCTGCCAGACGGGTATACCGTTAAGAAACTCTCTTACCAATATTTGCCATACTTCTAACTTTACTATAAATGATAGGGTGTTGGTCATAAATGACCAACATCCTGTTGACTTTCTCCAGCAATTCCTCTAATGGCTAACAAGAAACTGTAATCCACAAAAGGTGTGAGGAAGCACTTTAGCAAATAAAATAATATTATCTCAACATAAGCCAGATATAAAAGGGGCCTTAAAAGTGATCCCTGAGGAACACCCCAAGTAATTCAGTTAAACTGATCATGCTAATAGAGATGTAACTAATTCTACGATTCAGAACTACTATAGATCGGGTTCCATAGATATTTAACTTTTGTCGTTCTACTCAGAAGCAAATACGAGTTCCACTAAGCCCCCCTCCCTCCGGATACACCTCCCCGAAAGTATCCGCTTGATCCCCGTAGGCGTTCCCAATATATTGTAGATAGATTGTTTTGATTATCTGGAAACACATATCGATGTTGCTTAATTACCTCGTTCCCTAACCGTGAACAAGTTCCATGCCCAATAGGGTCTTTTATTGCATAGGCGTTTAGACGAATCGGAAACAAAACATTTTTAGTGCCTCCCTCCTCCAATACATTATTTAAATTCTGTGTATCCTTATTTAAGAGTGGACGGTTTCGTTCCAAATCTGCCGATAATAGAAGACGGTCAGCGAAGAGTGACTTTAGCACAATCTTCCATTATTTTGAGCAGCAGCATACAAGAAAAGGAGAATTTATACGTATCTTCCCAACAGAGGTTAGCATGCATCGTTACTATAATTACGCTGACACTGATTTAAACACAGCCTTCCACGACTTTTTATTCCCTAAAGGTGACCAATCAATGTTAGGTGTTAAGAAGCATCGAAGAAAAGATTTTGAGTTTCCTATAACTCATACAGATCTGGCAAGATTCAAAAATTATGAAAAATACTTTGAAAAAGGATATGTTTCAAAGAAGATCAGCAACATAGTAAGGCCAATAGCTGAAATTATGAGAGGTAATTTTTTTAAACCTACAAAATACCAAACAATTCTAGCTTGTTTCGAATTATATGTGTATTTTGAACTTAGCTATTCTATATAATTTAATCATATTTTAATTATGTTTATATTTTCTTTTTAATTATATTAATTATGTTAATTAAATATTTTTTAAAAAAATGTGACCATATAGCAACACGCTAGTTTACGAAGTCGCGTCCCAAAGTTTAGTCTGTTAAAATAAATTATTAGCCTATTAAATAAAAAAGGGCGTGCTTACTCCAATTGCCGAATGATTGCTAACTTGCAAGATACGACAAATAAGATAATTAAATAAAAAGCTACAGTAAATGTTTTTGTAAAAGTTTTCTTTTTAAATTTGTTCGCTGAAATAATTTCGGTTAGTAAGGAGATTACGTTTTTTCGATTTTTTTTTTATGAAATATCATAAATGGAAGCGTTTCTTCTTTTTTTCTTGATGTATTCTGCACTCATTGAACTTTTCTAAAATTGTCTATAGTAGCAAATTGATATATAATAATGTTAAGAAACATAAATTTATGATACGTTGCAATAGTAAACTTTTTCATTTTTTTTTTTTTTTTTTTTTTTTTGTCTTTTTCAATGAAACTAAAATGGCTAAATTGGTATTTGAAATATTCGAACGAAATTAACTACTATAAAGTAGTACATTACTTACTTATTTGAAAACTTAATTTATTAACCACACAGTTCGCGGTAACGAACTGTAAGTACGGAGCGATTCGGCTCAATAGTAACCGAAAATCTAAGAAACAGAGCCTTAATAACAATAGATACAATAAAACAATTAAGTTTTAATGCTTATTCAAAATATATAAAATCCATAAAGTTTAATGCTACCCATCAAAAGTTAAGAGCCTGAGAAAATTTGTCCAATAATTAAAAAAGATGGGAGACATCCTCAAAAAATCAAGTAAACTTCATGAAAATTACACCATCAGATTCAACATATCAGAGAACCCTATTGTAGAGGTTTAAGCTCTTATATACAAAAATGTAAAGTTTTTTATTTTTCCGAAAATAAAGATCACGAATGTGTGTTTATTTGTTGTTGTTTTTGTTAGTCTATTTCTCACAGGGGTGATTATATCGAATCAGTGATCCTAGAAGATCGTTAGGGGGCTCATTTTATCGGAAACAAAAAGTTATAATGTCCTTTTTAAATTACCAAAAGGATCGGGGGCAACTAGGCCCCTCTCACGCTCCATTCTTCCCCAAAGTCGTCCAATCAAATATTTCGAATAGCTGATTTTTTTCCACACAGTCTAAATATCCAATAACCATGTCTTTGAGTAAGACTTGAACCCCCATATCTCCTGTGGGAAAGGCTGCAAGCTTCGAACATTGCCTATTGTTTATATATAGTATTGGTCATTGGGAAGTACACAGATATTTTTCTGGGGGGAGAGGATTTTCCATCAAAAGAGGGGGGGGTTGCATGGGAGGATCTTTTCATGGAACAATTTTTGTGGGGGAAGGGAATTTTCCGTCGATGGGGAGCCGAACTTCACGGCATTATTTAAAAACGATCAAAAATTATACAAAAACACAAAAGTTTTTTTCAACTGAAAGTAAGGAGCAATATTAAAACTTTAAACGTAAAGAAATCCCTACGTGTATGAGGGGGGTTTCTGCCTCATCAAGATCTCACTCTCTACCGTAAAGTTTCTCTAGAACTTCTAAAAAAGGAGTTCTAGTTTCTCTAGAACTCCTAAAACTATTATTCTAATTAAATGGCCCTTGTGTTTCAAGAGCCATTCTTAAATAATTGAAAAAAAGTAAAACTTTAGCGTAAAGAATGAGGTATTGAGGAGGGGGCAACCTTTGGTCAACCGTCCTCAGTACAAAAACAGAATTAATGAGTAAAAAATACAGATCAAAGTCCACAGAACATAATAAAACGAGAAAAGTTTTACAAACAAACACGAAAAAATATCAAACAAAAGACGACCTTTTCAAGTAACGGTAAAAGGGCAACTTTTGAGGGGGTGAGTGACGATTTTTAAGTAGTTACTGTTGAGTTGAGGTTTCGACCAATATATTCCCATATTATTGCTCGTTTTTCAGTTTGCGGAATGATCCTCGTTTGTTTCTTCGTTACAGATTTTTCGGCTTGGTGGATTATTATTTAATACTAATTATTTGAACGTTGTTTATATATTTAGATGATATTTGGAATGTAATAGTTGGAATAAAAAAATTCTGTTGCTCTGTGAAGAACAGTCTCAGGTAAAGAATAAAAAGACACAGAAAAAACGTTAAATGAGGCTATAGGAAAAGACCCACTTGTAAGGTATCTCTTACTGTGTGCATTTTTTTTGGCCGACGGTGTATCCTGTTCATTTCAAATTTTAATACAGACACGTATATGTGTTTGTGTACATCTTGCAAATAAGTTTTAACCCTTCTTCTCATCTGTGAGTGATGCCAAATTTTACATGTAACGTTTAATATAAAAGAATTTCACAACTTTTTTTGTGTTACTTATTATTTACCAATCTTATCATCATGATCGATGCGCCGTTCTGTGTTTCTAGATCCGAAATTTGCCCAGTTTTTGAAAAAGGGGAGTAAAACACCTAAAATATCAAGTGATCTTAATGAACATCACACCATCAGATTCAGAATATTAGAGAACCCTATTTAGAGGTTTCAAACTCCTATATACAAAAATGTGGAAATCTGCCTTTTTTACCAGATGAAAGATCAGGGATGCATGTTTATTTGTTGTTGTTTTTTTTCCAAGGGTGATCGTATAGAACCAGTTGTCCTAAAAGATCGGGAGGGGGCTCATTTGTTCGGAAACCAAAAGTACTAGTGCCCTATTTAAGTGACCAAAAACCTTGGGGGTAGCTAGCCCTCCTCCATGCCCTTTTTTCCCCTAAGTCACCTATACAAAATTTTTAGATAGCCATTTTGTTCCCAATAGTCGAAAGATCTAATACTTATGTCCTTTAGGATGACTTGACCCCCACTGTCCCCGGGGAAAGGGCTGCAAGCCATGAATTTTGCCCATTGTTCATTGTTTACACATAGTATTGGTTATTGGGAACTATACAGATATTTTTTTTGGGGGGGGGGGCTGAGAGGAGGTTTCTGGAGGAGACTACCTTTGAACATCTTTACATGGAGGAATTTTTGTGTGCGAAGGGATTTTTCCATGGAGAAAAACCTGACTTGCCGGTATTATTTAAAAAACGATCAGAAATTAAATTAAAGAAAAGTTTTTTCAACTGTAAGTAAGGAGCAACATTAAAACTTAAAAAAACAGAAATTGTTATGTATATGAAGGGGGTTGCCCCCTCCTCAATACCTCGCTCTTTATGCTAAACAGTCATTCAGGAGTTATTCTTAAATAATTGGAACAAAAAGTCAATCTTTAGCGTAAAGGGAGAGGTACTGAGGAGGGGGCGACCCCCCTCAGAAAAGAGACGGTAACAGTTCTATTTTTTAGAGTAAAGTGAAAATCGTTTGGAATGGTTGAAGATCCGAATTGGCAAATGTAGTGACTGGGGTGCCAAAAGCCCGTGAATTAGGCTTTTTGATTGGAAAGAGCGGTCTTCTTTATGAAAAAGAAAATAAAAATTATCTAAGCGACATATATATATATATATATATATATATATATATATATATATATATATATATATATATATTATATACCTTTGGTCAACCGTCCTCAGTACAAAAACAGAATTAATGAGTAAAAAATACAGATCAAAGTCCACAGAACATAATAAAACGAGAAAAGTTTTACAAACAAACACGAAAAAATATCAAACAAAAGACGACCTTGTCAAGTAACGGTAAAAGGGCAACTTTTGAGGGGGTGAGTAGAAAAGCCCCAATGCATTGAAAATATACATGCAGTTTCACAAGCCTGAGGCATATCTACATGGGTTGGCAGACAGGTTTTCTATTATGACACTCATTTTTTGGAGGTCAAACTCATGGATACATATTTATTTTTTTTTATTATATTTTTTTGTTTAAACTGGTATTTTTTCAATGAAGCCCATAACACTTTGCAGAAACCCGTGAATGTAGGACTGAAAGTCCGTTCGTAGTATATCTGAATCCAATTACTAATCAAGTTATTGTGACCGCCATTTTTTGATCTGGTTAGGTGGGTATAATCTGGTTTGGTTTGTTATTGAGAGAGGATTCCTCAATTTACATCTTAGTGTTAACTGGGCGATGACTTAGTCTAATTGCGTAGGTACTAAAGGAACATTTGAAGGTGGAGAAAAAAAGAGGTAATTAGTGATTGGATAATTTTAACAAGAAATGACTGAAAAGTGTTTTGGAGGAGATGGGATGAATGTGTACTGTATAATACACAAGTGATGATTTGCACAGTGTTGTCAATTTTAAATAGTTTAGAAATAAAAAAAAATAACAAGAAATGGCTGAAAAGTGTTTTGAGGGAGTTGATTTGCCCGAGGGTTGACTTGCACGAGGGTTCAGTTACATGCGGATTCAGTTACACGGGGATTAGTTAAATGGGATCGAGTTGCACGAGGATACAGTAGCACGGAGGTTCAGTTGTACGGGGTTTCGGTTATACAGGGGTTCAGTTACTTGGGGGGTTCAGTTGCACGGGGGGGGGGGGTATTTGCTATAAAAAAAACTTAATTCTAAACAAAAACGAACATTTTGAAAAGCAGACAAAAAATTGGACACTATAATCATAATTATTTGATTAACATTTAAAAAGGGGTAATGAGATATGTGATCTGTATAATACACAAGTGATGTTTGATAAGTAGTGTCAATTTAAAATAGGATCTAACGTTCCCTTCGTTCCCCCATTTCTGAGGGCAGGGAGGGGTGGGGTCAATTATGGAGGGAAAACATCTGCATCAAGGGGAAGGCTCAGAGACCCTTCGTTCCCACATTTCCGAGGGCAGGGGAGGGGAAAAGGTGATAGTATTCCAATACAATAATTCAAGCATAATAGAATTTATGCTCCTAGTGGAAGCTCGTAAAACTCTTCCCCCTCCCCGTGCTAGGGTTATTGCCTGGCTGTGACAAAGGATATTATCTCTAAATACAGAGAATTAAGGTCATAGAATTACAATACAATAAGTCAAGTATACTAGAATTTATGTTCCTAGAGGAATCTCCTAAAAACTTTTCCCCTCCCCGTGCGAGGATTATTGCCTAGCTGTGACACTGGATATTAACACTAAATACAAAGAATTAATGTGATAGTATTCCAATACAATAATTAAAGCATAATAGAACTTAAGCTCCTGGTAGGAACTCGTAAAACCCGTCCCCCGCCCCGCACTAGGTTTGTGGCCTAGCTTTAACAATGGATATTATCTCTAAATACCGATAATTAAGGTGAAGTATTTCGATACAATAAGTTAAGGATAATAGAATTCAAGCTCCTAGTGGAATCTCGGAAATCCCTTCTACCTCCCCGCACGAGGATTATTGCCTGGCTGTGACAATTGATATTAACTCTAAATACAGAGAATTAAGGTTATAGTATTCCGATACAATAAGTCAAGTATACTTGAATTCATGCTCCTACTGTAAACTCGTAAAACCCGGTCCCAGCCCCGTTCGCGGATTATTGCCTCGCTGTGACAATGGATATTACCTCTAAATACAGAGAATTAAGGTGATAGTATCCCGATGCAATAAGTCAAGTATACTAGATTTGACAGTCCTACTGGAACCTCCTAAAACCCGCCCCCCTCACCGCGCGAGGATTATTGCCTAGCTGTGACCATGGATATTACCTCTAAATACAGAGAATTAAGGTGATAATATTCCAATACAATAATTCTAGTATAATAGAATTTATACTCCTAGAGGAACCTCGTAAAACCCGTCCCCCACACCCGCACTAGGATTATTGCCTAGCTGTGATAATGGATATTACCTCTAAATACAGAGAATTAAGGTGATAGTATTCCGATACAATAAGTCAAGTATACTAGAATTTGTACTCCTAGTGGAATATCGTAAAACCGTTCCCCCTCCCCCCTCGAGGATTATTGCCTAGCTATGACAATGGATATTACCTCTAAATACAGAGAATTAAGGTGATACTATTCCGATACAATAAGTCAAGTATAATAGAATTGATGCTCCTAGTGGAAGCTCGTAAAACCCATCCCCCTGTAAAATCTGAGCTAATAAGGGTTTTTGACTGTAAACTCTAGATTGTTGAAAGAAAATTATGGAAAATACAATTCTCAGGTTCAAATATGAAACTTAAGTACTGTTTTGGATTTAAAAATAAAACTATATCCGTACAATCTTAACTAATAATTCATTATTTTTTTCATAAAAATAAACTATTTTTTTTTAAACATCGAAATTTTTTCAACTTTATTTATTTTTTTGTTTTTGTATATATCTTAAATTTCAAAGTATTATTTAGGTTAATTACCTTTTACTCTAGAGTTTGTAAGAGAAATAATGTGGCGTTGTGGCTGACATTCTATGAGCGCTTATCGTCACTACCTAGTCTGCTGCATGTATTAAATCAGTATTTTTGACACAGTGGAACGATAAACACATAAATCATATCTTTTAAAAAAGTAAGTGAAGATGGAACATTTTAATAGAGTGTGTTCACATAACAAGGTTATTGTAGCATTGAATGCCGACAAGGAGAAGTATTTAAACTATGAAACAAGTACAAGTGGTAGCACTATTGGAAATGTATGCATGCATTGTCATGACAGTAAGGGATTAAATTTCTTTGGGATACCGAAAAAATTTAACTCTTATGATGGTGGCTATGCGAGATTGAGATCTCCAGAGATGATTGCACTCAAAGAGAATACTAACATGAAAATAATTATTGACGATAGAGGACAACTCCTTGCTACTGCTGCAGGTAGTACATTACCTACGGATACATCCAATCATCAGCTTTCGGGTATTAGCATTCAACGGAAGGCTAATAAAAGAGAGGCCTACTCTGCTACTAATATCGTGAACCATATCTTGTTTACGTGCCGAAACTGCTACCTGTGTAAAAATAATGTATTAATAGACAGTGAACTTGCAAGAAAAATAAAAATGGCATTGTCAAAAAATATCACTACGGAATATAAAGATGAAACGATGAAGAACAAAGCACCAGTAAAAATTACTCCCATTGATCAAACAGTCAATGAATCAAATAATAGCAAAGACAAAAAGTATATTGAGCCTGTTCATGAGACACCGGTAAAAACTGTGTATGATTCAAAATGGAATAATGATTATTCTACTGATTACGAACTAAGAGACGACGATAACTACAATATCAAGAGAGAATATGGTGAACTATTTTATGGAACACATTCAAAATGTCCAAAGTTAATCATTGATATTAATAATGTATCATAATATATTTCTGCATTAATATTCTACATAGCATAATTTCATTAAAAATATTATATTGTTACATTTTCATTATTTTTTAGAGTAAGCTAGCGTATCAAGCGTTTAGAATGTATATTAAAACATAGAAGATGTAGGAAAAGGAATTTGCCTACATCTATTTTCAGACACACCATTTCTGAAAAATCTGAGCTATAAAGGGTTTTAGACCGTAAACTATAGTTTTTTTTTGTAAGAAAATTATGGAAATACAATTCTCTGGATCAAATGCGGAACTTAAGTCTATTTTTGGATCGAAAAATAAAACTATTTCCGTAAAATCTGAGCTAATAAGGCTTTTTCGATCGTAAACTCTTGTTTCTTATAAGAAAACTATGTAAAATACATTTTTGTACGTATCTTAAAATGACAAAATATCATTCTTGAATTCAACTCTTGGATACACAATACAGAAATTATAAAAAAAAATTTTAATACATCCCCCCACACTCATATTTTACAAAATGATACTATAAAAGCTTTTAAAATATTTATAAAACACTAATATAAAGAGCCCTCAAACATTATACTCGACTTCAGTGGACACGTTATATAACGGGACGTGGTTTTGAAAATCCCCCGTACCCCTCAACTCAAAATTTTCCAAAATTATACTTTAGAAGCTTTTAAAATATTTCTATAGCACTAATAGATACGGTGCTAAAACATCAGAATCGACTTCAGAGGACATGTTATATCACGGGAAAATGTTTTGAAAATCCCCCGCCCCTCCAAACTCAAAATTTTACAAAATTATACTTTAGAAGCTTTTAAAATATTTCTAAAGCACTAATAAATACAGTGCTAAAAACATCAGAATTGACTTCAGAGTACACATTATATCACGGGAAGAGGTTTTGAAAATCCCCCTTCCCCCCAAACTCAAAATTTTTCAAAATTTTACTTTAGAAGCTTGTGTTTGTCTCTTTGGGCTTTTTGTGTCTCTTCGGACTGTGTGTATGTCTCTACAAATGTAGAAAAACCCGTGTGGGTGAGTTGAAATAAAAAAAAATTAACAAGAAATGACTGAAAAGTGTTATTCTTTGGTTCAAATGTAGAAAAACCCGTGTGAGTGAGTTGAAATAAAAAATTTTTTTTAACAAGAAATGACTGAAAAGTGTTTTGGAGGAGATGGCTTGATTGACTGAAGGATGTATTAGCGAAGTTATAGTGGAGGGCGACAATGTCTTCAAAGTCAAGGCTATAAGAAAAAAAAGTTCCAAATATTTTTGTCGGTTTGTAGTTTATGCCATTTTATTTGTAGTCAATAAACATATATATATATATATATATATATATATATATATATATATATATATATATATATATATATATATATATATATATATATATATATATATATATATATAATATATATATATATATATATATATATATATATATATATATATATATATATATATATATATATATATATATATAATATATATATATATATATATATATATATATATATTTTGAAAGACTGCAACAAACCTTATTAAAAAGGGTCGAATCGATAATACAGAACTCAAAATTAAAAAGTTCATCATTTTATTTTTTCCTAAAATTGATAACCGGTATATTTCTAGAAATCAATGTCTAACTTAAAAACACAAGAAATGAAAAATTACTAATAGTAGTAATAATTTATTTAATAATAAAACGCAAACAAAATCGATCGGTAGCACACCAAAGGCGTTGCTTGCAAGGGTGTGCTACTAACAAGAAAACTTTGCCAATGACCCCAGCAAAGCAATGTCCGTTTATGATCAGGGTTGCCACCCTGACCTGGAAAAATTTACTAAATCGGAGAAGAAAAATTTACTAGATTGCATCTGTATTTACTAAATGCTGAAAAAAAATTTTACTATAGGAGGATAATCAATACGATATTCACAATCTGTTTTTCCTTTTTTCTTCTTTTTTTTCTCTTTTTCTCTTTTCTTTCGTTTTCATGGTATGATTGAAAGTTACGGAAACCTACAAGTTAAAAAATATCACCTTGGGTGACTGGCTTTGTTTGATTCCAATAGATTCCCAATCATCACAAATCCCAGTGTCATTATAGCTTCATTTTTAGTTGATAAGATTTGATACACAGAAAGCTGCTTCTGTCGAACCTTTCAGACGCCGGGAGTTGAAGCTTTTGTTTATGAAAATAGTGACTGCTTGTCTGTCTCCGAGATCAGACAAGCAAAATCGCAAACTGTAAAACAGTACAAGCAAAAATTGTAAATTGTCATATGTTTACGGTAATTTTTTCCTGAATTCATGGAAAATAAAAAAAGTTTTGTTTACTATAAATCATGACTTTTTACTAGTTTTTACTAGATTTCGGGAAATTTACTAGATCCTCTAAATTTACTAGATTTTTTTTACTAGATCTAGTAAAATCTACTGACGGTGGCAACCCTGTTTATGATGGCTGCTAAGCTGGCAAACATTGGGGTCAGAGGCGACGTAATGCTTTTTTATTGTTAACCAGGAAATAATGAAATTCTTAACTAGTATACCTTTAGAAATTAATTTCTAAGATGAAATAAACACAAACATAAAATTTAAAGATTAGTTAGGCCCAATATTATATTCTTCAAATCAAATAAACAAAACAATTTAAAAGTATTGTTAATATATTTTGTTTTTTTGTCTTCACTACATAAAATTCACAAGATCAGGTCTTTACAAAAGTACAAATTGTTAATTTTCATAAAATGATCAAATGAATCGTATTTTTCAAATGTTTTCATAAAATGAATAATAATGTATCAATTGAATCATATTTTTCAAATCATAATTTTCAAAATGAATCAAATGGAAAACTTTTCTAATTGTCCTGATATTTTCCAACTTCTGGAAGATATGAAGCCAGGAAAGTACTTTTTTTTATTATTTTTTATTATTTTTTTTTGAAAGATTAAATACAAAAATTATATTCCAATTAATAGGTTATACGAGGCTCGTACATGAAAGGAAGTGTTAAAGAGCTGTTAAACTTTTTTATTATTATTTTACTGTTAATAATAGCTTGTTTTCAGAATCTCCAGAAGATGGAAACAGGTGGATTGATACTATTTTTGAAGAATTAAAATATTCAATAAATGAAGGGAAAAGATTGAGGTAATATGAGTTATTTTTAACAGTTTATAGCTTATTGTAGTTTCACGTAACTAATTGAATACTAAGTAGCTTTGTTAGGGTTTTCTTTTGACATTTAAACAAAGATGGTTCGCGATATTAAGTCAAGCGAAATTAAAATTGGCATAGCCAGGATTTTCCCTATGAGCTTCAAAAGCCCACATTTCGCTAAAGCCTCCTCTGAAGTCGTGTGTTGGCTTGTCCTAATTGGCGAATTACTGTAATAAAGAGCCCTTTGTATTCGGGTAATAACTTGAATAAGGTAATTAACGCTAATATTGCTAAAATATATAATTGTTCTGGATACTTGGTCCATTGTTCAGAAGTAATAGCCAATAGCCAATTGGCTATTGGCTCGAACTGAGAGAAAGGTACGGTCTTTTCTATTCACGTTACACTTATCAATAAGGAGAATAATAAAAGATAGAAGGGCGTGGTTGTTTCTGATATTCTTATGCATGAATGAACACAAGGTGAAACTTGCTCTCTACAGTTGGTGTATAACTGTCTTAAGGCGTAGAATCCTTAATATTCCAATTCAGACAGGCTTAAGGGACATATCAAAGCCATAAGACCTCTTCTAAATCTTGTTTTAAAAATATTTTACATTTTAAAAGATATTCTATTAAATATATTAACTATTATACTAACTTTAATTAAGATATTAATCTCGTGAGTCTAATCATTAACTACTACTACTACTAAAAACATATTGCAGCACACCAAGCCACCTGAGACCCACAGAGCTACGCAAGCTCCTCCTCCCTACCAATCTATTTAAATCCTCCCTCTTTACACCCTTACAAGTAGTCCCATTTCCCTTAAACCCTTCTTTACCAACTCCTCTCACATACTTCGGGGACGATGGCTTTTTGTTTGTCCCTAGATGGTTGACCAAAAAGGAAGGTCTTTGGCAATCTGTCATGTTTCATCCGCAGAACGTGTTGAAGCCATCTCAACCTTTCTCTCACTATAGCTCTCAGAAAGTGGGAAAGAGCCACATTTTTCATGGTTCAAGGCGTTTACCCCCTCCCCCCGGAAAATACCCCGCGGAAAATAGCCCCCCGGAAAATACCCCCCCGAAAAATACCCCCGCAGAAAATAACCCCCCGGAAAATACACATTCCCCCCGCGAAAAATACCTTCCCCCCCCCGTGGAAAATAAGGCTTTCCAAATTTGAGAATTTTATTTGAGTTTTATTTTTTGATTTCCGTAGGGGGAAGAAATTTTGGTACTTGTGTATTATGCACCACTCTCTCAAGTTCACACTATGTAAAACTCGAAAACGAAACCTGTTTCTTCATTAGATTTTTTTCGCTTAGCGCGAGACAGAATATATTGGAAATATATAATTTGGGCTATATATTTGCACATAGGGGGGGGGGAGGGGGTAAAGTATTTGGATAGTTTGAAGTCAGAAAATAAAAAAATTACAGAAGAATAGCGAGGTATCTGGAAATTTTGTTAGCTAAAAAAAAAAGGTACTATTACTAGGTTAATGTAGCGTTTCATTTAAGTGTTTTATGATGCTCACTGATCAAAGTTTATGTTATTTGTGCCTTTCATTTATGTTATTTTACTGTGTTCATGGCCGTATATTTGGCTTTAAAATACACTTATCTATCTATCTATATAATATGCAGAATAAATCATCGGGGGGGGGGGGGTCCACCATTTCTCATAGAGCTTAATGTTTGAAATACGGCCAGTCTGACGGGTACCCAAAAAAAAATCGTGGATAATTACTCTGAAAAGCATGTAATAAATCCTTCTCTGTTTTCCGTAGCGCCCGTGTTTCAGAGCCATACTTGACCACTGTCATGAATGTAACTTCCAGTTTCTCAATTTTGGTTCTCTGGCTTATCTTCCTTTTCTTCCAAACTTTTTCAACTGTGGAAAATACCCCGGACCTTGGCTATTCCAGTTTTAGCATCACTGCATCCACAATATTTATTAATAATATTACCTAGGTAAGTGAAGCTGTCCACTTTTTCGATCTTCTTGTTAACCAGCATCCCCTCTTCAACTTAACTTATTCCCAATCTAAGTGACTTAATTTTCTTCTGTGAATTTCCAAGCCTATTGTTGCACCCTGAGCTCTAAAAATCTGCAAAAAAGCAATAATTTTACCAACATTTTCATATAGGACGCTCAGATCATCAGCATAATCAAAATCTAAGAGTTTTACCTTCCCAGTTGATTCCTTGCTCTCCCATGGCTTTTGCCGTGTTCTTCAGGAGAAATGACCATGATAAATTATTTTACGGTTTTTAATAGAATATTTCAGAAGAAAAAGAAGCATAAACATGGGACCCTGTAACAAGCCAATCATGCTGTTCAAGAAATACATCAATTAACATTATGGCCGAAAAAGATAATAAGCAAAAAGGGGAAAAAGAAATGAAAGAACAAAATCAAAACGAAGAAAAACCACTTTAATAGAAAACAAACTTTATTTTCATTTATGCTGCAAATAAATAATTTTTCTAGCGTCCAGGGGTAAGAGATTACAAAGAATGCCAAAAATAGAAAAAGAATAAAAATCAAAAGAAGAATAAATACTTTAATACAATAAGAGGTTTCAATTTTCTTCTCTGTGTGTGATACAAATAAATTATTTTGTCTAGCGTCAAGGGTAATTTATTTCTCCTTCGAAATGAAACAATCAAAGGATTGCAATTGGATATATCAATTGGGTGTGGTAGAAAAAAGTCTAATATTTCATCCCTATCAATATCTTTTTGAGTATTTTAAATTTTTCCTAATTGTTTTCTGTTCTCTTTTTCCCTCTTTTGTATCTCTTTGTCTGTCAACAGTGCAAGTCAAGCAAGAAAACTATTTAGTCGCTACTTAGGATGCATTATGCAACGACTAGGATATTTAGCGTCGCAACCGGGTCAACAGCAGCTGAATTTGGTAGAAAAATTTGTGTGTCGCGTCGCAACCAGAAATCGAAGTTTGCACCAGGTTAGTTGTTTGTATAAACAAAAACTTAATGTGCAAATCAGAGATTAGTTTCTGATAAATAAGAGAAAATTTGACATAAAATAACCCTATATTTTCTTATCTTTTTTAAATCACGATTGATGCCAAATCTGTTACTTATTGAAAAGCCTCACCATTTGAGAGGTTTCTGAAATAGCAAAGCCCCGAAGGTGACACCACCAACGAACCCATCAGCCCTTCTCCAGTGCCTGTTTGACTCTTGACATGCCTGTAACCCCTCGTGTTGTTAGATAGCTTCTTTTATTAAAATAGTTGACAGATCCAATAAACATACATCTGGGAATGACATGATACACGCAATCCCAGGGACAAGACTCTGCATTATGCAAATTTCCCATCGTTTGAAAATAGGTTTTATATTAAAAGAAGATTGATTTGTTTGATCTTGGTTGTCCGATTGGCTTGAAACTTTTGAGAACCATTCCAAAGGAACCATAGATTTTTGTTGAAAGAGTGAAGGTCTTTTTGCAGCCCAGAAAAAGCCAAATAGGTACTTGTTCCTGATCATTTTAAACATAGAGCCATAAGTCTCTGGTTCAAGGGGAACATGACATACAGATGAGAGTCTAGTTTCCGGGAAAAATTTCCCCTAAATATAAGGCCATAAAAAGGGTCATAGCTGGCTTTTTTCAATCTATTCAAAAATTATCCCCGTAAGTTCTTTGGCGATGGTAACCTCAATGCATAAGATAAAAGAAACATATATTGGTTCGCTTGAAAATGGAATCTTAAAAAGAACCAGAAAATTATTTTCTGATCAGTTTGAAACTAAAAAGTGTAAATCCCTAGGAAAAGGGAGTCCTGATATTTAAGGGAAAATTGGGTGGTGGGTGCGATCAACTTAAAAATAGTGCATTTTTTCAAAAGCCTTGAAAATTATGTCCCTAAATCCTTCGGCCAATTTAACCTCAATATACAAGAAAACAAATAAAAAAGTCTTTGTTCGCCCAACAATAGGTCCCAAAAAAGGGAACTTTTTTTCAAAATGGTTTGGACTTTACACCCAAAGGCCCCAGGGCTAAGGGTACCCTTTTACACAAAAAATAAAAAATATTGCTTTGTCTAACAATAGAGCCCGAAAAGGGCAAAACAACTTTTTTCTGAATGGCTTAAAACCGCATTTGTAAGTCTCTGGGAAAAGTTGAAAACTAATAAACATGTATATATTCAGTTAGGTTGAAGGCACGGAACCCAAAATAAGGGGCTTGGAGGTGAGCCAAACAACTCTATTTTCAGATAAGATTAAACTATACAGGAATTATTTCCCGTGAAAATTATGTCTTAGATTTTCTGAGAGGAGGGGGGAATTAGAGGACCCGAAAATAGGACGAACAACTACTTGTTTCTGTTCGTTTAAAACTGTTATCTGCAATTCTTCGGGACAATGGAATGGAATCTGAATTTAAAAACAAAGGGACTCCTTTAGGTGAAGGACAGGAACACCTGGAAACCAGAGCTCGAAAAAGGTCCTAATATTTTTTTCTTCGATCCGTTTGAAGCCTATATCGTTAAGCTTTTGGGCCAAGGGGACCTCAATGCACAAGCAAAATGAAAAACAATAATTGTTTGCCCAGAAATGGGACCCAAAAAAGGATTTTGTAAAAAGGCTAAAACCTTACAATTGTCAGATACTGGACCAAGGGAATCCCAGCGTAAAAAGGACATGTATTAGATTGGAGGCACGAGCTTCCAGAAAATGGGATGAAAAAACTTTTTTCCGATGTGTTTGAAACTTTTGAATTTTTTTTTTGTAAATGACCTAGACGTGCATTTATTTTTAACCACACTAACAGTTACAACAAAATAGAACATGAAAAGGTTCTTTAAAAGTAATTACATGGATAAATCTATATTTAAAGTTATTTACAAAATATGGGTCAGAATGCTTTTTCCCCGTAGAATAGCATGATATGCCTGTTACCCCGATATATATACATCTATTTTACCTTATAGATACAACTATATTTAATAGAAAAATTTAGATATTTTGCCTTATCATTGTATATATTTATGCTTCATTATATTTTACCATATTTTTGATTTGCTTGCTCTATGTATTTATTCATACATTTAATAGACACGTCCCATAGAATAGCAAGATACATCTATTAGCCCCATATCTTTATATCCATTTAGCCCATAGTTGTACCTATATTTCATTGATTTAAAGTTATTTACGAAAAGTGGGCCAGGATACCTTAGCCGAATAGAATAGCAGAAAATAGACAGATTTGCAATGTAAAAAAAAAAAAAAAAAAAATAAAAAAAAAGAAAAAAATGTGTATGACCATCACACATTCAATGTGTATGATGGAAAGCCCCGAATTTTAAAGTAGAAATATCATTAAGGATTTATTGCACAAAGCTATGGCTTTGACATTCTGACCGAATATTCAAACTTAAATGGCAATCCAAAATTTCACTTTTAAAGCAGAAAGATTGAAAAAAAAAACTTTACAAGAATTCCTAAAATTAACCCCCAACAGAACTTATTTCAATTTAAAAAATGAGCTGAAGTTAATTTTAGAAATTATTTTCAAAAAAATTATTTCAAAAATTAAAGAGCGATACTAAAACTTAAAACGTTAATAAATAAAGTTATTAAATAAGCCAACTTAAAACGACTAGAAATTTAGATGAATAGAAGAAACCTAAAACAAAGAAATACTAGAATGAATAATGATTTGAAACTCAAGAGAAGTAGACATTGCAACAAATAAAGTGAGGGCTACCACTCCCACAAACCTTCTAAGGGCTAAAGTGTTCTTCCTGTTTTACTGAAGATGATTTATAGTGTCATTTTAAATTATGTTTATATTAGGTTTCATTTACTTAAACTAATTTGGTTCTATTTTAAGTTTTAACTTATGTTACAAGTTTCTGGTTTTAATTTCACTCTCTTATTTTCTTTGAGAAATATTTTTCTTGGATTTTTTTTAATTAATATAATTAAAAGATATTGTTTTTTTTACGGAAATTGATGGAGCACTATAGCAGTTTTTTGAATTTTAATTAAAGAAAGGTTTGATTCACCATTTTGAGCTATTGGTTCACATTTAGTTAAGTAATTTCACCAGGTTTCAACAAAAAGGGGTGGTATTTTCAACAGCAAGACGTCCACTATAGCTTGACTCAAATTTAGGGGACGACTTCAAATATCAAATCAATACCTTGGTCATTGAAATTTGTAGAAAAATCTATCTTAACAATCTCCCAAGAATTTGGCATTTGATCAAGCTGGAAAAGTAAGTTATAAACTTGATCGCCTATATAGTGCATATTGTGCCCCTGCTATTTATTACCTACGTGGTTTCAATCACATTCTCTGTAATAAGGATAGGAAGAAGTTGCGGATTAATTATTTGAAATTTTCAAAATTTTTGATGTACCTCCCAAGGCGGACCCGAAATCGATACATCATAAATAATTTGTCGGTAAATGCTGCCCTGCCTGTCCTTTTTGGGAGGATCTATGAGCAAACAGCTTGCCGCATTGGTCTTTACGATCAATTAGTTTATTTTTTTTAATTTAAGTGATCGTCCACCTATTTTTGATATCGGTTACTGTGATGTTAATGCGCTTTTATATATATTATGAATCTTTCAGTGTATGTTCTTTTCTGTTTTTTTGTGTCTTACTCTACTGTTTTTTCTCTTGAGTGGGTAATAAATGTTTGATTGAATGATTGATTTATATATATATATATATATATATATATATATATATATATATATATATATATATATATATATATATATATATATATATATATATATATATATATATATATATATATATATATATATATATATATATATATATATATATACTTTTCACTTTAAGTTTCCTATCGTAACAGTCTTAGCAAGTGATGATCCCGCTTATACCATGTATGGTATCAGTGGGAAAATGTTTTGTATCGGTTGGCATATATGGTATCAGTGAGCAAATTGCCCATTTTATAATGATTTTATGTTTCTCAGGTACTAATATTAAGGGCTAGGTAAATTTACCATTTTTGAAGTTCAAAACGGTCATATTTATTAGGGAGTATTTTTCGCCTCCTCTTCAAGTAAAATCTCTTTCTAGGTGAACGCTCATTAGCGTTTTATAAGCTGACTTTTATGTTTGTGCGGTGTTCTCATTTTTTTTTGAATATTTTCTTAGAATTATGTACTAAATTACTTAATATACTTCTTAATGGCAAGGCCAAGCAAGTTGTTTTACTGAGTGTTATGTTTTAGAACCCTAAAATAATTTTCTAAGAACTTGCTATCTTTTCTGCAAAAAAATACGCTTATCATTCGCACATGTACACTTAAATGCTGGGAGGAAACACTCTATCTGTCTAGTCCTATAGCAGGCTCTTCCTTCGACTTTAAACTCAAAAAGCCCAGTACGGGTAGCAAAGAGCTAACTTAGTTTTACCGATCAGAAAGATATTTGGAAAAAACAACAACAAAAAGAAACGTAAACCATATATGAATATGATATGAATCACCCTATATGATAATCATCATATATGAATATGATATGAGTCACCATATATGATAATCGCCATATATGAATATGATATGAATCACCATATATGATAATCACCATGTATGAATATGATATGAATCACCATATATGATAATCACCATATATGAATATGATATGAATCACTATATATGATAATCACCATATATGAATATGATATGAATCACCATATATGAATATGAAGTCACAAAAAAAAACAGCCCCCGCAAGGTTTTTAGTTTCATTTTAATTTCAATGCACCCTCACAGATTAAATTGTATTATTATGAATACTGCGCTCATATTTCATGTCTATGTAATTTTTTGCTTCTAGAAAGTTTTGGCTTCTCCTCGTGCAACAATCGACGACAAGATAGCATTTTTGTCTACCCAGCTTCGGTCTTTTATAGATGGCTTGGAAAAAGAGTGTAAAGATAGCTTTGGATTCCCATATAACAATCATTTAGATGTAGAAATACTTGAAGAATTTTGCAACATTGCTAGGTATCTACGGCTTATATTTCAGGTTATTTTGGTGCTGCAGAAAGTGCTACATTGTATAGCAGAACTGCAGAACAAAATGAAGATAAGAAAACTTTTTCTCTTAAAAAGCAACTTAAAAAGTGAAACTCAAACTCCAACCCGTGAAAAAATAATAAAGAAAATCAAAATATGAACTAACAGTAGCTTTATTTCATATCAGCATTACGAGATTGGAGCTTAAAACTTCTCTTTATCTACTTTCGCCTTTTTCGACAATTAATTTTTGTCGAAGACTTTTATAAATTTATACATACAGAGGTCAATAGTTCATGTTTGAAAAGCTGTCCAAGTAAAGGAAAACTTTTGGTAACCCTTCAATTCCTACTTTCTCATTCCTTGAGAAAGTAGCAAATGCAAGCAAGAGGCTTGCATTTTTTTTTTTTTTTTTTTTTTGTGAAAGAGCTTCACTCTTTCATAGAAAGAGCGGAATACGTGAAAAAGGAAATACTTGAAAAGAAAAGTAAAACTAGCCCAATTTGGGCTATTCATTAGGGCTAGCATAATCCATGAAAAACTGGCAATCTTTAATCCAAAACGAAAATGTAAACCCTAGGAAAGAGAGGAAAATGAGGAAAAGAGAGGAAAGAGAGGAAAAACTCTAGGGGATTTTCCCTAGGGAAAAACCCTAGGGAATGCTTTACATGAGAGGATAACTACAAAACAAACAATAAAAATAGTAGGCCTATTCTTATCCACTGAATTAAAATCTTCGCCCATCCCCCCTAAACGGCTTACCAACGGCTGACCGTGAAAATAGCTCAGGCTCCCCAAATAAAAGTCACTTTAATGTTAAAAATTCTTGAAGAATTCTGAAATATGACTACGTATTTCTGGCTACTATCTCACATTATTATGTTTCACCCAAAAGCACCACACTACCTAGCAAAACTAGAAAAATTCAGAAAAGTTGAATTATATTTATCCAGTTAATGATCCAATTTTAATTTAGATAAAACCTAAAATTTACCAAAAATATTTGGATTCTTTTTGCTTTAAAACTTTTTTTTAAAGCCAAAAATATTTATTTTTATTTTATTAATTTTATTTATTAAGGAATAGCTTATTTTTATACCTATTCCTTGGTGATTAGGGCTATTACTTGGTAATATTGCTAATTAATACTACGGATTTACGAAAAAAAAAGAAATATCTTTCCCGAATATTGCATTTTCTTCTCTCAAGATCGATCGTTCTAAGGACGTTTGGCCAAGATCATGTTTCTTATAGCTAGGTTGACCACATATCCCGTTTTAAATGAAACTTACCTAATTTCTCAGCATTTTACATATGCCCTTCATTTTTTTCTTACAATATAATGAATAAAGGGCAAATATGTATTGAGAATCAAAATAATGAGGATAACACTCCAGCATTTAGTGAAAAAGGTGTATTTTAATAAGCAGGGTTTCCAACTAATTGGTTTCCTCGTATTAACTAAGACGTTATATTAATAATATTCACCCTAAGACTTTTAACTTTTCCGTTAATTAAGATCTATTAACTTTCTTACCATTTTACTAAGTCTAGAAAGTGAGTTTTATGAAATTACAAATTTTTTAATGGGATTTCAAAAAAGGCATCCACTACAGTCATGGTTTTTTAGATGGCCAGCCGCCAATACCCTGGTGTTTTTAACGTGGTATTCTAAATTTGGGCTTAGGATTAATTAGACATACACTCTATCACAAGGCAAAATTACCTTGTCTTTACAAAATATATAGATATATATATATATATATATATATATATATATATATATATATATATATATATATATATATATATATATATATATATATATATATATATATATATATATCAAATCGCTACGACTTCGACAAAATAAGAGGCGAGCGAGTTACGATGCCGATTTGTTTAATGCTACAGGATCTAATTTCGGCTTTGTCCAAGCTCGGTGATACACTGCAGCCTTAGGTGGTAAGATGTGGTGGTGCTGAGGTGAGGCAAGCAACTCTTTCCCAAAAGACATTATTAAGTGACCACGCCTATCTTGTATTAATTCAACGCTCAGATTTTTCAGTGTTTGGATATAATCTAGTACTCTACTTTCGGTTATGATTCCTACTGCTCTTTTCTGCATAGCTCCAATTTAGTCACATAAGTAGCTGGTATTGTGGACTAATGGGTCCCAAACAGGGGCAGCGTGTTCGAACTACAGTCTTAGATAGGCAAATTGACACTGCTGCTATCTCACTTAAATCGGTGCATTGCAGCAAAAGTTTGGATTGATGTGTTACCGGCTTTTATTAGCTTATCAACGTGCTTGGGAAAAGTCAATCAGAAGGAAGCACAAATCTAAGGATTTTTACGACGAAAAATTGGAAATGGCACTAGGGGGAACTCGAGTTCCCGCTTTAGGGGGCATAACCTAATAATAATTGATTGGAAGTGGCCGAGAGTCAATCTTTACTCTTCGCAATCATCAAAGAAGGGCTTTAGGAGGCTATCACGGAGCTGCGGCTCTATCACTTGGTTAGATACTAGAATAAAATAGCAGCTTGACATCTACCAGCTTGAATCTTCCATCAAAATCTATTAGGACGAAGTTGATCAGGCAGATGAAGATAAAGTCGGTTCCTTGTGGGGCTCTGCACGTTGTGTTTGTCCATCCAGAGGTAATGTCCCTTTTAAATAGTGGAAGTAAGCACTGTATTTGTTCTTTCAGAAAACTCAGAACAAGCATACAAATGCTAAAAACATTTATTTGACTGCTTTTGCGTCAAAAAGAAAAACGATTCCATGACAAGTTATTAACAGTATCAATTAAATAATAACAATATTTAACAACATTGCTAAGACAGTATGAAGAATGCTCCTAAAACAGGTTTTGCCGTAGTTAAAAAACTCATGAATTCAGTGAAACAGGTCCTCATGGGCAAAAGAAAACTCGTATTTTTTCAAATCTCCTTCAGGGCACATTTTTTAGATTTTTCTTAATGATTTCTCGTCAGCTAACTATTTCACTTGTTTTTATATAAAACTGAACCAAACTATTTAAAAATGATAACACACATAGGTTGTTTTGTGAGAATGTAACACTGCCACAAAAAAGCAGTGGATTTTTGTTAGGCATAGACAAAGAATATGAGCACACACACATATATAGCGTATATATATATATATATATATATATATATATATATATATATATATATATATATATATATATATATATATATATATATATATATATATATATATATATATATATATATATATATATATATATATATATATATATATATATAAATATATATATATATATATATATATATATATATATATATATATATAATATATATATTGACCAATACTTACACACGATGTGCAGTTACCTTTTGCTAATAGGTAGCAGTATTAGTTTAATAAATGAGAGAGAATGGCAAAAAAAAATTTCACTTTCATAACAGGTTTGCAAATTTGGTCGTACCCACTGAGCACAGACGCTCAATGCACACATTCCCTGTTTTGAACTTATTCAGCACGGAATCAGAACTGAATTAAAAAAAAATCGAAAGAACTTCGTCTCTCCAAGTATGTCACAGTACAACAGATACTGACATAATAAATAAAAGAGTTTTTGGAACTGTATGATGATATTCGTTATTATGAAAAACATTTGTGATAGTAAAGACGTACATCCTGTTACTATCACATAGATGTTACTAAGTGATACATGTCACAATATGATAGATGTGAT
Organism: Artemia sp. Qi Xiang Cuo; assembly: GCF_049724085.1. Classification (NCBI taxonomy): domain Eukaryota; kingdom Metazoa; phylum Arthropoda; class Branchiopoda; order Anostraca; family Artemiidae; genus Artemia; species Artemia sp. Qi Xiang Cuo. Next base: position 6,856,079 of record NC_142807.1, read on the forward strand.
TATGGCAACGGCTTAAGATCTCATTTAGTAGGATCAAGTTCAGAAAAAAGCTTTTTATAAAACCTGTAATTAAGGAATAGCAATTTGACCATTTGTAGATGCTAACCACAAAAAGTAATTTTTTTAAACAAAATGAAATGTCTTCGCTAAAATAAAAGTGACAGACGATTAAAAATTTCCTAAATTATAATTAAATCTGATCGAATCCTTTGATCAAAACTCCGAGAACATCGAACATCGAACTCTTTACAAAACTTTTTTTTAAGGCTAATGACTATTTTCTAGATAGAAACTCTATGAAAATCCGGTATTAAGCCAGTAAAATTAAAAAGACAAATACAAAGTTAGACATCCTTTAGAAATCAGATATAGTAGTCCACAAAGCTTGCACATTGCCACATCTATGCACGTTATATATCATAGGTATCTATGATACATATTGCCACATCTATGCACGCTATGTATCTCTGTCTATAAATAAATATCATAGGCAGCGCAATAGCGCTGCCTAAGTAAAGAACGATGTGGGCACAATGTATTATTTTTTATTTTTTCCTTTAGAGCAGGGCACTTCGTATCGAAGAAGTTGTCGTAGAAACTTCGAAAAAAGCACAATCAATTGGAAATTGGTGTAGCTTTTGCCCATTTTAAAATTCGAAAGTTATAGAAAGGCGACAAGAACCCCTTCTTCGCTCACCCATTACCGACTCGATACGGATCAAAATTTGAAATATCCAATTTGTTAAGCGGAGTTTAGTTACAGATAGAAATTATGTTAATCCCGTATTAAGCCAGTAAAATTCAAAAGACAAATAGAAACTCAGACATCCTTTAGAAATCAGATATAGTAGTCCACGAAGCTACACATTGCCACATCTATGCACGTTATATATCATAGACATGTATGATACATATTGCCACATCTATGCACGTTATGTATCTCTGTCTATAGATAAATATCTTCATGAAAGAACCCCAAAAGGATATCAAATTATCAAGATAAAATCGAAACCTCAATGATCTCAAGAAGTAGCTTAGTGAATAAAAACCGTCAAATTTATTAATAATATTTTTAGCTCTTCTTTTGCAGTGAAACAGACTTTGAGCGGCTGTTAGCCTTACATACTGAAGTTGAGCCGGATTGTTCACTACAATTTTTGTTTGGAAAAAAGTTTTCTGACCACACAAAGCTACCACTTCCCGTTATTTGTGAAAAAGGAAGGCTAGACTTATTGAAAAAGGCATGCCTTTTAAATGGACACGGGTCATCTCATACTGAAGAAAAACCATGTTCCTCTTAGCAAGTGTGCCACCAGGGAAGGGATCAGGGGGCTATGACCACCCCTGGTAAACAAGAAGATTTTCTACAAAACGTACTATGAGAGAAAACTGAAAAATAATCTTGCTTGAATACAGGCAAGAAAAAAACTTCCCTTAGTACCTATCTCTTCCCCACGACATTTTTGGCAGCGCTTTTGCTTCCTAGTATCTATGTACATGGTACTTTAGTTTTGAGATAATAAATTCGTCATTCATCTTTAGATTTTAAACTAGAAAAGAGGTACGGAATTAGGTTGAAGATAGTTAAGTCTTTATTTGTTGATGATTGGGGTAAACAATTGCTTTCTGGACACTAAACATTTGGTACGAGTGTGCAAGTGCCTGTATGGTGTATTCGTTGTCTAGTCTCTGGTGCCTAGTAGAGGACATGACCGCATTTCAGGTAACACTAAAACGATCTTCAGACCAAGGATAGTAAGACCTAGGCAAGAGTTGAGATGAACCTTTGAATAGGTAAATTTATTTACCGCGTTTGACGGAATTAAAATTTGAAAAGCAATTTCTTTGTATTGTGATTTCATTCTTCTTGAGAAAATTCACGGCGACTTTTGAAAACAGAAAGTTTATTTAACTCATCGTTCATTTGGCGAGAAGGAATTATCCTTAGAGCATTCGTTACCCCTGAAGGCACAGGTTGCAATATTTGTCTCAAGACTGGAGAATTCTCACATTGTCCGTTTTATATCCATATTCCAGACAAGTTACTAATTTATTTGTTAACTATTGTTAAATTAAAAGTTATTCAATTTGTTAAACGCCCTGAAAAGAAAAATTTCTCCATTGCAGTGGATACCAGAGGCTATAATGTTTAAGAAGTTTTAAATATTCTTCCCATTCCTGTTGCTTGCTATGCAATTTAGATTAGATATTAAAATACCAAGGACAGTGAAAATAAAATTTGATTTCTCAAACCTGGTTAAAATAAAACTTACTCAACCATATATAACTTGAAAAATTAGGCAAAATCAAGATTTCAATTTTTAACAAAAATAACGTCCATATACAGCTATGCTGTTTTTTATAGCAGCAAGGGCCAAATTAAAAAAAACGACGTAAATAATCAGCGAAAAATCAGCTAAAAACGTGTGGCACCCAAAACTTGGGAAAGTTCGACCTTCTTTGAATCAACAGGAATCAACAGATTAAATTTTTGAATTCAGTGTGAACTTTCAAGCATGAAAAGCATTACCAAATTTATCGACAAATTGAAATAAAAAGATTTGCTTATTTATTTTCACAGCTAAATGTGGCAAAACTGACCAAAATGTGATAATGCACTTAAAACTTCAGGATTTTTAAAACAATCATAAAGAAAATCTTAAGAAATCGTACCCTTCTGTTATGAATGTACTTAAACAGATCCTGGGGGGGAGATTTTTATTTCGATGTTTCTGGGACTTAAAGAAAGTATTGTCCGAAAAACAGTTTTCGCTATTAGAAAAACAATTGAAACAACATGGCAACTATGAATTATGACCAAGAACTGGTGACCTTAAAAATTATTGCCAGAATCACCAAGAAAAGTTTGTTTATGCCACATAAACACGAAAGAGTGATTTCAAGCTCTCGCTAACAGAGAACTCATTTTATGAGCTGCCAGGCACAACTCATTTTATTTCAGCACCTAAATCAGAGAATTTTCTTTGGACGAGGGAAAGGAGCGGGTTGAAACCTGATAAAGCTGCATATTAGGCTGCTACTTTTGTATCATGAAAGGGGTGGTATTTCGAGCAACTTTCAAAGTGAGTCTCCCACCCCCCATATTTCTAAGAGAATACAGGTTGTTGCAATCATTGTGACAAGAGTACATCATGAAGCAAAGCCATACCAAGATTAAGGTTTTGCCCTCTCCTCTTTGAAATGTGACTAAATATGTTTATACACTTTTTGTTTAACTGCTATGAAAGAATGTACCATCTCTGAGACTCCATCCCCCCCCCAATTAAAAGGTAGACCCAGGTATACAGTTTTCTTTTATTTTACCCATAGTTTGAGTCTAATTCACTTATTATGGCGTATTGATGAACACAGCCTCTGCTTTTGAAAGTGAGCGAGCCAAATCAACTTCCCAAATGCAAGGATTGCCAAGGCACCAAATCAACATCTAGCTTACTGAATCACCTAACGAATCACGTAACTGAATCACTTAGCGAAACAACCTTCCAATTCGAAGCTAGTTCACATAAGGAAGTGCACATTAATAAAAATCTTTAATACCTTTGAATAAGTTAAAAAAAATGTTTTCCAACAATAGGAATTATTTTGCATATGAAGTCATATAATATGTTAAACAAGAATAAACATATGGATATGAAGCATTACAAATATGGGTCTTCAAACACAGAACACCGATGACATCATAAGAAGTCATTTACAATAAAGCTCCATCTAAAAAGAAGATAAATGTATTAATTTCTTATTGGTTGAAATAGAACGTTAGCTTTGTCCTGTCTGAGGGTCTTAGCTGTCAACCCCGATGAAGGGTAAAAAAACACATCTATATATGCTCTCAACACAATCTACTTTTAACCAAATTGTAATTTAAGGAGTTGAGTGATTTCCAACTAGATCCATTGATTTCTTGACTTTTTTGTCTCAGTATTACTGATTTAAAAGTTAATTGATCATTGCACTTGTGTCTTATTATCGTCAATAAATTATTGTCATTAAATTTATTGTCTTCTCATTGGTGGCTACTTATCATAATGGTAGCAATTTGTTTTGGCAATAAATGAATCTACCCTAACATGTATTTTACCTAAAATATTTAAAATATAATTTCGATAATTGTAAATATGCTTACAAGTAAAAGTTGTTATTTCTTCCTACTGATTGGTCTTATTTAAATCATCCCAGGGGCACATGGGGCACATATATTATCACAAGGGGCACATACAATTCGTTCCTCTGAATTCATAAAATTATTAAAAAGTCACACAAATAATGAAATACAACGCAGGGGATCGGGGGCAAATTAAAAAAGTGGATTATTTAATAACTAAAGGAAACTACGATATAATTTATGAATAAATTTATATAATATAAAATACAAAATAAATAAAAATATATATATAATTTATATTTACAAAATATTTGATAAAATATTTATTATTTATAAAATATTTATATAATTTATAAAATATAAAATAAAATTTATATAATTTATAAAATATAAAATAAAATTTATATAATTTATAAAACATAAAATAAAATTTATATAATTTATAGTGTTTCCGACCCCTCTCCCTACTGTGCAGTTCGACTTCAAAGGCAAACCATGAACTAACACCGCAAAACTGAGACATAAACTCACAGAGAGGAACCTTTGTGTTCCTGCTCGGTAGCTGTTTTCGCTCTACAACCTTCTGTATATTTGACTAACTATTACACTATATAATAACTATCTTAATATACTATATATTTATCTAAATTTTGATCTAAAGTTCGGATTTTCAAATTGTGATTACAACCTCTTGTTTTACAAGACAAATATATTCACGGAATTTGCCTTTTATATACAAGCTTTAATTACAGAGTAAAGGCTAATCTGAATAGGCTCAGAATAAAAAAAAGGAATAAACTCTGATCCCGAAGTTCTAATGTTCGAATTGCGATTACAACCTCTTATTGAAAAAAGAAAAACTTTGTTCCCGACGTGCAGATGTTTGAACTGTGATCGCAACCGCTTATTTAATATGGACAAAATAATTCAAGTCACTTACCTTTTAAAAATCTAAATTATGAAGCACAGGGTAGTCAGCATATATTTCCTCTATACTCTTGGCTAATTCAGGGTCACCTTTCTTTTCGTCCATCATTTTTTTCATAATTGCTAATTTTTCGAGCCATTTTCTATCTACAGCATCTATATGCGCATTGGAATTTTCGTTTATCTTCTTGGCCTCATCAATGCAACAATTAGTTAACTGTACCAATTCCTCCCCAAGCTTTTTATCTAATTCAGATGTTTCCTTGAGGGTACCTTCTTTTTGAGCAGCCAAATTCTGCAAAGTAAAAAAAAATTAAGGATCCAGGTCAACGAAAATGCAGATCATCTCCCAAATGAATCGAAAAGAAGGTATTCTTTTCGTTAATCTGAAAAAATTAAAACAAACCTTACGAGAGGTGTTAAAGAGCATAAACTTTTATTAGTGGGGTCGGAGGGGGAGCGTCCAAAGCTGTGTCAGCCTCAACTGGGGAGCTTGGTACTACCAGACGTTTCTGGCAGTAGTAGTACAAACCTTCCAGAGAAAAAATTCCTACAGTCTATCAACAATTAAGACCGTTATATATACTAAGTCATATATACGTCCTACATGACCGTCATATATACATAAAATATGCTGATGAGTATATGTGATCGAAATATTTAGGATTCTTTTATTGTTTTTTCGCTGTCTAATAAAAGGATGTATCCCTATTTGAACTGTTATTTATTGCCATGGAAAGGCAGTGTGGTCTTCGAAAATACCCAAAATTTCACGATAAATATAAAAAAAACAACTTCAGCATAGTTTCACCTGTGAGGTTCCATGGCTAGAAAAGAAAAGGAGGCGGGAAAATTTTTCTCCTCTGGCCTCAATGGCCAGAGGAGAAAAAAATACCAACAAAAACAAACAAACCAAAAAAATTGTCCAGCACTACAGCCCTTTATTGTCCAGTGCTAGGCAGTATTGTCCAGCACTATAGAGAAGCTGTTGAAATTTATAAATACCAACATTTAGGTCTAGCTTGGAACAGGGATTCAGGTGATTTAAGAATACTACTACTACTACTAAGAACTCACCGCAACACCAAGCCGCCTGAGGCCAACACAGCTACGCACGATCCTCCTCCACCCCAATCTATTCAAAGCCTCCCTTTTTACACCCGCCCACGAAGTTTCCATTTCCTTTAAATCTTTCTTTATGACGTCCTCCCACCCCAGACGGGGACGACCTGCTTTCCGTTTAGCCTTAGACGGTTGGCCGAAAAGAACAATCTTCGGCAATCTGTCATCCTTCATCCGCACAACGTGCCCCAGCCACCTCAACATTTCTTTCATTATAGCCCTAGAGAGCGGTATTGAACCACATTTTTCGTATAGCCTATTGTTTGAAATACGGTCAGTCAACCGGGTACCCAGAACAATCCCTAAGCAATTTCTCTGGAAAACATCTAGCAAATCTTCATCTGCTTTTCGGAGCGTCCATGCTTCAGAGTCATATTTGACCACTGTCGTCACTGTAGCTTCTAATATTCTAATCTTGGTTGGCAGACTTATCTTCCTATTCTTCCAAATGTTTAACTGTGAATCCCGATTTTCAGACATAAACAGACTCAAGACCTATCCAGGGTCAAAAATGTTTGTATTTCGATGTTATTTGTATTTAAAGAACTAAAAATGATCCTTTTTCGTAACAATACTACCTCTGATGATAGTATTGTTAAATACTACCTCTGATGATAAGTATTATCATAAATATTATTTTTGAAACTATTTAATGAATTTCAATATTACATTTTCAATTTGTTTTCACTTTTACTTCCAGTTGACATCATTTAAGAATTAAAATTTGTGAAAATATGTTGTATACTATGTTGTACAAATTTTATCAATACTAAGTTCGTATGTATGATGCGTTTCCCATACATACACAGGGAAAGTGTCTCCCATAGATACATCCAAACATACATATACGAACATAGGATAAACACTGCTGACATGAGAAACTTACAGTAAGCATTTCATTTAGTTTCTGGATATGCAGCTCCTTCGTATCAACTTTCTTCCTTACTTCTGCATACGTTTTACGATATCGCCCCAGCTCCTCTGTCTGGAAGATAATAATCATTCATTAATTTGTGTTTATTAATTTATGAGAATATTTTGAAAATCAAAAGATTTGTAAAGCTTTTAGAGAAAATTACCAGCCCAGTCTCTGTTTGTGACATTCTATATTTTAATTTTGTAAGACAGTGCGTATTTTCAGCGATTTCTAAAATATTTCTACAATAGAAATTTTAATTAATATTCCTAGTGATATTTCTACAATGGAAAATAAAATCTAACACAACTTCAAGAAAATAACATAAACAATGTTTAGGGCTAAAGCTTTGACAAAAGTGATGCAAGGCTAAATAGACATGAACTTGTGGCCAGCCACGTGCGAAAGATTTATTTCACGGAGTAGAGGGGGGGGGAATGATAATTTGAATAAGAAATGTCCATAAATAAAAAAAAATATAGGATTTCAGGAAGGCGAAGTCTCAATAGTCCCCCTCCCCTACTTACGTCCCTGTCTCAGAAAGTGTCTTAATAATTGCAAAAGAATACATAACAAAATCTCAGGACTCTAATCTTACCTCTGAGGCTATTTTTTTTCAGATGTCATTTTAATATTTTTGAGGTTGTTTTTTTAATTCTTCTTAGATTAGTGATCTAAGGACTAAGAATAAAATGTAATCAAAAGCCCTTTACGTGGCAGATTGGTGCTTCGCTAGGTAATATGCGACACAGGGTTCAATTCCGGCTGCCGAGAAGTTAGGCGACTGGCATATTACCTATCATTGTAAAAACAAGTCAGTAACTGAAGCGTTCCTTCCATACCCAATGCTTGACCAGAAGGACCACCTGGAAAGGATCGAATACCCAGCTCTTCTGGTAGTTTCTAAATTTCCCGAAATCCCTTATACAACTCTTTCGGCACGTTGTGATGAATTGCGTTTCAAATTTGGTGCCGACATTTTGGCAAATCCACGGCTTCGTGAAATCCTCCCCCTGAGTATCTCCCTTCGCGCCAGTAGATCCCGCGACAAGTAGTTGAATCAATACCTAAAATGAAGCCAATACCAGCACGACATATGCATTACGACATTTTTGTTCCCTTTTTTGTCAAGATTTTTAATAATACACTCACTCGTCAACAATTGTACGTATTTGTGGGTTTTAGTTCATTATTCTTATTATTTGTTGTCGACTTTAAAGTTTTTTTTTTTTTTAATTTGAACAAGAGTTATTTTATTTTTTGCAGAGAATTGAATACTTCAATTTCTTAGGTTTTGGTCTGACTATTTGGGATATTTGGAGTCGACATACAATTTTGTGTGACGATGGCTATGGCTGTGATTTGTAAGGTTTTTATAGTACTTTATCTTTTATTATCACAAGAACTGCCAATGATCGGCATGGTCGTGTAAGTCGTTTGACAATAAAATCATTTGAGTTTGCGTCACCAATGGCTTCGGAGGTTTTTTATCCTCTATTCAATATCCTATTCGGCACAATAATTTAAATTTAAGCTATTTTGACTAGAATCTTAGCAGAATTCTGTAAGATCAGCTAAGTAGGATCTAAACAGAAAAAAGAATCTAATAGGAATAAGTGTCTTTTTTAGGCATAACTAAACAAAATGAAAATAAAACCCATCTGATTAACTTATTCATATTTTTACTTCTCAGATGCTTCGTCAAATTTCATCCTTTACCATTAGGTGTGTTCATAGTTGTTATTTATGATCAAACGAACGCAAAATAGTAAATCTGAAAATCATTTCTCTTCATGAATAAAACCTCAACAAATAGGCTTACGGTTCAAATTCAGTCCTGAAAAAAAAAATTCAAAATTCTATATTTATTATAATGAATTGATTTGAACAATTTGAGCTAAAAAATAGACATTAAGTAACATCACTTTCCTGCATCAAGGTCGTTTCTTATATTATTATACACCAGAGCTAATTGCAAAATACTGTTGGCTAAGCTGTTATGAAAGGAAGAATCAGCAAGATTGTGGGGTCAGCACAGTAAACAGTTTTTGACTTTTTTTAGAAGAATGAAAATGTCAGTACCTTTAGACGTAAGAGGAACAATCTGAATACAGTACTTTGTCTTAAGTGTAACTGCATGCTGGATGCCCCCCCCCTACAGAGAAACATTTCTTTGTTACGACACCTCTGCAAACAGCAGCCACACTAAATATAACATATTCCTCCAGATTCTCTTCATCGCCCCAAGTAACTACACGATAAGATATTTTATTTCAAATTACCGCTATCACAAGCCCCGAAAGTCCGAATTCAATTTTCGGGTTAATAAATAGGACAAGAACATAAAAAAAGCTTAAAAAACAGTGAGACACTTAATATTGGCAAAAGAATGTAAAAATCAAAAAAGTTTGAGGTAAGTACGGAAGAATGGTAAGTAAGAAAAGGTTGATGATTTGTTTTCAGATTTTATGAAGAAAAAATACGAGTGAAGTTTTTGTTGTTTTTTTTTCTTTTACAAAGCGGAAGATTTGATATTAGTACAAAAAAAAACTGTGAATTAAAAATAACTATATGTTTGTATTCAATTACAACTGTATTTGCATATAAACTTATACGTAGCCTATACAGAATGAACCGTTACTATACACCGTTTTTTGAGTAGTACTAAGAATTTTACAGAACTACATAGTTATACATGAGATATTAGGGGAAATGCCAGTAGATCAGTTAATGGGCGTGGGGAAAAGGGACCTAAGGCGTAAAAAAAAATTTTTAGGCTCAAAATTTCCAGCTTTTTGGGATAGGTCCATCAAAATAATATTTTACTCCAATACTGTGATTTCAGACTAATAAGTTAAAAATTTTGTGTTCAATAATTAAATAAGAAAGATTTGAAAAAAAAAAAAACATAGAGACAATCCTTGTAGTTTGAAGGTATGTTCTTATAATTCTAGGAACTCTTCCCAGAATATCCGTTGAATCACAAGATATGCTAATTTTCTGGGAGAAGGGGGGGGATATGTCAAATTATCCGGTTTCAAGATGCATTTCCAATGACGTATAGATATAGTAAATTGGGTTAAGGCAATGAATTTTATTTGAAATAATAACATTTTTGTTTTTACAAATATCACCAGTAACTTACAATTTCCTGACATTTTTGCATATGGTCATTCATTGCAGATTCCATAAATTGCATGTCGAATTCACTTTGCTTGACTATCTCTTGACTCATATCCCTTTTTGCGCTGTCCTCCTCTATTTCTTCTTCGATTCTATAATTGGAGGATAAATGACTAACTTTACCTCCTTTTAGAGAAAGGGAGAGGAGGAGGGGGAGGGAGAGTGAGAGAAACGAAAAAATACACAAAAAGATTTCGCTAGGAGAACCATGTCATTAGAATTCATACGTTAAGAAGAAGAAAAATATAAGGCAAAAGCAAATGGACCACACATTACAGTCCAATATTTAGGGGTGACATTATGACGATTTTTATGGAGAAGGGAGGGTGACAAGAAAACAACCAAAAATTATGGCTCTAGGACAGAATTTTCCTGGAAGGGTCCTTTGGAACAATCTTAGGGGAGATCACCTCTATCCCACCCTGTGTCCAGGCATGATTTACGGTTAAAACCAGCTTAAAGTTAAAACATACAGCAGCGTAATAAAAAATTGAAATGATACATTCAGTTTAAAATGCCAGAGAAAGAAACAGAAACTAAGTAAACAAGAACAAAACATAGAGAACACTTAACTTTAAAGCCCCCCCTCCCCAAAGAGAAAATCAAAATGCGCCAAAAAAGGAGCGATACAAAAAAGGGTAGTAGTGATAGAGGATTCAAACGTTTTCAAATCGAACTGGTCACTCTAGACAGGAAAAACAAAAATTTTGATGGTAGAGTCATGGGCGTAGGCAGCATTAGGCAGCATATCGTCTAGGGGGGGGGGGGAGTCGATAGTGTGATGGAGTTTTATCAACTGTTTTTTTCCAAACCATCTGCTTTTACAGCCATATCTAGTGTAAATTTGAAGGTCTAGGGGGGGGGGGCCGCTGCCCCCATCCCTACGCCCATGGGTAGAGTTGAATAATAAGCTAAACTTCCTAAGCCTTGGACTTGGACCTAAACCTTGGATGTTCATGGCGAATATAACACGATATTAGCATAAAAATCAATTTATTTTTATTGTTTCACATCATGATTAATAACCATATTTAGTATCCATTTATTACAAACAAGGTAGGATTTCAAGTATATATGAAAATTTTCCTTCCTATTTTTTTGGCATTCGGAACTTTTACAGAAGTTTTCTTTACTGTCTGCTTTCTTTCAATTTTTTTTTTTTATATCTTTTTTTTATTTGAGATATTAGTGGAGAAAAAATTAAAACACTTTTCAATCCCTATCTAACCCACGAACAAGGTTTTGATATATTGTCAATGATCTTGCCCAGTGATTGTTCATAAGGCAGGGTAATTTGTGGAATACGCTGTCGAGGTTAGAAAGACTGAAGTCTGTAATGGGTGCCAAAGCATACGGGGAGGGGATTGATCCCCCTCGACACATGAAGTGTCGACCCTGGCGCAGGAGAAGATGCCCTGAGGAGTAATTCGGGGTAGAATGAAGAATTTCTATTGCTAGTACCAGCTCTGAAGATCAGGTGTTGCGTGTTGCTGATGGCTAAAGAGGGGTGAGTGACTCTCCCCTCTCTTTGAGAAACGACCGTTGCCTGTCCAAGACAGTCTCAAGCTCGCCTATGGGGTTCTCAGGATAGGGAGGGGGGAATGTTAGAAGCTTTGAGACTACCTTCAAATGTTCATCGACAAAAGGAAAAAGATAGACTTGCCTGTCTCAAAACACCATACCCTTGGGGGGCATCTATTATCCCAGCGACTATTGTGTTATTTTATCTTTTTATGCTGTGGAGACAATGAGCATTTATGGCCTGAACCTTAGGTCAATTGTTTGTTTGACCCCCGCCCCCCCCAAAAAAAAGGAAGAAGTAACTTAATTGACCTAACTGAGTACTTTTTTCAGCATGGTTCACAGCCCCGAGATTTGATACAAAACACATATGAGCAATTAAGCCTACTGCCTGTTTTAGGACTACGGGCGTTTCATACACTTTCTTCATATTAAGACTTTAGCAGAGCATGCACCGTGCATGTTTTGATAGCTTAGTGCACTTGAGATCCTTAATGACCAAGATATCAAGAGATGACTTAATATTACAGACCAAGAGATGACATTCGGTCCTCCATATAAGTTGACATCTCATTGGTTTTTCTGCTCAGTCAACCTTCTCTGTTCTTCAGAGGGGGATGAGAAGTCAGAGGCATCTTGATCAGAACATAAAAATATTAAACATATTTCTTTGTTTAGAATACAATTTAGCAAATTCTGTTTTGTAAGTAGGTTTTTTAACAAATATTTTCTTGTTTACTTTTAACATATAAGTTTAGTTACATATGCAAAAAAACAGTGATACCAGAGATCTATACAAACCATCACCTTCGATTTTCATTAAAAGTAAAAAGGTTCATAATAGCAAACCTTTTGATTATACCCAGTAATTCATCTAAGCGTTGCTTCTTTTCCAAAAGAATATTTCGTAGCGCTGGTTGAACAACACTTTTCCATCGTCCGAGCATATCCGTGTTCCCTATGTACTCCTGTGGGTCAAAGCAGAGATCTCCTGTCTGAGGAATTAACCCGATGGTTCGGGCTAGCGATCGAAAGTTTTGAACGGCAGCATTACACTGAAAAAAAATTAGATCAATTATTCAAGAAAGCCATATGTTACTCCGGTAGGGGTTGAAACCCACCATACCATATCAACACAGTTATAACCTGTTTAATTAAGGGAAGCAGTGATTAGCAAAATGATGGCACTAAACTGTTAGTTACGCACTAGGGTTATGATTCCGTAAGTACCATTTCAATTGCCAAAGTTCGGGTGTTCTCCATTCCCTCATACTGTTGAGCCAGTGAGTATTTGAAGCTGATCAAACAAGTTTACACAGTTCAGAATAAAATTCAGAATGCAGAATGTAGCATTGGGTGAACAAGGGTTTTAAAGCATTCTAACACATCCGAGTTACCTATACATCCTTGCGTGTCTAAAAGGAGAGAGAACAGATTAACAATTGGACGTTTTGAAAGGTAGCACTATCTTAGACATATTTGATTCTTTTCCTCAATTTTTTTTTCACTCTAAATTTGAACTAACATCCTAACCGTTTGATTTGTTTTTCTTTTGAAATATTCGAAATATTCATTTCCTCTCAAAAAAAGGGAGAGGGGGATTCTTCCTTAGATCAGTTTGAATTGCATCCTGTTCCTTGGAAAAAAATAAAAAAAAATTGACTCTAGCCAACTTTGACCTCCCTTACCCGAGAATAATTTTCTGAACCTTCTTCTTCTTCTTCTTCTACGTTCTAAGAATTCTCTATGTCAAGACTAAATTTTTTTGGTATGGTTTTTGGTTTGGTATGTTTTTTTTTGGCCCTTTTTTGGTATGGTTTTTTTGGTATTTAATTTTTTTAGTATATAATTTTTTGGTATGGTATGGTTTTGTGGCCCATTATTACGGATTACTTATATACGGATTAGACCTTAGATAATCGTTTCTCAACTCAACGACTTTTTTCGTTGTTGCATTTATATCTTTCCGGGAAAAAGGAAGCCCGGTTAATACGATGGATATCAAGTCTCACATACCCGGAGTCCACTTTTTTAACAAAAAGGGATATTATACTATTAAATCTCATTCCCGCATCAAGTCTCCTTAGGCAAGTACGTCTGCTCACACTCCTCAACGAAATCTGTTCAAAGCTTCGCTCTTTAGTTCTTCCCATGAATTTCCTTTAAATCCTTTCATATGACCTCTTGCCACTCCATTCAAGGACAAACTATTTTCGTCTGACACGGATGGAAGACCAGAGCATAATTTTTGGCTTTTTATCATCCTTCCTCCGTGTAAACCTGAACTACCCAACTTAACCAGTCTTTTCGCTATAAAACGACATAGGAGCAGACGAATCAGGTTTTAGGAGGTGCTCTTAAAAGTTTTTTTTCTGAAAGGCGTAAGTTGCATCAATTAATCTCCAAGTTTATAACCTTTATTTAATTTTTAAGAGAATTAAAGAAAATTTATAAGGTAAGAAGATTATTTCAAGTTAAAAAGTAATTTTAACATTTTTCCACCCCCTTGACATTTTTCTTCCTGGCTAACAATATTATATTGGCTTGCTTTTTTTGCATTTTGTGTTTATTGACTCGAAAATGCAAATTAGGCTCATCTGGGCCTGTAAAGAAATTTCCCAGAAATAAACCTTATTTTAAAACTGAAGAAAAATCCTAAGACGTACATACAAACCTATAGCTTAAAGTGCCAAATCTTTGCAAATCCTTGGATATTTAAAGGATTTTTGCAAATCCTTTACGACCTCAGGGCGTATAAGCATTATACATTTTTTTTGGGTTTTATTTTGGTTTTAGCCTTGAAAAAGTTTAAAATTTAACTTAAATCCTTGGAAATAAATCCCCCTTACCTGATTCCTCTAGAACACCTTCACATGTAAAATTTAGTCAAATAAACGATGTGCTACAAATAAACGAATTCCTTATATAAATTCAGGCAAATTCCCCTAAAGTTCATTCCCTCCGGATACTCCCCTCTCCATGAAAAATTCTTCCCATAAGAAACCCATCCACAGAAACTTCCCTCCTTGCCTAAAATGTCTGAATACTTCCCAATCAAGTACTAAATGTAAACGAAAGGCCAATTTTATAATTTGGACCCCTATATCCGGAGGCTCTGGGGGGTTATATCATCCTCAAAGGCATAGTTGTTGGAATTTTAAACTATTCAGAACAAAAAAACTATCTCAAAATTTTTATCTAATTTGGGCGTTTTCTTCTCTTTGTTAATATTTTTTCTCGGCTTACAACCCCTTTGACAACACGAAGATAAAAGAATCATCGAGCTCAAGTTTATTTACCTTTTCAAGAGCTTTATTATAAGAGGTTTCAGAGAGACCAATTTCTCTCTCAATAGACGCACGGGTATCTTTTTCTAAAGCGACCTCACTCCGAAGCTGAACAAGTTGTTGGCGCTGGCTTTCAAATTCTAACTTCGTAAATGGCTGACTTTCTTTGGCTTTCTTTAACTCATTGATTTGGCCATGGATTTCAAGTAATCTATTACCTATAAAAAAAAGGACGGTTCATAAAAAGAAAGGTCAATGACGATGATAAAATCAATAAGAAAAAAAAACAGTTTAAAATTACATTAAAAAGTGGAGATAAATGTACGGTGCTTGGACAACGTGAAGTGTAGTACTAATCTCAAGTCGGATTCACCGAGAAAACTTTGGCCCCGAAAAACATTGAATTCACTAAGAAAAACTATTATAACAATCAATGGCATTAAGATAATAATATTAAACATAAGAAATGCCAAAGATGGACTATCTTATATTTGGAATGAGGGACTAGGACTGCCAGAGAATGATGAATCACCTATGTCTCGGTTTCGGAATAGAGGGACTAGGACTACCAGAGAATGATGAATCACCTATGTCTCGGTTTCGGAATAGAGGGACTAGGACTATCAGAGAATGATGAATCACCTATGTCTCGGTTTCGGGATAGAGGGACTAGGACTATCGGAGAATGATAAATCACCTATGTCTCGGTTTCGGGATAGAGGGACTAGGACTATCAGAGAATGATAAATCACCTATGTCTCGGCTTCGGAATAGAACGGAAGACCTTGAAATCCAGATTTGGAACCAGGCAGTAAGAAGGTCAGACACGTTGAATTTTATGTCCAAGTTAAAGAGGTTTGTAATTTTGATCATTATGTAAATATTATTTATTTTTTGAAATAGAAACATGGTGTTTGATAGAAAAAATCTGGCCTCGATCGCAGATTATTCTTGCCCCAGATGTAATCCAGGAATAAAGGAGGTGGCAGAAATTCTAGCAGGGTGCCAACAGCTTTCTAATTTAAGAAGTAATTTTTTGAGGGAGAATTCCTTGAATCCCCGGGGAAGCAGCAGATGACTTTGAAAAAGGTGACTTTTTTATTATCCACTAATACTATATCATTGTATCTTTGAAAACTTGTGAAAATCAAGTTTGTGTTGTTGTTTTTTTCTGTGCTATTTTTTGGGTGGGGGAGTGAAGAGATGATTATTTTTTAAGTCCTTATACTGTGATGTGTTTTAGGATAAATTTTGTATGGCCTTATTCAGCTTACAATAAGACTTATTATAAGTAATGATAAGGTAATAAGAAAAAATTACAGCTTATTTATATTTCTTTTGAAAAAAAAAAAAAAAACGGACAGAGGTTTCAATCTAAACGCCATGGTCGTACTTAAATAAAAAGCAAGAACCAAAATCATGTACTCAAGAGCTAATTCGGCTACTTTTACTTGAAACACTACTTCCCAACACTGCTTCATACACACCAGGTAATAAAAACTCCGATAAAATGGAGGTGATGCAAGTCAGATATTTCCAAAAAATAATGAAAACCCTTTATATAAGTAAACAATTAATCTTCTTATGTATTCCTTTGCATAATTGTTCTCCTTTTTTCATAATCGTTCATTCCTATAAAAATTTTTTCTTTCTGTTTTTCACCTTTTCACGGGCAGTGTCCGGTTCATATTGTGAATTTGGACCAAGCAGTTACCACCCACACTCCACTAACGAGCTTTGTGCCAGCTTTTGTTGAAATCCTAAATAAATGAAAATTGTAATGTGTCATGTGTATTGTTAATGTGTTAGTTTTTTTGTTAGCATTTTTAGTTGACAGACCAGTCGGAGCCATCGCTGTATGTTTTTATAATGTACCTGACGAAGAGAAACAATGTTTATATAATGTTATATTTTGATTTACCTGACAACAAAACATGATGTACCGACAATGTTTATGATACAACGACAATGTTATATGTATTTTTTTTTTTTTACCTGACAGAAAACAACTAATTTGACAGTTTGATGTTGTGAAAGTTCATTTGTTAATAGGCATCATTCAAACAAATAAAAGCATGCAAATAAAAATAATATATAAATATAAAATCGTAAAAACATATAAACTAATCTTGATCTGTCTTTTTCACTTTCCTGTATTTAGCCTTGAATTGCTACCTGATTGTTTTGACAGGAGTCATCCACATTACTATTACATGTGTTAGTCTTCATTAATTTAATTTTTTAACTTTCTCTCATTGATCGCATCAGTTAAATACCCAAAATTATTTCATTAGAATTTATTTACAGTAAAATTCGTGTTTCCATTATTCAACCACTGCTTATTTAGTTAAGGGACTGAGAACATGAATTCGGCTGTGATAATAAAGTGCGACATATGTCATTTTTGTAACTTTTCAGGGGAGCCAAAAAAACGGAAAGAAGTTTGTTGGCAGTGGTCGCTCTCAAGGATGAGGCTAATGGGGATAAAGGAAACATATTCTAAACCACTTTTCATGCTCCTTTCAGTGTATAAATTATATTCAAGTATTCCGAACAAATTCGAAATTACTACGTTTTATGGCGTATGTCTCCATTTCCTTGACAAAAAAGGAGGCAAATGCCAGTTATTGCTCCATAAGATAATCCTTTTTTGTCATTCTGAGTTAGAACAAGACCTGATAAAAAAGATACATGCGCCACTTAGAGGCTTATATTTCTTTGCATCTTCTTAATGGTACAAGATAGGCCCATGCAAGGCCGTATCCAGGTTGGGGGGAGGGTTAGGGGGTTTGAATCCCCCCCTAAATGTTTGTCTGAATCGTAAGAACGTAACAAAAATGGATATAAACAAATTTTGTATGCGCTTTTTAAGGTTTTTCGTGTGTAAGCCCCCCCCCGAAGAAAAATCCTTGTGTGAAACACCCCCCCCCCCCAAGTAAAAATCCTGGATACGGCCCTGGGTCCATGGGTCCATCAAACATACATAGCTCATTTTCGACCAAAATGACATGTGTCGCACTTTTAATTATCACAGCCGAATTATTCTGGGAATTTCTTCCTTAAAATTGTAGTACATATCTCTTCAGGATTCTTTCAAATAATAGTTTCTTGTAGTGCAAGTTAACCTTACAACTTCTATAAGGGTTCTTCGTAATAACAAGTTATAAGGATTATCCATCCTATAAATGTGCATCAAGATGTGCATCATGATGCAAGACTTGTGCATAAGAATGCCCTAACTTCGGACGGCAGATTTTGCCTTGACTTAGTTTCACACCTTCCTCTCCTTTATTATTTTCCTTAATATTAGATATAAGACAGCCAGAAGTGGCCACACCTTTCTCTTCTTCCGCATCAGTGGCCATTCTGGACTTGTAGCCAGGTATTACTTCAGCATTAAGATGAATAAGAAAAATACAACAGCGTTTTGACGTTTCTAGCACTATTCGCCTTGCTCACGTTATTAATCTAACAAAACTTTTCGAAAAAAGAAATTTTTCAAGGAAAATAAAGAGCTATAAAACCTAAGATGAGCAGAAACAAAGTCAAACGTAACTAGATTTTTTCTTCTTCTGAACAAGTAGCCATTCTTAACCTGTAGCCAGGTATTCCTCCAATATTAAGACGAATAAGAAAATTAAAACGATTTTCTACTTTAACGTTATCAAATAAAAAGAAAAAATCAAACGAAAGCAAAGCGCAACATTAAAACTTAAAACCAACAGAAATTCGTTTAAGAGTGGGGCAGTCCCAAAAAATGCGCTTTAATTCGCTATTTAATGTCTGCAACGCATCTTTATAACGAAATCACACTATTCCTTAAGCGGGTTACTAATGTTGAGTGATAAATATAGACTAACAAGGAAATAGAAATTCTGGAGAGACAAATTATTATAAATTAGGTAAATATAGATAGATTTAAAGAAGAGGTAAATATAGACAAATGCGATCTTGAACCTAATTGGTTCTTAAGCGTGAAAATTTAAGCCAGTAAAAAGGGCGAAAACAGCTTATTTGTTGTTTTTTTCTCTCAGTTGGAAACCTGTTATACAGCCTGCTTAAACTAATATTTTTTGAATGTATTAAAAATGTTTTTCAATATAAGGGAAAATAATAGACCCCGTGGAGTAAAACAAGGAAATTTGCTACTCTCAGTTAGAAACCTGTAGTACAGCCTGCTTAAACTAATATTTTCAAAGCTATTAAAAACTTTTTTTCAACAAAAGCGAAAATAATAGACCCTGTGTATTAACACAGGGAAATTTGCTACTCTCGGTTCAAAACCTGAAATACAGCCTGCTTAAACTAACATTTTTAAAACTATTAAAAATAGCTGTTTCAATATATGGGGAAGTATTAGACCCTATGGAATAACAAATGAAA
This sequence comes from Artemia sp. Qi Xiang Cuo, assembly GCF_049724085.1. Classification (NCBI taxonomy): domain Eukaryota; kingdom Metazoa; phylum Arthropoda; class Branchiopoda; order Anostraca; family Artemiidae; genus Artemia; species Artemia sp. Qi Xiang Cuo. Next base: position 6,875,541 of record NC_142807.1, read on the forward strand.
ATCTCACGTTTTTCTGCATTCAATTGTTTAATCCTTTCAACTGTTGCCCTTTGTTCTTTATTGTATTTGTATATGTCTTCTAGGTATTCCTGCAGCCCATTTTTGTCCTTAGTGAGGGCTTCACATTCTGGCGCTAAGCCCGATTGTTGCTGTAAAATAAAAACATATTTTATTTATAAGAATAGGATTGGGAGTACTCGCTAGAAAATAAGAATGGAACAAAGAAGCATAAAGGTAGCATCAGCAAATTAAACATAAAAGTTTGTAAAAGCGCAATAAGTTCTAACTTATAGCAAAAGTTCAATCATCCTATAGCAGACACTACTTATCCTATAGCAGAAGCTAGCATCAACAAGGTAAGTAAAAATACATATTGAAGCACAATGATCCCTAACTTACAACAAAAGTATAATCCTTCCGCAGCTAAACCTATTCATCCCAAAGCAGGGTCTAATCATCCTATAGCAGAAGCTTGCATTTGTATAGTTCATTCCTCGGCATTTCTCTTTTCGTACCATATGTTACCAAACACAATTTCAACTAAAGTAATCCATAACTTTTTTCAAATATATTAAGGTAAGATGAAATCGTTTATTAAATATCCGATTTGATTCAAAATATCAACTCTATCTTTTTTTTCTTTCTTATTAAAGTAAACAAAATGAGAAAAGGATAGAAAAGGGTGAAGTAATCCAAACAAGACGAGAAATCGATTTATTCTTCCATAAATGAGAATATTCTAACTTATAAGAATACAATTACGAGTAGGCGTTAGAATAAATATAGAAATAAGTGGCATAAAGCTAAGATCAACGAGGTAAGCAAAAATACGGGTAAGGCCACAATAGGTCCTAACTTACAACATAAGCTTAATCATCATATAGCAGACGCAAATCATCCTATAGTAGGAGCTACTCATCCTACAGGATCGACAAGGTAAAAATAAATACGTGAAGAAGCAAAAAAAAGCCCAAACTTACAACAAAAGTACAATCATTCTATAGCAGAAGCCATTCATCCTATAGCAGGAGCTAATCATCCTATAACCAAAGCTTGCCTGACTAAAGTCAACATAAATACGCGTTAAAGCATTGTAAGTCCTAACTTACAACAAAAGTATGATCATCCTATAGCAGATGCTATTCATCCTATAGCAGGAGATTGCATGAACAAGGTAAACATACTGTGTAAAAGCACAATAAGTCAATACGTGCGACAAAGGTGTAATCATCCAATAGGAGAAGTTAGTAAGTGAGCAACGGAAAATAAAAAAATGACATAGAAACAGTCAGTTGTATATGAAATTGACCAAAAAGGAATTAAAGAAATAAAAGCAATGAGTTTTCAAATGAAAGGAAAGAGCAACGTAACAACTTACAATAAACAACAACTTTGCTGCCCTCCCCTTTTTTTGAAGACATTCAAATTTGCAAAAAAGCGATAATTTTAGGGTTAGCTCTTTTTATCACAATATTTCGAGAATAAATAGGCTTATATAGGTGAACTGTATTTAGTATATCAATGTTTTTACTTTTAAGTTTATACTTCCAAATACACCCTACCCACAGTTGGAGTCTAATAATATAAGGTCTTGGTTTGCAATGTAAAAAAGCATGTAAAATTATAATTCGTAACCTGTAACTTCAGACGATCATCCTTGATTTTTGCCAATTCTTCCTTTTTACTCCGAACGTTATTGAGGGAAGACTCGAATGATTCTTGAGAAACACCAACTCCATCTAAAAGAAAAACATATTAATTGAAGGCTCAGCAAGTCTGTGTATTTGAAACAGTAGAAACTGGCAGTTTACCTTCCAGTTTTGTCCCTCTCCCCTTCCTCTAACTCTGCCTCTCCCTCCTCTAGCTCTGTCTCTCCTTCCTCTAACTCCGCCCCTCCTTTCTCTAACTCTGCCTCTCCTTTCTCTAACTCTGACTCTCCTTCCTCTAACTCTGTCTCTCCTTCCTCTAACTCTGACTCTCCTTCCCCGACTTCTGTCTCTCCTTCCTCTAACACTGCCTCTCCTTCCTCTAGCTGTCTCCCCTTCCTCTAGCTTTGTGTCTCTGTCCCCGTACTCTATTTCTCCTTGCTTTAACTCTGTCTCCCATTCCTCTAACTCTGCCTCTCCTTCCTCTAAATATGTCTCTCTTTCCTCTAACTCTGCCTTTTCTTCCTCTGACTCTGCCTCTCCTTCTTCTAACTCTGTCCCCTCCATCTTCTAAACTCTCTCACTCCTTGGTCTAACACTCTTTCTCCTTCTATGAACCCTGTCTCTCTTTCCTCTAACTCTCTTTCTCCATCTTCTCATTCTATCTCTCTTTCGTCTAACTTTGCCTCTCCTTCCTCTGACTCTACCTCTCCTTCCTCTAACTCTGTCTCTCTTGCCACTAAAGCTGTCCTTCCTTGCTCTAACTCTGGCTCTCCTTCCTCTGACTTTGCCTCTCCTTCCTCGAACTCTGTCTCTTCATTTTCTACCTCTATCGCTCCATGCTCTAGCTCTCGTTCCCCTTCCTCTAACCCTGTCTCTCTTTACTAACTCTCTTTCTCCATCCTCTCACTCTATCTCTCCTTCCTCTAACCTGTCTCTCCATCCTCTAACTCTGTTTTCAGTCTAGCTTTTTTAACGCACGATTCAAAATTCCTCAAATTTAATCAATCTTGAGTTTCATTTAATCGTCCTTACTTAGATTGAGTCCTTAACAGTGGAGGTTTGCTGAGTTTAATAAATTGTAATGAATATTCTTCGGGATTTTAATTCAAATCTTTATCTATTACTACATAGCTTTTTTCTTTTGTTTTCCTTTTAAATTAAATTTCGAAGATCTTTTATTTCTGACACAACAAAATTACATAAGCATTGCCCCTGAAAAGAATTTCAAAAACATTACCCCTTGGATAAACCGAACTGGTTATAGAGTTTGAACTACTTTAAAACCGATTTTATTTCCATAAATAGAAGAAGAAAAAATAAGAAAAGAGAGGGAGAGTGAAAGAGATAATTAACATATTATTTTTTATAAAAATACAAATTTTTTTTCATAAAAATTATTTTTATAAAATTCAAGTTAAAACGCTGCATTTCTTGAATGTAAATCTAGCAGTAGTAGTAAATTAGATCCCCACATTCAATATAGTCTACATCCAACTGTAAATTGGATACCCATATTCAGCATCATTTTCATCACCACCACGATTTGTACAGCTGTCTTTCCCACCTTCACTTACATCTTGACGAAAAGCATCGTTATGTATAACAAGATATACCTAAAAAAAATTACCTTGCTGCAAAGCATTCCTTTACCTATCCACGAAATTTTGGGCTTTCCCCGAAATTTTCCTGAAGAAAATTTGCTTCTCCAACATCTCCCCGAGAACTAAAGTTAACAAATGATTTGTATTTCATATTAACTTTTGTTTACCTAAGAACCTTAATTTTTAGGGAGATTTTGTAGAACCAAATTTTCTTTCGGAGATATTCGGGGAATCCCGGAAGCACTGATGTCCAGCAAGATCATTTATTATTTATGAATTGTTTGTCTCAGTTTTCAAAATAAAACTTAAATGATTAAGTAAAATTGTTCAGGATTTCCCTAAAGTATTCCTGAAGAATATGTGGTTCTCCAACATCTCCCCAAGAAGCAACATTAACAAAAATTAATGGTTTTAATTTCGTATTAACTGTTTACTTTAATTTTCAGGGGGATTTTGTGGAACCAAATTTTATGTGGAAGATATTTGGGGAATCCCGGAAGCACTGGTGTGCAGCAAGATCATTTTATTATTTATGAATTGCTTATCCCCAATTTACAAAACAAAAGTTAAATGATTTAACATAAACTTTTTTTTTGCATCATCTCAGTAAACAGACCTAAAATTTCAAATTGTATTTTCGAATAGCCAAACCTAAAATATTACAACTAGTAATTTATATTTGTGTTCTGATCCCAATTTTTTTCTTGATTTTGCAGTATGGCCATACTCGGGATTGCATTCCAATTGTTTCAAGTCGTTACGGAGTGAAGGAGGGGGAAGGGGCTAACGACTATGAAGATTTCCCATTTTAGTTACAGCAGCGAAATGAAAAAAGGGATAAAGATCCATCAGAACCCTTTCTGGCACACAGGGCCACGAATCAACGTTTCAGTTGCAGGCTCTTTTTTACAGGGACAAGTGGCAACCTTGTCTCCCGACCCTGCCGTGGCGATCATCGATCCCTGAGCCCCGTATTGCCAAGCACATCAATCCGCTGTGCTACCACAAGCTACAGCAGTTAAGTGCGTATTTTAAAATAATTTTCCATGGTTCCGGTAAGGAGGGGGGATACCAGAGCCTCCTTTTCCCCGAAAGTTTTCAAGCTATTCAGGAATATTCAGCTATTCAGCCAACGGCATCTTTTTTTACTTTTTACTGTCCAGTTTTGCAGACTTCTTTGTTTTAAAATCATTAGAATCATTTACTTCAAAAAAGCTTTCATATTCTTTGATAAAAAAAATCACAAACTAAGTTGCGCTGAGAAGAAATAAAGCTTTAACATTAGGGCCTTTTATTAAGAGTGGTGAAGTCCTGTTTCGTAAGCTGATTCGGGAGAGACCAGCTGAGATACGGGAAGGGAATTTAGCAAGAGCTTCTCTCAAAGTAGATCTGCATAGCCCTACCTTACCACAACTTACCATTGCTATCGCTACAATTACAACAGAAGAAAGTAGTACGTTGAGTGACATACCCAGGGAAAGCCTTACCTTACCACAACAATCGCTACATACGACTTAAAAAGACGTTCCGCGATCGACTTACTCAGGAAAAGCTTTACCTTACCACAACTTACCAAAACTAGCGCTACAACTATAACAGAAGAAAGCTGTTAGTTGAGCGACTTACCCAGGAAAAGGATCCACTCATTATATTCAGCATCAAAATTTTCTTGTCCTTTCATCCAGGGAGCATATAAAGACCTCACCTTCTCTTGAAAACTCTACAAAACAATAAAATACAACCATTAGTAATAATCATCTGAATATGAAACAAAACTAAGTACTTTCCTTTATAATATAAATTATATATAAAATATACATAAATAATATTATATATATTTAACCTAAATTATATACAAAATATAACATATCAAATTCTGTCTGATATTCAGTATTGCGTGGTTGAGTCAGACGTAGCTAAATTCAATAAAAATTCAGTAGTTAACTACAGTGAAGGATGACTAATTATATTACTTCGATGAAGCTGGTTAAACCGAACTTCAAGTCCTCTATCCAATTTTTCCCCCTTTCCGTAGAATTATTTTTCCTGATTGGTTAGTCCTTCTCACATGGTTGCAATTTTTCTATTACTGATTGATAGAAGTTTTGGCTTAGTTCAGTTTTTGTCCTGATCGTTGTTTGGCAATTAAAAGTGAGTTTCTATCTTAATATGCGAGTGATTGTTCCTTAACTTAAGGTAGGTTGGCAAAGTTTGTCCAAGCTGATAGCTTCAGCTTGGTAGAAGATATTTCCCAGAGAGTGGGGCAATATCCGAGTATTGTTTTCCGTAATCGGATATATGGCCGGGCAGTTTTAGACGACTTCAATTAAAAGTAAGGAGTAGCATTAAAACTTAAAACAAACAGAAATTATTCCGTATATAAGGGGGGTTGTCCCCTCCTCAATACCTCGGTCTTAACGCAAAAGTTTTTATACATTTAAAAAAGCTTATTATTGTTCTAATTAACCGACCCATGTTTTCCGGGAATCCTTCTTAAAGAATTCGGGCGAAAAGTCAAACTTTAGCATGAAGAGCGAGGTATTAAGGAGGAGGCAACCCCCTTATATACGTAATAATTTCTGTTCTTTTTAATTTTTAATGCTGCTCCTTGCTTTCAGTTGAAAAACTTGTTTTTTATTTGATTTCTGACCGTATTTTAAATAATGCCCGAAAATCAGGCTCCCGCTCCACGGAAACATCCTCTAGACCCAGTGGTTCTCAAACTGTGGTACGCGTACCCCTTGGAGTAAGCAAAAACTTTTAGGGGGTACGCGGCCGGCCAACAAAAAATAAAACAATCCTTTAACTCTAGGACTGGCAATTTTATTTATGCTTTAGCTATAGTTTACTTAGAACCGGTATCTTAGAAGGGGTACCTAAAATGTTTTAAGTTAAAAAAGGGTACATTGTCAAACCATTGTTCTAAACAACTCAATCCCAGGTGAAAATTTACCCCGGGCAGTTACCATTAACATCTCCACATTTGAAATTGAGTCGGCAAAGAGAAGGTATGACAAATGAAAAAAAAATCGCGCAAGAATCCTGGCAAATTCCCCCAGTGCAAAATATGCCCTGAAAAGTTCACCCACCGGAAACTTTATTCTCCATGGAAAATTCTCCCCGTAGAATATTCCCCAGCAGAAAATTCACCCCCCCCTATCACATGAAAAATTAAGGCATACTTCCCAATAACAAATACTTTACGTAAATAATGGCCAAATTTCATAGTTTCAAGACCTTCCTTCAGGGGCTTTGAGGGGTCAGGTTATCTCTTAAGGCATGGTTGTTGGATCCCTCAACTATGTTGGAAAAAAGCTACCTCAATATTTTGATCGAGCTGCTTTGGCGAAAAAATGGGGCGTGGAAAAAGGCCTAGCTGCCCTCCACTCTTTTTGATCGCTTAAAAAGAGCACTAGAACTTCTAATTTCCGCTCGAATGAGCCCTCTCCTGATATTCTAGGACCACTGGTTCAATACGGTCAACCCTGGGAAAAATTAATAAATAAATACTCATCTGTGATGTTCTTTAGGAAAAAATTGCAAAATCCTACATTTCTGAAGATTGGACCTTGAAACTTCTACAGTAGGGTTCTCTGATACGCAGAGCCTGATGGTGTAATTATCATTAGGATTCGTGGCTTTTCGGGGATGTTTCTCCCTTTTCTGAAACTCAGGCAAACTTTCTCAGGCTCATAGTCTTGGAAAGGTAAAACTGAACTTAATGAATCTTGCATATTTTGAATCAACTTAATAAATCAATTCTTTTGATATACCAATTGATATCAAAATTCGGTTTTTTAGAGTTTCGGTTACTATTTAGCCACGTCCCTTCGTACTTACAGTTCATGACCACGAACTGTTTGATAAAGCAGGGACTTTCTTCACAGGGGCCCTAACAGCGTCGTACGGTAATAACAGTCAACTAACAATAGTAAACAAGAACAGCATATTCAGCATCATATACCCCCTCCTCCCCCACGAGGCTATATGGCTAGGAATACAAGGCTTATGAAAAAATTAAACAAAATTCGTCCTTAAAGTAAAAATTAAAGAAAGTTTGTCAGGGAAGCAATTGTTGGCCCCTAGATAAGGCATCTAGAAAGGAATCTAAAAAAACCCAGCAATAATACTTTTGAAACACGCATTTGAGCCTCTCAGATGTCGGGTCAATTAAGACCAACTTTTCAAACATTAAAGGACAATGTTTTAGGTCAAAGTACTTAAAAGACACTACTAACATGATACCCAATACTTCCAATCTGGTTATTATTTTTTTTTACCAATTTTCTGTACTTACAATTTCTGGTTATTTTCGGTGCTTTTCTATACCAATTTATGTACTTAACATTATTTTTAGTTCGTTTCTTTTTCGTTGCACTATATTTATTTATTTATCTGCGTTTTGCTTTGGCGTGTGTTGTACATTACCAAGAAATACTAGATCCTATGGCTATACAATATGGTTTAAGTGGCCAATTTGACTAAGTGCGTACTAGAATGTACTTGCGAATAGTCTCCTTTCTTCGGAATTTTTCAATTGAATTTTGCCATTATGTTCATCCCTTCACACAAAATCCTACGACATTTAGAAGTCTTACGTGAGACCTTACGTCAATCTAACCGTAAGATGGTACGAAACTAAGGCCGTATCCAGGGGGGGGGGTACCCGGTTTAAACCCCCCTCCCCCGAAATTTTTGACCGAGTCGAAAATTAGTCTAAAAATACCTGTAAAGACGAAAATACCTGTAAGGACGGGAAAAAATCGGGTAAACCCCCCCCCCCGAACAAAAATCCTGGATCCGCTCTTGAACGAAACACAAGAGCATTGAGAAACAAAATAGAGCAAATTTCAACTTTGGTTTTAATTCTTCATAGTCAACGCAAAACAAAAATTTTACGACAATATGATATTTGATATTCAAATTTAGCCATATACCTTATTACAGTTTAAAATTTGCTTTGCATACCTAAGAACTTGCATACCTACAATAATGCGTATTTAGTTTGCATAATTGTGCTTCTTTTTATTTCACCTTGGGTATGGTTTTCCTTGTATTTTTTGGGTTTCATTTTATTGCTTTGTTTTAGTTCCTCTAAGTTCACGTAGTTCTGGTTCCTGCTTAGTTTTAATTTTATTTCATTTCTTTTTATTTCACCTTGGGTATAGTTTTCCTTGTACTTTTTGGGTTTTATTTTATTGCTTTGTTCTAGTTCCTCTAAGTTTACGTAGTTCTTGTTCCTGCTTAGTTTTAATTTTATTTCATATCTTTTTATTTCACCTTGGGTACAGTTTTCCTTGTACTTTTTGGGTTTTATTTTATTGCTTTGTTTTAGTTCTTCTAGGTTCACGTAGTTCTTGTTCCTGCTTAGTTTTAAATTAATTTCATTTCTTTTTATTTCAGTTTGGGTATAGTTTTCCTTGTACTTTTTGGGTTTTATTTTTTTGCTTTGTTTTAGTTCCTCTTAGTTCACGTAGTTCTTGTTCCTGCTTAGTTTTAACTTCATTCCGTTTCTTTTTATTTCACCTTGGGTTAGTTTCCTTGTACTCTTTGGATTTTATTTTTTTGCTTTGTTTCAGTTCCTCTAAGTTCACGCAGTTCTTGTTCTTGCTTAGTTTTAATTTCTAAATTTCTTTGTCATCTGCTCTGAGGACGTCTTGTTGGTTATACAAACCAAACCCCCCATGTGTTTCTCTTCAATGCATTTTCTAAACTATAATATTTTTTAATGCAAATTCTAAACTATAAATTCTATATCTGCAAAATCAAGAAATATATTTAATCTCATTCAATTTTAAACAACTTTGTGTTAGTTACTTAAAACCGATCAGCGTACACTCCCTTTCAAAAGACCGTATTCCTAGAATAAGTTTCTGAAGCAATCTAAAAGGGCAACAGAAAGAAAGAACACCCCCGACAGGAATCGAATTTTTTAGATTTTTTAGATTTAGAAACTCAATTTTTTAGATTTTCTGCTATTGTAAACTGGCGTTGTGTGATATACCACAAATACCGCAGCCCGAACTTTTCTGAAAGATAATATTTCTTGAACCTCCTTTGAGAAGTATTTTGGCTATTTCGTATGGCAAAAACATTGCCAGGACGAGAAGCTTGTTACTATCCACTAGAACGAAATATTGCTAATTTGGGGAGCATTTTTGGAATTAAATTTCTTTGTCGTTTGCTCTGAAGACGTCTTGTTGGTTATACAAACCAAACCCCGCATGTGTTTCTCTTCAATGCATTCCACTGGTCTTAGGACCATGTTTATAGTTCTTTTCATTATTTTTCTTTAAAATTTGAAATTAAGATAAGATGTTCAAAATATACATACGATCCAATAAATATAATAAAAAAACACATATAGCGGCTTTTTTTTTTTTTTTTTTTTTTTTTTTTTTTAAATCCCACCTCCTCTCCTCTCCTCTCAGTGGCACTAACATTAAAAAAAAAGCCGCTTTTGCGGCTTTTGGGACGTCAAAAATCAGTAGTACTAAATTAACAGTCCGATGGACGGTTCAAAACTCATATTCATGGTTAAGATACGGAAAAGATACGGGTACGGATTTTGATACAGAAAATCATCTTTCGAGATATACGATCCTGTTAAGAGACTTAACAGAATCCCTGTGTTTCTTACATTCCTGTTCGTTTTTTCCTTCAAATCCCCACCTTCACTTGTATCTTGACGATAAAGTATCATTGTGTACAGAAGAAAAATTTTTGCCTTCCTGTACATAGGTCCTTCCACTATCCCCGAATTTTTCCGAAGTTCCACAAAGTTTCCCCGAAGAAATTCGGTTCTCCTAGATCCCCTCCCACCAAAAAAAATAACTGTTATGTTATTTATAACCCCAAAGTTAAGAGACTAAACTGAATCCCTGGCTTCTCCGTCTCCCCCTTGCCTTTACCATCGACCTCCTCACATTCCCTTGCATTTTGACATTAGAACAGTGTTTCGTAGAGCAGAAGGTTATGATCCCGAAAGTTAAGAGACAAAACTGAATACATGGCTTCCCCGTCTCCCCCTTGCCATTGCCATCGACCTCCTCACCTTCCCTTGCATTTTGACATTAGAATAGTGTTTCGTAGAGCAGAAGGTTAAGATCCCGAAAGTTACGAGACTAAAGTGAGTCCCTGATTTTCCACCTTCCCCTTGCCTTTACCATAGTCCTCCTCACCATCCCTTGCATTTTGACATTAGAATAGTGTTTCGTAGAGCAGAAGGTTAAGATCCCGAAAGTTAAGAGACTAAAGTGAGTCCCTGGTTTTCCATCTTCCCAACCTCCCCTTACCTTCACTTCACACCTCCCCACCTCCACTTTTGTCTTAACGATAAAATAGCGTAGTAGGAAGCAGAAATAAAATTACCTTCATATACGCCAGTAATTTCACTATTCCTGAGTCTTTCAGAGTTTCCCTGAATTTCCCCAAAAGAAAATAAGGTTCTCCTAAATCTCCCCAAAAACCAATGTTAGCAAAAATTAACGATTTGTATTTCATGTTAATTTTTGTGTATTTACAAACCTTAATTCTAGGGGAGCATAAAATTAATATCGCTAGTACAAAAATAAGTAAAGTAAAAAGTTAAATTAATAAACAACTGAAAATAAATGAAAAAAAATAGCAAAAATAAACAAGAACTAAGTATATAAATAACTAAAATACACAAAGAATACTATTTTTTTGGGGGGGGGGGATTTGGAACCCCCCAGGAATTTGGGGATAGCGGAAGCAGTTTTGCGACGGCAAACATAAATAATACTAAATCAGTAGCCAAATTAAAAAGATACGGATAGGGATTTAGATACAGAGAACTATCTTTTGAAATATATATATCATGAAAATAAGAGACTAAACAGGACCTGAGACATCAGCTATGACCGTAAGCGTAAGCTACGACTGTAAGCGATCAGTAAACGTTTGTAAGATAAATTTCCCATGGTCTGTCACAATCCCATGGATAGGGATTTAGATACAGAGAACTATCTTTTGAAATATATATCCTTTAGTTAAGAGACTAAACTGGACCTGAGACATCAGCTACGACTGTAAGCGATCAGTGAACATTTGTAAGATAAATTTCCCATGGTCTGTCCCTATCCCACGGATGGGGATTTAGATACAGAGAACTATCTTTTGAAATATATATATCCTTAATTTAAGAGACTAAACTGGACCTGAGACATCAGCTACGACCGTAAGCGTAAGCTACGACTGTAAGCGATCAGTGAACATTTGTAAGATAAATTTCCCATGGTCAGTATGATAACTTTCAAATAAAAGTTGAGGGTAATAAACGAAACTAAAAATCAATCAAATTAGGATCAAAGTTGCAATGTGGGAAAATGGCTCATTTTAAACCCTTTAGCAACTGCCAAAACATATTAGGCCGATTCACAAAATCCACCCTAGTTCAATTATTCATTTTCGATTATTTTGGGGTATTCGGCATACTTTAGAAACTCCTCCTTATATTACTCTAAGAGACCCCTCCTAACAAAATTATGTCATAGCCCCGTCCTGAAAAAATACCTTTTCAGTGTTTTTGACCACTCCTCTTTCTTTTTGGAGAAACCTTCAATTCGTTCGCTCATCCTAGTGGTCAGACTTATTTCTAAGTATCAGTACTTGGAAAATGTGAAAACAAAATCATTTTATTTATAATATTTAACTGTCCTTATCGGTCCCCACTGGATTCGGAGTTATTGCCAAGAAGATGCGTTTCGGAAATGCCAATTTTTGAGATTTTATTGCTTTTCAATTCCCGAGCGAGCAGGACTTTTGATCTAGGGAAGTTTAGCCACAAAACATTTCAGGCGGCAATTCAAAGACCACCTTGGTCAATTAGGTTTAGTCGTTGTTAGAACTCGGTCCATAGATAGGCAGGGGTCAATAATCAGAGGGGGGTAAAGTATCCATATTAGTTATGGTGACTAAATCGAAGCCACGAAAACCATACATTAAACTGAATTGAATTTTATTAACAACCCGTCTAACAATCAACAAGAAAAATGGAGCACAAACAAGAAAAACAAAAAGAAAGAAAAACAATTACAGTCACTACCAACACAGGTAATACTGCTACAACTGCTAACAATTCACTACAATAAGGCACCTGAGAACAACAGAAAAGCGCATGCTCCTCCACTATCCCAATCTATTCAAAGATTCACTCTCTTCCCCATCCCAAAAAGTTGGCTAAAATGTTGCCAACATAAAGTTGGCAACATTTTGAAGGATGAAAGAAAAGCATACATAAGGTGTGAAGATTATTGACAATCAATTTACTTACCCTTCTGACGTAAGAAACAACGTCATCATCTGATGTTTGATCTGGAAGAGGCTCTACCAAATCAGTGAGCCAGGCAAATAAAGCAATAAACTGCCCCGCAGAATGAAGAGCCCCAACTGAAAAAAGTAATCATAAAATTAATATCTCTTCCAAAAAAAAGTAAACAAAACTTAAATTAACTAATAATTAAAAAAAAACTAATTATACAAATAAGTAAAATACAAAAAAAATAACTACAATTTACAAATAAATAAAATAAAGAAAAAATCAACAAAAATGTAAAATGTAATCATAAGATTAATAACTTATAAAAAAAAAGTAAACTAAAATTTGAGTTAGTAAATAACTGAAAATCTACAAATATCAGTTCAATAGGGATAAATCCTTTTATTTGGCAGTTATTTGACAGAAACTCAAAAATGTATTACTTTAGTTTATCTGCTCAAGACCGCCACTGTATATGCAACAGGAATATCCAGAGATTTTTTGTTGTTGTTTCACTGTCAAATAAAAGGACTTGTCCCTATTAAACTTTTATGTCTACGTCATGAAAAGGCAGTGTGGGCTTCAAAAATACCAATTAAAAATGAAAAACTAAATGATGAAAACAAACAAATAGCTAAAATTTTAGACTACTATTTTGTTTAATATAGGCGGAGAAAAAAAAACTTTCAAAGATCCCAGCTTGTAGTAAATATTATAGAAAGCATCTAAGAACAGAATTTTCAGGCTGGCTTCTCAGAGAAGATACCGAATAAAAAAAAAAAAAAAAACAAAGAATGCCATCTAAGGATTATCAGTTGACCCGAGATGCTATTTATACTTTTCAATTACACTGCCCAGCGCCTCATACGATTTTTGGCATGAACATAAGCCAAAATACAAAGCCTCTAAAAATGAATATGTATATTAATGGGGAAGACGTGTAAGATATTTGATACTTAATTCTGGAACGTCATTTTGCGCTTTATACTTCACCCATGATCTACATACTCTATTTTTTAGCAAAGTGAGATCCTCCTGCTCCTGGAAACTAGGAGTCATCATGAGATGCAAAAGACTCCTCCCTGACGAGTCCATTTCGATACTATTCACGTCATGTATCAGACCAGTCATGGAAAATTCATGTTCTCTCTTTGCTGGCACTCCAACTAGCCACTTCGCTCCTCTTCAACGTGTCCAAAACCAAGCGGTTCGTTCCGAAATTTCAAGCAACTCTGATGCCAAACCCCTGCAGTCAATCCAGAATCAATTTGTGATGCCAAACCCCTACAGTCAATCCAGAATCAATTTGTGATGCCAAACCCCTGCAGTCAATCCAGAATCAATTTGACGTGGCTTCGATGTCAATGCCCTGCAAATACAGGCATTTCCCTCCATCTGAGAAGGTATCAAGACTTGTTCCATATACAGTACAGGCTTTGTGATCAACTCGCCAGAGTACAGCTCCACAGGACTGCCTTATGCAGGGCACACTCCGTCAAGAATACTTGAAGACAAGTCTCGCTCGACGATTTATCGCCATATGGAATGGTTTCTAAGGGGTAATCCCGGAAAGTCCTTCTTTTGAGCCGTTCAAGAGAAGCTAAAATAAACATCTTGAAAGTAATTAGCGTGGTAATAAGCCTGAGTAAAAAATAACAATAATTACTGTATATAAAAATGAATGGCTATCTACTTAGTGTTTTTTTTTTTTTATACAGTAACAATAATTACTGCATATAAAAATGAATGGCTATCTACTTAATGTGTTTTTTTTTTTTTTTTTTTTTTTTTTTTTTTTTTTTTTTTTTTACCGGTACACAAAGTTAAAACCATAGAGCATCCGAAAGTTAAGATATTTGAAGACGTAGTATACAAAACATTAGTTTGAGCTGACTGAACACAATCAAAGAATTTAATATAATTCTTATAAAATATTTAAAGATATGCAGCAACACTGTTTCCTTGGGGTTATTAAAACTGCCTAAAGTAGATTTAGAGAAACTACTTGACTACTTATTCTAATAAATAACTTCATCATTCTTAGGTACAGGATCATTATTTGTATTTCTATAATTTGCAGCATAGTTACTTATAAATCTTATGAGTAATTGTCTAGATCACAATATCCTTAAGAATAATTATGTATACCATTTTTTATCCATAATTCCATAATGCACAGCATTCTTATGGATAATTCGGATGAGTAGCAGTCTTATGTACAATTCTATAATTCACAACATCCTTATGAATAATTCTATAACTGACAGCTCACTTATGTATGATTCTTATGTATAGCATTTTGTGAATAATTCTATAATCCACAGCATCTTTTTTTATAATTCTATAATTCACAGTAGTCTTATGTATACTATTTTGATACATAATTCTATAATCCAAAACTTATTATGTATAGCCTTCTTATATATGATTCTGTAGTTCCGAGCGTTCTTATGTACAGCATTCTTATTTATAATTCTGTTATTCACAGCATTCATGGGTATAATTCCTATATACAGCATTTTTAAATATATTTCTATGATTCACAACATTATTATATATAATCCTTACAGTTCCTTATGTAAAATTCCAGAATACACTGCGTTCTTAGGTATAATTCTTGTGTATGGCATTCAAATGGATAATTCTATAATTCACAGCATTCTTATGTATAATCCTCATGTATAGCATTCTTAAGTATAATTAAATAATCCACTGCGTTTTTATGTATAACTCTTATGTACAACATTCTCATGCATAATTCTATAATTCACAGCATTATTAAATATACTTATTATGTTCAATATTCTTTTGTATAATTCTATAATTCACAGAATTCTTATGTATAACCCTATGAATATCAACCTTATGTATAACATACTAGAAAAATCAATCCCTTTGTATCTTTTCAACATATTGTAAACAGTAAGCTTTTCAATGTGATTATATGTAACTTATTTTTCATTAAGTCTTCGATGGTACAATGGTAAGCATACTAGTGGTTAGGATAGCTGGCATTCATAAAGACTAGCAATAAAAATGCAGTTTTTAGTAGAATTTAAATAAAAAAGTTTCTATTTGATTAAATTTTGTTTTTTTAATTAAAAAAGGCACTAGAACTTTTAATTTCCATTTGCATGAGCCCTCTCATGACATTCTTGGACCACTGGGTCTATACAATCACGCCTGCAAAAAAAAAAACAAAAAAAAAAAAAAAAAAAGTACGAATCCGTGATGCAAAAAAAGAAAAGAAAATCCCACATTTTTGCAGATAGGAGCTTGAAACCTCTCAAGTGAGGTTCTCTGATATGCTAAATCTGATGGTGTGATTTTCATTAATATTCTATGACTTTTAGGGGGTGTTACCCCCTTTTTTCAAAAATAATGTAAATTTTCTGAGGCTCGTAACTTTTGATGGGTCAGCTTAAACTTGATGAAACTTATATATTTAAAATCAGCATAAAAATCCGATCCTTTTGATGTATCTATTGGTATAGTTTTTTAGAGTTTCGGTTACTATTGTTCGTTACCACGTTGGTTATCACGAACTGTTTGATTCTATAACTCACACCAATCATGTGGATTAATTCTTATGTGTAGCATATTTATGTATAATTTTTTAATTTACAGCATTTGTGTGCATTAATCTTATGTAGGGCACTCTTCCGTATAATTCTATAATTCACAACATTCGTATGTGTAATCCTTAAATATAGCATCCTTATACATAATTCTATAACTCAGAATATTCTTATGTATACTGGTTATGTATGGCATTTTTATGTACTATTATATAATGCACAGCAGTCTTATGAATGATTCTTTTAATGCTTATGTATAATTTCACGGAATACTGACTGGTGGAAAAATCACTTTTGAAACGAAAAAAAATATAAATAGGAGCATCCCACTAAGCCCTTCCTCTTTCTCTTTCAAAATCAAGTTCACATTTCGCCTCTCAACAAAAAACACTTAAGGGCGCGACCCAAGTAGCTTTTTTCGGGTACCGATTTCAGCAGCTCAGTGGGCAAACGATGGCGCTACAAAAACGAAGTCCTTTGCGCGAGACTTTCAAAACCAAACATCATGGACACCAATAGTCAGCTGAGGGATACTTTTCTGATACTTTCCTGTAGTATTTTAACATAATTTCTTTACTTCTAGAAATGTAGCTCAAAATCTTATACTTTCACTGGAATTTTGGCTAACTAAATTTTGCGGATTATCCGACCAATTATCCTAGTCCATATGAAAATCGGTCAAAAATCCACTAAGTTTTCAATGATAAAAAAAAAATAACAATTAGGTTTCGGGCACGCCAGTCTTTTAAACGCCATCTTTAAAATTTCTTTGATAGATTGCAGAAAAGGTAACTACAGTTATTCGATGGTAGCTCTAGTTGTTACCTAATTTTAGAATTTTACGTAAATTTTGTTACCTAAATTTTTTAGGAATTTTTTAGAAAGTCATGTTTTCAGGTAGGCTGTTAATAGGTCTAAGACGGGCTTAAGAAAATATATAGAATAAAAGTTATCTTTTTATTTCAACTGCAAGTTCCTCTTTTAATTTTGTTTTACGTGTTTTATTCTGTTTTATAGTTGTTTTTTTTTTCTTTTTGAACTGAGAAGAGCAAAGTAAAGGTCTCAGCAAAAATATTTAAATTATTTTCTGGTTGTCACTGGCTGAAATGTTCCCTCGTTTATTTGTTCTATTTTTTTCTGAAGGCGTTGTTTAGTCAGTATGGTCTTAGCAATGGCGTCAATAGGGGAAAGGGGGAGTGGCATCTGTCCTCCTTTGATTTTGAAAAATACCTCTTTTTGGAGGGGAGATCACTGATGGGAAGGATTTTTTTGTATTTTCATTGAAAAATTGAAAACAACATTTCCACCCCGCAGTTTTGAAACAATACTTTTTGCTCCCTCCTAATTTCATGAATTGACACAAGTCTTAGTATTTATTTTCTGTTTAAATACAACTACCATAACCTTATAATAGATCACAATGTAGATGTAGATAACTTTGTGTAACATATAACAATAATGAAAACAATAACAGACAACAATGTACATCAATGTAGATAAAATACATACTTGACGCAAAGCTTGCTTTGGTGAACGTTATGTGATGACAACCAAGTCTTTTCAAAAGTTCAGGAACTTCTTTTTCTATTTCATGTAAATTTGGAAAAGTCCCTTCAAAGTGCTCCATAAACATCTGAAAAACAGAGGAGATATTGAAATTAAAATCTGAAAAGAAAAACACCCCGATTTCGTTTCAGAAGCTCAGATTATTTTTGTTTCATGCACGTATAGAAAACCTCCTTTTAAGTGTTCCATATACGTCAGAAAACAGAGGAGATGTCAAAACTAATATCGAATAAAAAGGAAAATTATACGTCAGAAAATAGAGGACACGCCAAAACTAATATTGAATAAAAAGGAAAATTATACGTCAGAAAACAGAGGAGACGTCAAAACTAAAATCGAATAAAAAGGAAAATTATACGTCAGAAAATAGAGGACACGCCAAAACTAATATAGAATAAAAAGGAAAATTATACGTCAGAAAACAGAGGAGACGTCAAAACTAATATCGAATAAAAAGGAAAATTATACGTCAGAAAATAGAGGAGACGTAAAAACTAATATCGAATAAAAAGAACATACGTCAGAAAATAGAGGAGACGTCAAAACTAACACTACTACTACTACTAACAACTCAAGACTTCACCATGCCGCCTAAGGCCAGTAGAGTTGCACCCGCTACTGCTTCGTCCTAAACTATTCTGAGTCTATGTCTCTATAACATACCAGGAGGTTCTCATTTCCTCTGAATCTTTCTTTACGACGTCCTCCCAAACCGAATGAGGACGACCTGCTTTCCGTTTAGCCCTAGACGGTTGGCCTAAAAGAACAATCTTCGGCAATCTGTCATCCTTCATCCACACAACGTGTCCTAGCCATCTCATCCTTTTTTTCATTATAGCCCTAGAGAGCGGTATTAAACCACATTTTTCGTACAGCCTATTGTTTGGAATACGGTCAGTCAGCCGGGTACCCAGAACAATCCTTAAGCAATTTCTCTGGAAAACATCTAGCAAATCTTCATCCGTTTTTCGAAGCGCCCATGCTTCAGAGCCATATTTGACTACTGTCATCACTGTAGTTTCTAATATTCTAATCTTGGTTTGCAGACTTATCTTCCTATTCTTCCAAACTATTTTTAATTGGTGAAAAAACACCCTGAGCCTTGGCTATAAACATCTTCACTGCTTCCACCGTCTTTACTAATAATACTACCAAGGTAAGTGAAGCTGCCCACTTGATCAATCTTTTCATTACCCAACGTCACATTTTCATCTTCACTTATACGTACCTAGCCTTAGTGACTTAGTCTTCTTAATATTAATTTTCAAACCTATTCTAGCCCCCTGAACTCGCAAAACATCTAAAAGTTCATTTATTTTGCTCATACTTTCCTCTAGGATGCTTAAATCATCAGCGTAATCTAAGTCCAGGAGACTTTTTCCTCCCCATTTGATCCTGTGGTCTCCCATTATCTTTCCTGTGCTCCTTAATACAAAGTCCATCAAAATAATCCATATAAAGGGGGATAGAACACAGCCCTGCTTAACTCCTGACTTAATACAAAACCAGCTGCTAACCTTATTGTCTACCTTAACCGCAGCAGTGTTATTCTCGTACATAGCACTAGTCACTTTAATGTGTTTTTACGGTAGGCCATGCAATGATAATACTTTTGCTGAAGCTCTTCTGTCAGCAGAATTGAACGCTTGCTCATAATCTATAAAACTAAGGACCAAAGGTGTTTGACTACTCAGGCACTTCTCAATTATTAACGTAAGAGTGAATATTTGGTCGACGTATCCTCTACCTTTCCTAAAACCGCACTGTTCTTCTCTTAAAACTTTGTCTACGGCATCTCTCAGTCTAAAAAGTATCATATTACTAAGTAATTTGCTACCTACAGAGACCAGACTAATGCCTCGATGATTACCACACTCATTTTGATCACCTTTCTTAAAAGTTATCGAATAAAAAGGAAAATTATACGTCAGAAAATAGAGGAGACGTCAAAACTAATATCGAATAAAAAGGAAAATTATACGTCAGAAAATAGAGGAGACGTAAAAACTAATATCGAATAAAACGGAAAATAGCCCAAATGTTTGATTTTTTTTAAAGTCCAGGTTCTTTCTCAATTCCATGAAGCTGAGGAACATTTACTTCAAAGTTGAACATCCGAAACATCTTTAAACATAAATAAGTTTAAATGTATTTTTAAACATTTTATGTTTAAACATAAACACCTGAAAAATAGAGTTGTCGAAAGTAGACTTGCATGCACCAAAGAGCCTCAAATTGGGCTCTTGAAACGTACAGATTAGAAATATTTAAGGGCATTGTATGATTCTGATTACAACAAGTTATAACAATTGTAATATCTGCTTTAAATTTTATATATGATCTAGTATCAAAGACAGCACGATAGCGCTGCCTAAGTAAAGAACGATGTGGGCATAATGTATTATTTATTTATTTTTTTTTCTTTCTCCATACCCGGGCCCTTCGTATCGAAGGAGTTGTCATAGAAACTTCGAAAAAGGCTCATTCAATTGGAAATTGGAGTGGCTAGTGCCCTTTTTAATAGTCGAAAGGGATTGGAGGGCAACTAGCCCCCCCCCCCTACGCCCATCATTCCCCCAAACACATCCAAATCAAAATTTCGAGATAGCTATTTTGTTCAGCGTAGTTGATTTACAGATAGAAAATATATATTCGAGGAGGACACTCCCCCACAACCCTCGGGGCAAGGGTTTTAAGTTATGCCCTGAGGGCATATAAGACCGATGTTGGCACAATGTATTATTTATTTCCTTTAGAGCAGGGCACTTCGTATCGAAAAAGTTGTCGTAGAAACTTCGATAAGGGCTCATTCAATTGGAAATTGGACTGGCTTGTGCCCTTTTTAATAGTCGAAAGTGATTGGAAGGCAACTAACATCCCTTCCACATCCACCATTTCCCGAAACAGATCCAATCGAAATTTTAAGATAGCCATTTTGTTTAGCGGAGTTGATTTCCACATAGAAATTATGTTTTTGAGGAGGACACTCCCCCACAGCCTTCAGGGCAAGGGTTGCAAGTTATGCCCAGGGGCATATAAGGTTTCTATAGAAGTCGTTGTCGTAGAAACTTCAAAAAAAGCTCATTCGATTGGAAGGGTTAAAAGTTATGCCCTGGGGGCATATAAGTTTTAAGTGAAATCTTTGTCGTAAAAACTTGAAAAAGGACTCATTCGATTGGAAATTCAAAGGTCTAGTGCTCTTTTTAATAGTCGAAAGTGATTTGAGGGCAATGCACCCCCGTCTCTCGCCCACCTTTTCCCCAAACACATCCAATCGAAATTTTTTAGATAGCCATTTTGTTCAGCGTTGTTGATTTCCAGATAGAAATTATGATTTTGAGGAGGAAACTCCCCCACGGCCCTCAGGGCAAGGGTTGTAAGTTATGCCCTGGGGGCATATAAGGTTTTTATAGAATGCGTTGTCGTAGAAACTTCAAAAATGGCTCATTCGATTGGAAATTGAAATGGATAGTGCCCTTTTTAATAGTCGATACTGATTGGAAGGCAACTAACGCCCACCATTTCCCCAAACATATCCAATCAAAATTTTTAGATAGCCATTTTGTTCCACGCAGTTGAAAGTTCTGGAAATTATACCTTTGAGAAGGACACTCCCCCCAGTCTTCAGGGCAAGGGTTATAAGTTATCCACGGGGGGCATATGAGGTTTTTGTCGAAATCTTTGTCATAGAAAATTGAAAAAGGGCTCATTCGATTCGAAGTTCAAAGATTTAGTGCCATTTTCAAAAGTAGAAAGTGATTCAAGGGCACCAAATACCCCTCTACTACCCACCAGGCCGTAACAAACATATACTACACATTCATACATAGACTTTTTATTCACCTAAGTTGAAATTTGTGGGAAATAGGCCTTTTAATATGGCAACCCATCCCCCCCCCAAAAAAAAACCTCAGGGCAAGGGTTTTAAGTTATGCCCGGCGAACATGTAAGGTTCTTATGGAAAGCGACGTTGTAAAAACATAAAAAAGAGCTCAGTCAATTGGAAACTGAAAGTGCTAGTAACCTTTTAAAAGTCGAAAGTGATTGAAGGGCAACTAACCCCCCTCTCACGCCAACCATTTCCCCAAACACATCCAATCAAAAGTTTGAGATATCCATTTTGTTCAACGTAGTGAAAGATCTGGGAATTGGATATCTTACGATGGTAAAATCCTAACAGCCCTCAGCGCAAAGGTTGTAAGGAATACTTAGGGGGTATGTAAGGTTTATATCCGAATTTGCTGTAAAACTCTCGAAAAGGGCTCATTTGTTTGGAAATTGAAACGGCCCTTTTTAATAGTTGAAAGTGAGGGGAGAGTAATTGACCCCCCTCTCACGCCCAACTTTTCCCCAAACACATCCAATCAAAATTTTTAGATATCCATTTTGTTCAACGTAGTTGAAAGTTTTGGAAATTAGGTCTTTAAGGATGACAACCCCTCCCCCTACAGCCCTCAGGGCAAGGGCTGTAAGTTATGCCCTGGGAGCATATAAGGTTTTTATTGAAAGCGTTGTCGTAGAAACTTCAAAAGGGCTCATTCAATTGGAAATTGAAAGGGGTAGCGCCCTTTTTAATAGCTGAAAGTGATTGGAGAGCCACTAACGCCCCTCTAACGCCCACCATTTTCCCAAACACATCCAATCAAAATTCTGAGATATCCATTTTATTCAACGTAGTTGAAAGATCTTGAAATTATGTCTTTTAGGATGATAGCCCCCTCAGAGCCCTCAGTGCAAGGGCTGTAAATTAAGCCCTGGGGCATATAAAGTTTATATAAAAAGTTGTTGTAGAAATTTCAAAAAGGGCTCATTTGACTGGAAATTGAAATTGCCCTTTTTAATAGTCGAAAGTGAAAGGAGAGTAATTAACCCCTTCTCACGCCCACAATTTCCCTAAAAACATTCAATCAAAGTTGCAACATAGCCATTTTGTTCAACGTAGTTGAAAGTTCTGGAAATTATGTATTCAAGGATGACAAACCCCCCAGATCCCCAAGGGCAAAGGTTGTAAAGTATGCCGTGGGGGCATATAAGGTCTTTATAGATAGAGTTACCGCATGATTTCGACCTGGGTCCATTTAATTGAAAATTTAGAGGGCTACTGCCGTTTTTACTACTTGAAAGTGGCTGGGATGCAACTAACCCCCCTCTTACGCCCATCATTCCTCCAAAACAGTCAACACACAACCTTTAGAGAGCCCTTTTATTCAATGTAATACACTGTTCTGAAATTCGGTCTTTGAGAATGACATCCCCCGCAGCCCTCAGGGCAAGGGTTGCAAGTTATGCCCTGGGGGCATATAAGATTTTTATTGAAAGTGGTGTCGTAGAAACTTCAAAAGGGCTCATTTGACTGGAAATTGAAAGGGCTAGTGCCATTTTTAATTGTTGAAAATGAATGGAGAGCGACTACCACCCCTCTCGCGCCCACCATTTCCTCAAACACATCCAATCAAAATTTTGAGATAGCTATGGTGTTTAACGTAGTTGGAAGCTCTGGAAACTAGTTCTTAGAGGATGACAACCACCCTAACAGCCCTTAGGGGCTGTTAGGGGTTGTAATTCATGCCCTGGGGGCATATAAGGTGTTTATGTCGTTTCAAAAACGGCTCATTCGATTGGAAATCGAAAGGCCTAGTGCCCTTTTTAATAGTCGAAAGTGATAGGAAGGCTTGACATTTTCATAGTAAAGATCGAAGTGGGTATAATGTATTATTTTTTTTTTTTTGTCGTTTAGACCAGGGCACTTCGTATCGAGGGAGTTGTCATGGGAACTTCGAAAAGAGCTCATTCGATAGAAAATAGAAAGGGCTGATGCCCTTTTTAAAAGTCGAAAGTGATTGGAGGGCAAATAATCCCCCTCCCACGCCCACACTCCCATTTGCGCATGATGTTTAAAAACTAAATGTTGCCTTAAGATTAAATCAAAATGCACTGTGTTAATGGTAATTCCCAATAAGCCATCTTAGCAGTATCCCAAGAACGACTGTTCTTGGGATGTTCGACTGTATTATGTTCAGACTTTCGGGGCTACTTCTGCTCTTAAAATTTAACCAAATCAAAATAGCGTAAGTGTATCCAACCGATCAAAGAAAGTAAACAGATTTTTTTGCGAATGGTATCAAGTTTTCCATTTTAGGTCAACTAGAGGAGGTATGAAACTAAATTAAACACTACTATTTGTGTCCAGATTTTTAAAATTGTGTATGTTACTAAAAATTGCTGAAAATTTTTCTCCAGCATGCAAATAGCAGGCCAAACTATAAAGTCTTAAAAAAAATTAAAGATTTAAAGCATTATTTTCTTTTTCCCTGAAAAGACTATGTGAATATAAAACGAACAGAAATTAATTTAAAAAACTTTTTCCACAAAATAAGTTTTTCAAAGAAAAGTGAAGAACTCCATTCAACAAAAAATGCGCAAATATAAAATCAAATAATCTACCAAGCGTGAAACTACCACAAATTAGCATCAATAAATAAATGAAACCCAAAACGAACAGAAATTACAATAAATAACCGATTCAAACTCAAAACGATCAGAAATTAACATAAGTTGGGCTCAAAACCCCTATGCCTTCCCATGGCCAGAACAAAATTTGCACTTTACTGAAAAAAAAATACAAATGAATGTGCATTGTCAGTTTAATATACATATGCTGATATTTAGCAATCAAAATGTTAATATTATTTGATTTATTAAAGTTATAAAAGTAAAAACACATATATTTTTTTCAGTTAAGTACAAATTTTGTTCTGGCCCTGGGAAGGCATAGGGGTTTTGAGCCCAACTTATGTTAATTTCTGCTCGTTTTGAGTTTGACTCGGTTATTTATTGTAATTTCTGTTAATATTGGGTTTGCCCCATTTAAGATTAACCAAACTGATCCTTTATATAACAAACTTGTTTCAAAAAGAGATTTTTAACCTTTGGCAACTATGGGCTGCAGTTCGACTTTTACTAGATTGCAACTACAGCTGCAACCATGATACTATAACCCCTCCCCATACCCATACACACCTTTCAGTTACTATAGGTTAGAGTTCGTTCTTTATTGTAACCATTTATAATGTAATCCTATATTGGCCTTCGTATGCAAGATGATGTGAATAACATTAGCTACTACAGTGTTATTGAAAAATGTAGTTTTTCGTAAAAAATTGATTCTATTTGAAAAAAATATTGCTGTTAATTACAAAAGGATTTTAAACACATCAATTTCCCTTAAAATGAGTAATTAAACAGCTCTCTTATAATGTTCCAGTGTCCCGCTGGCGGCGGAAAAAACGGAATAACAGGTGCCTTTGATGCAGAATACCGTAGTTCAAGCCACTCTTCTTGTTTTTCAAGCCAATATATTTTCTCTGTTGTTCAAGCCAAGAGACTATGTTTCCTATATAGAAGTTTTGGACAAGGGGGTTCTAATAGTGCACTTCTTGTTTTGATCTAACACTATTTTCAGGAACTATGGGCTATTACATTTTTAAGAATTGGAAGTGATCGTCTCTTACTAGGTTGCTAGCTACCGCTGCAACTCGGATTTCGGACAAGGAGGTTCCAGTAGTGTACTTTTTTTCGATCTGACACTATTTTTAGGAGTTATGGGCTATTGTAGTTTTTACTATGGTACGTGATCGTCTCTTACTAGGTTGCTAGCTACTGCTGTAACTCGAATTACGTTTAGTTACTATGTGCCCTGATTTTCCTTTACTATGTTTCAGCTATATCCGATAGTCCCCCTTTATAATGAAATATATCGATCCTATATGTAACGTACTAGGTTTTTAGCTACCACTGCAACCCGGATTAAATTATCTTGTCGAAAGATAAGCGTATATAAATATAGCAGCATTCACTTATTACGTAATATATGGTTCAAACTTAGGATTATGACGTCATTCATCAAGCTTGTACATGAAAATGCAGTTTTTTGTAAAAATATTATATTTTACACATATATTTTCTTTTTTACAAAAGCCACTAGATTGGACAATTTCGTTTCAAATGGGCATTAAACAGATCTCTATGATTTTCTAGTGCGCTGCTAGCTGAAGAGGAAAATCGAAAAGAAAAAAAGATGCCTTCAATACAGAATATTGTGGTTCAGCCACTTTTCTTATTTTTCAAGCCAATAGATTTTCCTTATTGTTCAAGCCAAGGGACGGTAAGTTTCCTAAATGGGGATTTCGAACAAGGCAGTTCTAATAGAGTACTTCTTGCTTTGATCTCACTATATTTTTAGGACTTATGGGTTGTTTTAGTTTTTAATATGGAACGTAATCGTCTCTTACTAGGTTGCTAGCTACCAGTGCAACCTGGGTCATTCAGCAAACTTGAACATGACAATGCATTTTTTTTTTAATTGATTTAATTTAAAAAACTTGTTTTTTTTTACAAAAGGCAATAGATGTAGCAATTTCCATTACAATGAGCCATTGAACAGCTCTCTTATGATTTTCCAGTGCCCAGCTAGCTGAGGAGAAAAAAAAACAGAAAAAAAGATGCCGTCGATACAGAATATCGTAGTTCAAACAACTTTTCTTGTTTTTAAAGGTAACATATTTTCTTTGTTGTTTAAGCCAAGATACTGTAAGTTTCCTATATATGAGTTTCGAACAAGGCGGCTCGGATAGTGTACTCTGTTTCGATCTGAAATATTTTAAGAGGTTTTGAGGTATTGTATTTCTTAGTATGGGAAGTGATTATCTCTTACTAGGTTACTAGCTATCGCTGCAGCCCGGATTTAATATAACATTTTATAAATTTGGAGTAAGCATGAAAATTTACCTGCTATAAGGTATCTGTATCTGCCAAATATCTGTTTTTTGCAGTTTCAGTTACTATTGGGCCATGTCGCTCCTTACTTATACTACCGCTGCAACCACGATATATCATACAGTGACTCAGTGTTTTAGTTAATATGGGCTAGAGTGCGTTCTTTATTCTAATTTTTGTAAAAATTGATTCTATTTTAGAAGCTATTTTTTTAATTACAAAAGGCACTAGATGTCGCAATTTCATTTAAAATGAGCCATTATACGGCTTTCTATGATTTTCCAGTGCCCAGCTAGCTGAGGAAAAAGAAAAAAAACGGGAAAAGATCCTGTCGATGCAAAATATCGTAGTTCAAGCAAATTTTCTTGTTTTTCAAGCCAACATATTTTCTTTGTTGCTCAAGCCAAGTTTAAGCGTACCAGTATTGAGTTCGACATGTAAATGTAATACTGTTTAGATCTATTTGTAAATGTACCCGTGTTGAATTCTATACGTAAATGAACAGTGTTTAGTTCTATATGTAAAGTTAAGTTTTATATGTGAATTTGCCAGTGTTTAGATCTATATGTAGATGCTCCAGTGGTTAGTTCTATATGTAAATGTTAGAGTTCTCAGGTTTTATATGTAAATGTACCGGTGTTCAGTTTTATATGTAAATGTATCAGTGTTCAGCTCTATATTTAATGTAGCTGTGTTTAGTTTTACATGTAGAAGTGCCAGTATTTAGTTTTATATGTCAATGTATCAGAGTTCAGTTCTATATGTAAATGTACCAATTTCAGTTCTATATATAAATGTACCAGTGTTCCGTTCTATACATAAATAAACCTATGTACGGCATCGTTTTTTATTATGATTCAGCTTCTATATGTCATTGTTTGTTCTTCTCTTGGTTTTATATACCTCTATGACGGTGATTGGGTGCTACCATTTCATCTAACCGTCACAAGCACTAAACGTCGTTTCGTCGACAAGGAAAATCCGTCAGAACTACTAACCATCAAAACGTTGACAGTCACAATCGCTACCCGTCAGAACGTCGACAGTCATAACATCGAAAAAAAATGTATAATTTTATATAATAGTAATAAGTATCTAATTGTTTAGAAACAAATTTCAGCTATATATTAGCACATCAGGGGGGTCGGGGTAAAGCATAGCATATATTAAATACGTAGTCTAACCTAAACTAGGTACCTTTTTCCCCATAAACCCCAAAAAACTTAAATTTAAAAATTTTAGAGGGTATAACGCATTTTGTTGATGCCCTGACGTGTCGATGTTATGATTTTCGACGTTCTGACGGGTAGCGATTGTGACTGTCTATGAACTGACGTGTCGACGTTATGACAGTCGATGTCCTGACAGTTAGTGGTTCTGACAGATTTTTTGTCGACGCTATGACGGATTTTGCCGATGTCCTGACAGTTAGTGGTTCTGACAGATTTTTTGTCGACGCTGTGACGGATTTTGCCGATGTCCTGACGGTAGTAGTCCTGAGTGTCGATGTCCTGACGCCTTCCCACCGTGATACTCATGTCTAAATTTTAGACTGAACGCATATAGATCCTTTATGTGCTTAATTAAAAAAACTTTTCCCACAAAATAAGTTTTTCAAAGAAAAGTAAAGAACTCCATTTACCAAAATGAGCAAAAATAAAATCAAATAATCTACCAAGTGTGAAACTACCACAAATCAGCATCCATAAATAAATGAAACCCAAAACAAACAGAAATTACAATAAATAATCAAGTCAAACTCAAAACGAGCAGAAATTATCACAAGTTGGGCCCAAAACTAATATGCCTTCCCAAGGCCAGAACAAAATTTGCACTGTACTGAAAAAATACAAATGTGATTACTTTTATAACTTTAATAAATCAAATAATACAAACATTTTGATTACGAAATATCAGTATATGTATATTAAACTGACAATGGTGTTGCCCTAAGGGCTGTGGGGGTGTTGTCATCCTCAAAGATCTTAGTTTTAGAACTTAAAACAACGTTGAAAATAATGGTTATCTCAAAGTTTTCATTAGATGGATTTGGAGAAAAGGTGGGTGTGACAGTAGGGATAGTTGTCCTCCAATCACTTTTGACTATTAAAAAGGGCACTAGCCCTTGGAATTTCCAATCGAATGAGCCTTTTTTGAAGTTTCTACGACAACGCCTTCAATAAAAATCCTTATATGCCCCCAGGGCATAACTTACAACCCTTGCCCTAAGGGCTGTGAGGGGTTGCCCTCAAAAACATAATTTCTATCTGGAAATCAACTTCGCTGAACAAAATGGGTATCTCAAAATTTTGAATGGATGTGTTTCGGGTAATGAAGGGCGTTGAAGGGGTATTAGTCGCCTTCCAGTCACTTTCGACTATTAAAAAGGGCACAAGCCACTCCAATTTCCAATTGAATGAGCCCTTTTCGAAGTTTCTAAGACAACTTCTTCGATACGAAGTGCCCTACTTTAAAAGTTAAAATTAATAAATAATACATTGTTCCAACATCGTTCTTACATGCCCCCAGGGCATAACTTAAAACTCTTGCCCTGAGGGTTATGTGGGAGTGTCCTCCTCTTTACTTAGTCCCCGTGTCTTGTCTCGTTCTCGAGTGTCCCCGTTCTTTACTTAGGCAGCGCGATAGCGCTGCCTATGATTTATACAACAACTTTCTATATAAACTTTTATGCCCCCAGGGCATTACTTACAACCCTTGCACTGAGGGCTTTGAGGGGATTATCATTCTAAAAGACCTAATTTCCAGAACGTTGAACCACTTTGAACAAAATGTATATTTCAAAATTTTGATTGGATGTGTTTTGGAAGATGGTGGGCGTGAGAGGGGCGTTGGTCGCTATCCAATCACTCTCAACTATTAAAAAAGGCACTAGCCCTTTCAATTTCCAATTGAATGAGCCCTTTTGAAGTTTCTACGACAACAATTTCAATAAAAACTTTATATACCCCACGGCATAACTTACAACCCTTGCACTAAGGGCTCTGAGGGGATTATTATCCTCAAAGACCTAATTTCCAGAACTTTCAACTACGTTGAACAAAATGGATATTTCAAAATTATAATTCGATGTGTTTGGGGAAATGGTGGGCGTGAAAGGGGCGTTAGTCACTATCCAATCACTTCCAACTATTAAAAAAGGCACTAGACTTTTCAATTTCCAATTGAATGAGCCATTTTGAAGTTTTTACGACAACGCTTTCAATAAAAACATTATATTCCCCCAAGGCATAACATACACCCCTTGCCCTGAGGGCTGGGGGGGGGGGGAGGGGTTGTCATCCTTAAAGACCTAATTTCCAAAACTTTCAACTACGTTTAATAAAATGGCAATCCAAAAATTTTAATTGGATGTGTTTGGGGAAAAGGTGGGCGTGAGAGGGGGTTAGTTGCCCTCAAATCACTTTCGACTATTAAAAAGGGTACTAGCCCTTTGAATTTCAAATCGAATGAGAAGTTTTTCAAGCTTCTAGAACAAAGATTTCAATAAAAACCTCGTGTACATCCGGGATATAAGTTACACTCTTTGCCCTGAAGTTTTTGAGGGAGGGTCCGCCTAAAAAATATGTTTTCTATCTGTATATAAGTTACGCTGAAAAAAATGGTTATTCCAAAATTTTGACTGGATGTGTTTGGGGGAAGGATGGGTGTGGGGGGGGGGGGGTCTAGGTGACCAACAATAAATTTCGTCTATTTAAAAATGCATTAACACATTTAATTTACAATGGAATGAGCTTTTTTTGAAGTTTCTACGGCAGCACCCTCTTTTAAAACCTTATATGCACCCAGGGCATAGATTAAAACCCTTGCTCTGAGGGCTGTGGGGGAGTCTCCTTCTTAAAAATATATTTTTTAACTGGAAATCAACCACGCTGAACAAAATGGCTACCTCAAAATTTTGATTGGATCTGTTTGGGTGAATGATGGGCATGGGGGGGGGGGGCTAGTTGCCGTCCGATCACTTTCGACTATCAAAAAGGCACTAGCCACTCGATTGTCCAATCGAATGACCCCTTTTTGAATTTTCTTTGACAACTCCTTCGATACGAAGTGCCCGGGTATGGAGAAAAAAAAAACACATTGTGCCCACATCGTTCTTTACTTAGGCAGCGCTAGCGCGCTGCCTATAATTTAACATTGGTCATCTTTTATATGAAGAAACAGTTTTTGATGTTTTGTTGTTTTTTTTACTCAGTTTCATCTATTAATCCGAATTAATAATGAACTATGCCAAACCTTTATTTAACCATTTACTATACAACATACTAATTCTTAATTTGAATTCCATAAAAAATCCAGAGCGCTTGTAAAAATCCCCAGAAATCCCCAATTCCCTAAATCAAAAAGTTTGTCCCGAAAAGGCATCAAAAATCCTCATTTTAGGGGCAAATCCCTAGGATGGAAACACTGTATGGTACGTGCTCTTCTTTACTGGTTTGCCACTACCGCAGCATTTATGATTAATGCTTCAGTTACTATGGACTAAAGTTCGTTCTTTACTATAAAATAAAACTATGACGACATTTATTATCTAGTATATGAAAATGAAGTACTTTGTAAAAATATTCATTTTATTAAAAAAAAATTTTTGTTAATTAAAAAAGCACGTAGATGTGACAAATTCCTGATGTTAATAACATAAGGTACTACCGAGTTATAGAAAAATGCAGTTTTCAGTAAAAAGAGATTTTATCAAAAAAATTAATTGAAAAACATTTTTAACCACATCAATTTCCTTTAAAATGAGCCATTAAACAACTCCCTACGATGTTCCAGTGCCAAGCTATCTGAGGAGGAAAAAAAGAAAGAAAAAAGGAAAAAAAAGATGCCGTATATGCAGAACATAGTGGTTGCAGCCACTTTTCTTGATTTTCAAGCCAATATATTTCTCTTGTTGTTCAAGCCAAGGGACGGTAAGTTTTCTATATAGGGGTTTCGAACAAGGCGGTTCTAATTTCTTTCAGACTAGGCGGTGTACTTCTTGTTTTGATCTGACTCTATTTTTAGGAGTTATGGGTTATTATATTTATTAGTATTGGACATGATCGCCTCTTACTAGGCTGCTAGCTATCGCTGCAACCCCGATTCTTTACTATAGTTCAAAGATAAATCACAAACAGGAAAAAGGAAGAGACGAGCCTCGGAGAATCAAGCAGCTAACTAAGTCTAATATGGCCCCATACCATGGAAAATTTTACAAAAGATAATACAGCCACTAAAACTATTAAGGCTACTACTATTTATTGATATTTCAGTAACTAAAAGTTAGTGTTTGCCCTCTATTATAATTTTCTTGTTTTTCGACTCAACAGATTTTCTTTGGTGTTCAAGCCAAGGGTCTATAATTTTTCTTTATAGGGGTTTTAGACAAGCGGTTCTAACTGTGTACTTTTTATTCCAATCTGATATTATTTTTAGGAGTTATGGGCAGTTTTATTTCTTAGCATTATAGGGGTTTTAGACAAGCAATTCTAACTGTGTACTTTTGTTCCAATCTGATATTATTTTTAGGAGTTATGGGCTTTTTTATTTCTTAGCGTGGGATGTGATCCTCTCTTACTAGATTGCCAGCTACCACTGCAACCCTGATTTATCAAAACCATTCTTTAAAGTAAAAATACATTACATTTTAATGTTACTAAGGGCTAGAGCTTCTCCCTTACTATTAATACTAAATCAGAGTTAGATGGCAATTCTTCTCATCAGACAATTTTTCAACTTTCGGTATTATGGGCTGTGGTTTGCCTTTTACTAGACCGCAACAACTGCTGCAACCATGATGCCTTTTCGCCTTTTACTAGGTTGCAGGAACTGCTGCAACCGTAACATAATTTAGAGTTTGTTCTTTAATATAGCCTCAACACGACATCATAAGTAAATAAACAGTGGTATTTAACCGGGTTCATTAGTCTGTAAAATTTATCTTAAATTGTATCGACTAAATAGCTAAATTTACTAATGCTTTAAAGAAGGCAAAAAAATTGAAGTATTTATTTGCATAAGCTATCTCTGAAAACAAAAATGACGTTTTACATTTTCATTCTTTGAAAATTTTCTCTGAATTCCTGGGATTCAAATTTTGCTATTATAAGCTAAAATTTAACACAAAACCAATACAATAAAAAAGTTCCTTGTTAATGGACTTCATTTTCTTGTAAATTGTTTTTGAGAAAACACGAAGGAAATTTTGTCCTATCTTTCAATTCGAAACTATTTCAAACGAAAGTAACAAGTTGCTAGAAAGAAATCATAATATACTTAATCGCTATAGAATGAATGTTATAAGTAACTTAAAAACCCCATTATTTTACACTGTTCCCGTTTTGGGAGTAATACTCGTATATTACTTAGAAAGGAAGAAGAATGTGCCGGCTCTGGATAATTTTGGTATTGTTGCTGAAAAGTGCATTAGCAGTATAAGAGGATTATTTTCAAAATTAATTGAAAATAAAAGCAAGGAAAACGTAGAATCTGGAAAAGTGAAAAGTGAATAAAGTCTACCAGGCGACATAATTTTCCTGATTGTTGAGCAGGGGAAAACATTACTGATATGGAAACGTGCAAATTATATTAGAAAAAAAGAAAATCATTTCTCCCTTCTTGGACGCTACAACAACTACAATAGATGGAAACAAGAAAATCGTCAACCATAAAGTTATGGAAAATAGGTTAAAAACCATCTTTGTTGCAGAAAATTGAGTTTGAAACTGTGACTGTCATAGATTGCAGAATGAAAAATTTGTTTCTAAAAAATGTAACAGTGTTCACTTCAAAATGTAAATGTACCAGTGTTCAGGTCTATTTGTAAATGTACCCGTGTTCAACTGTTACTTTGTGACTACTTCAAACGCACTGACAATCTCAAAATTTTGATCGGATGCATATAGAAAAAACGGAGTGTGTGGAAGGGGGGGGGGTAGATGCCCTCCAATCTCTTTTGACTCATAAGAAGGTAACTAAAACGTTCAATTTCCAATCAAATGAGCCACTTCTGAAGTTTATACGACCTCTCCTTACATAAAAACCTTATATGTTCCGAGGCATAACAAAAAAAAATTGCCCCCGGCCTCTGGTTTTTTTTTACCAACCTCTGAGTTTTATTATCTGATGTTTGAACTATTTCTAATAAAATACCTCAAAATTCTTTTCTGATGCATTTGTAGAAAAAAGAGCGTGAGGGGCTAATTGCCCTTTGTGTCGACTCTTTAAAAGTGAACTCAAAAAAATTCAATTTTCAATCAAATGAGCCATCTCTGAAGTTTATACTAGCATCCCTTCTATAAGAACCATATTTTCCCCAAGGCACTACTTACCACGCCTGCCCCCGGGTCCTGGGGGGATGTGTCGACACCGGGTTTTTTGTTATATGACCTTTGAATAATTTTTGACAAAATGACAAAATCAAACCTCTGGGTATGAAAGGTGGCGGAATTCTGTCATTTGTCCGTAATGACTTGTACCCAAGTGAAATCTCAATTCCGTGTCTTGCTCCCTTTGATGAGATTATGTGGGTGTGTGTTCGACCTAAAGTCTTGCCACGTTTTTTCAATTTAATTGCCCTGTGTTGTTTTTATTACACCCCTAATCAGAGATCCGCTGACAAAAAGATCCGAAAACTTACATGCAAGTGCTGACTTTCTACTATCAAAATACCCAAATGCAGGATTTTTCCTGATGGGTGACGCAAATGATATAAAACTTGATTCTACATGTAAGGATTTTAATATAAAACAGGTCGTTAAGGTCCCAACTACAAGAATCTGGATTCCGAACTACAAGAATCTGGATTATCACTGGAACAGCAAATTTACAATTCAGATTGTGATTTTACAATCCAGTTTGTCAGAAAGAAAGGCCTCTTGATTCAGTACATCTTGCTAGACGGTGAAAAAAACATTAACAGCATCCAAAAGATCAACTTTAATATTTAACTTTTAACATTAACAGGATCCAGAAGATCAACTTTTATATTAACAGCGTCCAGTAGATCAGCTTTAATATTACCCTACCTTAAACAGTCCGACAAATTCTTTTTTGTCAATCCTAAGGGTTCCTCGGAATCTCTCAGCAGCGTCTCGAAGTCCACTTGCATCCAAAAAGTCGTGAATCTTGACCAAAAGCTTCTTTTGCACAGCTTTGTCATGGTAGTTCACACCGTCTTTTGCACGACCCCTGCGACATAGAACAATTTATACCATGCATGAAATTAAATCTGCAAACAGAGAGGGACCGGGGGACTTTCATAGAAATCAAGACAGAAGAACTAACCCAAACCCTAATTTCTAACTTTATTTGCAGCCACATCTGAGCACTATTGACCACCTCCCTGGAAAAAGCATCTGGTAACCTTAAAATTTCGGTTTACATAGCCTGCAGCGATTTGTACCATCTTAGCACTTCAATTCTTTAAAAAAATATTTGTAAGAAGAATAAGAAATTCCAGCACTTTTAATGAAAGCTTCTCTTTTAATTTTCTACTCTTTTAATTTTTCAGTCATCCCTCCAAAAAGCAAATAAGAAGAAGCAACTATACGTGGCAATGAGGTTTCGACTGCATTTTTTTTTTACTAGACCTGCTTCTGTTTTTCCTTAAAAAACTATTTTTCTCTTGTCTGTTTTCTTCTACTTCTGTTGTTCAAAAAGATAAAAAAAAGAGTTATTTTACTTTGAATGATTTTGGGAACAAACTGTGGAGGTTATGAACAAACTAAAAATATTGACATAGTTTTCTGATTAAGCATAATGGATGTCTGATTATGATTATGAGCATGCATTTGTTGCAAATTCTTTTGGTTTCACGTTTTCGTTGAACATATTTAGTAGGTCAGGCATTCACGTTGGGCAAGGATTCTTAAACCCGTACAATCCGTACCCAGATCAACAGAAATAGAAACACAAAATTTTTGGGAAAATACCATATTTTTCTATAATATTCGCACAGTCTATTTGCTTGTCGGAGTTTTCATAAAAACCTCCCCCTCTACGAAGTACGCGGCACTCCACAATGAACTCATGCACATGTTCCTAACATGAATCTGTCATTATGATCTAACCTAGAAAAACTTTACAATGACGCATTACTGCTCCGAATGAAAATACAAATACTCAAATTCATATAAGGGATGATCAAGGAAGGGGGAGGGTAAATTATACCTCCACTTCCCATGTGGAGCTCCACAATCGACTCGGCGAACCAAGCCGAGTGGATTCGTGCGCTGGATTTAGGATTCTTTATCCAAGAGGGCGAGGGTTCGAATGCTAGCGTATCCAATTATTTGGTTTGGGACAGGAGTCAGTAGTGTGATTCTGTAAGCTCAGCCAGAGTCGACCCAGCTCAAAATGGGTACCTGGAGAAATCTGGGGAAGGTAAACAGGAAGGGTGTGCGACAGCACAGGATGGTTGGCCCCCAGTCCCCCATTGCACCTCCTTGCTGAAGGGCCAAGAAACGGAGAACAGCACCGCCGGTAGGGACTTCAAAGTCCAATGCCGTATTCTTTACCTTCTTTTTTTACCTTTACTTCCCATGTCTGAAGACCGTTGAACCATATTTCCATTGTTTTTTATTATCTCGATGACGCAATGAACTTTTGAGTTATGAAGCAAATCTCAAATTTAAGGGGGGCCTCTCTTTTGTCATTCCTAATAGGGAAGAATTGAAAATCACGTTGTGCACCTTACTTGGGGTTTTAGAGCCAGAATCAAATGTTACAAGTTAAAGGAAGTATAATAATAAATCTAAGCAAAAAAGGAGATAAAATAACATTGATACTTGGAGCTTCCGTTCGGTTTGGTTTTTCTTTGTTCAGAATAGACTCTAATGAGCAAATACATTAACATATTTTCTTTAATGACGTATCATCTGGAAAATAAATCTTTTTAAGAAATAAATTTACATTTAATAAAATTAGTATAATTTATTCAACCCCCTGGAAAGTACCTTGAACCAAAAATACTCTTTCTATATTCCTCGTATTGCAGTTTTAAATAACATGTGCTTTCGTTAAATAAATGCGAAAACAAGGAAGAGATACATTATTTTCAGAAAAAAAATAACTTTTGTATTTCTCTTCTATGATACAAAAAATGAAAATTGTCAAAACTGTTTACTATGAAATCAAAACCAAAAAAGGTAAACTAAAAAAGTTTATGGTTTATTTCATCTATAGAAGAAATAAACCTACATGGTTGCGTCAAATTGTGTGACCTTAGTGTCATGACTAGGCTGATCTCATATGAAACAACCAGTTATAGAATGATCAGTTATGGAATAACCATGTGATGTTGCACTTCCAATTAAAGAATAAGGTTCTTTGACTCTTTGATGTCACGAAAATAAAGTAAAATTACAGAAAAAAAAAGAAATTAAGGTACTCCTTTTATGCTTAGAGAGGAAATGCCCAACTTCCCTTAGAAACAGTACAAAGCTGCAAAAAAAAGGAAGGTACAGCCAATGGATTTGCCAAAATGACCATTATCCAAATATTTAGGATTTTCAAGGTACATTCTTTACTTATGGCATGTCAGCATACTTACTGTATAAAATCTCGGAAATACAATGAAACATGACATACCAACTTTTTATAATTGGACTGTTTTTCAGTTTTCATGAAACAATCTTTTTGGTTGTATTTGTATTATAAAAATCGAAAACGATAAAATTGCCCCCTCTTCTACAACTAGAAAAATAAATTTTACCTCCCCTTTCTCCATTTTTTTTTTTTTTTTTTTTTTTGTAAATTTGTAAATTTGCCATTGTTTTTAATTACTTATTGGACCTTTGTAAACCCAGTCCAGAACCAGGAGTAGCAAATACAGTTGATATTGGTGTCTGAAAAGGGGTATGTGCTACTGCGTTAGCAGATGATCGTCCATGATCAGCAGCAAAACTGCCTGTTCTTTTAAGCTTAAAATTCGATGGTCCACCAAGTTGTAAATTACTTGTTCTAGGGATTGGAAGACCACTCTTTTTTCCACTTGCACTGCTAAAATTGAAATAACTGACATTAAAAATCCTTAGCATACCAAATATCTCAAATCAGCTAAAATGTCGACCAAGTTATAAATTACTTGTTATAGGGACTGAAAGACCACTTTTTTTCCACTAGCACTGCTACGATCTAAACTACCAACATTAAATCCTTATCATATTAAATATCTAAAATCAGCTAAAAATATTTTTTAGAGGTAAGATAAATTGGCTGAAAAAATTTTCTAATACCAAAACCAGCTGAATCAATTTATTAACAATTGCTAAAATTTGATGCATACTTAAAAAAGTATGACTGAAATAGGAATTGTCTAAGCAAATTCATTCATGATGCTTATGACTCATTTGGTATTTTAATATGCTCATTTATGATGCTTATGACTCATTCAGAGACAATTTCTGAAATAGAAACTGTCTAAGCAAAAAGATCTGTTATGCTTAAGACTCATTTGGAGTTTGGGGATACTTATTTGTGATGCTTATGACTCATTTGGTATTTTAAGATGCTCATTTACGATGCTTATGACTCATTCAGAGACAATTTCTGAAATAGAAATTGTCGAAACAAATAGATCTGTTATGCTTAAGAGTCATTTGGAGATGGATCCATTGGAGTTTGGAGATGCTTATGACTCATTTGGAGTTTTGGGGTACTTATTTGTAATGCTTATGACTCATTTGGAGTTTTCAGATTCTTACTACCCATTTTGAGAAAATTCCTGAAATAGGAATTGTCTAAGCAAATTCATTTTTGATGCTTATGATTCATTGGATTTGGCAAATATTCAGACATTTTGAGGCAATCAAACGAATTAAAACAGAGGCAGAGGAAGTAACAACAGAGCAACACTGGAATTCTTGGGGAAGGGGGGACAACAGAGCTCAGTTAAATTTTAGCATGCTTTTCAACTTGTTCTAATTTTCTTTTATTGAACAAAACAAAGAATTCAGAATATCAGAGTCATAATCCCTCTTTGTTTCTCATCCTCAAATTAATCGTTAAATCATGTGCAAACAATATTGGGAACTCATCACTTGAAAGTAAATAATTTGTAAAATTATTTATGTACATTAAGAAAAGCATTAGCCCCAGGAAAGATCCCTGAGGTATCCCTATATTTTTGAATACAAAAATATGAGACAGTGATGAGATTTGTGAGCCCCAGTGATGAGTGATGAATAAATAGATTGGTCAACAACAAAGACTTTATAACTTCTTCCAGATAAATATGATCCAACTAAATCAAGTGCCATTCCCTGAGTTTCTATATTTTCCAACATATCGAAAAGAATAGCATGGTCAACTGCTTCTTGATGAATAAAAAAAAAGAAAACGAAAAAAAGGCTATTTAATGCCAAATGGCTATCATCTATATCTATAGCCTCAGCTAAAAACTTATATAAAGCAGCTCCTGCTTTCTCTATAAATCTATCAGAGGCAACGCTATAGCGTTACCTATAGTAAAGGCCATACGGCTCCAATGTTTTATTATTATTAATTTATAAAACCTTTTCCACAAAATGAATTTTTCAAAAAAAAGTAAAGAACTCCATTAAACAAAAAATAAGCAAAAATAAAATTAAATAATCTACCAATCGTGAAACTACCACAAATCAGTATCGATAAAGTAATGAAACCCAAAACGAACAGAAATTACAATAATTAACCGAGTCAAACTCAAAACGAGCAGAAATTAACATAAGTTGGCCGCAAAACCCCTAAGACTTCCCAGATCTAGAATAAAATTTGCACTTTACTGAAACAATGTAAAAGTTTACACTTTTATAACTTTAATAAATCAAATAACATTAACATTTTGATTACTAAATATCAGTATGTGTATATTAAACTGACAATGCATATTCATTTGTATTTTTCAGTAAAGTGAAAATTTTGTTCTAGCCTTGGGAAGGCATAGGGGTTTTGCGCCAAACTTATGTTAATTTCTGCTCGTTTTGAATTTGACTCAAAACGAGTATTACTTCTATACTTCTATAACTTTTATAAAAGGTTAATTATTGTAATTTCTGTTCGTTTTGGGTTTCATTTATTTATCGATACTGGTTTGTGGTAGTTTCACGCTTGGTAGATTATTTGATTTTATTTTTGCTCATTTTGTGTTTAATGGAGTTCTTTACTTTTCTTTGAAAAACTTATTTTGCGAAAAAAGTTTTTTCAATTAATTTCTGTTCGTTTTATATTGACATAGAAAATAATACTTTAAATCTTTTCGTTTTTTAAGACTTTATAGTTTGGCCTGCTATTTGTATGCTGGAAAAAAATTTTCAGCAATTTTTAACAACATACACCCTTTTAAAAATCTGGACACAAATAGTACTGTTTAGATTAGTTTCATACCTCCTCTAGTTGACCTAAAATGGAAAACTTGATACCATTCGCAAAAAAATCTGTTTACTTTCTTTGATAGCTTGGATACACTTAAGCTATTTTGATTTGATTAAATTTTAAGAGAAGGATTGGGAGGGTTGATGTGGGAGGGTGGGAGTAGAAGGGGGATTAGTTACCCTAAAATCACTTTCGACTATTAAAAAGGGCATCAGCCCTTTCTATTTTCAATCGAATGAGCCCTTTTCGAAGTTTCCACGACAACTCCTTCGATACGAAGTGCCCTGGTCTAAACAACAACAACAGCAACAAATAATACATTATACCAACATCGATCTTCACTATAAAAATGTCAAGCCTTCCAATCACTTTCGACTATTTAAAAGGGCATAGGCCTTTCGATTTTCAATCGAATGAGCCCTTTTGGAAACGACAATGCTTTCTATAAACACCTTACATGCCCCCAGGGCATAAATTACAACCCTTCCCCTAAGGTTTGTTAGGGTGGTTGTCATCCTCTAAGATGAAATTTCCAGAAATTTCAACTACGTTAAACAGAAGGGCTATCCCAAAACTTTGATTGTTTGTGTTTGGAGAAATGGGGGGTGTGAGAGGGGCCATAGTCGCTCTCCTGTCACTTTCAACTATTAAAATGGCCCAATCCCTTTAATTTTGCTATCGAATGAGTCCTTTTTAAGTTTCTACGACAAAACTTCCATTAAAAATCTTATATGCCCCCAGGGCATAACTTACAACCCTTGCTCTGACTGATGGGGGGGGGTCATTCTCAAAGACCAAATTTCCAGAACTTTCTACTACGTTGAACAAAATGGCTATCTGAAAATTTTGATTGGATGTGTTTGGAGGAATAGTGGGCGTGAGAGGGGGGTTAGTTACTCTCCAATCACTTTCGAATATTACAAAGGGCACTGGCCCTCTGGTAATTTCGAATTGAATGAGCCCCTTTTGAAGTTTTACGACAACTCTATCTATGAAAACCTTATATACCCACAAGGCAGAACTTACAACCTTTGCCCTTGGGGCTCTGGGGGGTTTGTCATCCTTAAATAAATAATTTCCAGAACTTTCAGCTATGTTGAACAAAATGGCTATCTCTAAACTTTGATTAATGTTTTTGGGGAAATGGTGGGCATAAGAGGGGCGTTAATTACTCTCCACTAACTTTCGACTATCAAAAAGGGCAATTTCAATTTCCAATCAAAAGAGCCCTTTTGAAATTTCTATAACAACTTTCTATATAAACTTTATATGCCCCCAGGGCATAACTTACAACCCTTGCACTGAGGGCTCTGAGGGGGTTATTATCATAAAAGACCTTATTTCCAGAACATTCAAAAACGTTGAACAAACTGGCTATCTCGAAAGTTAGATTGGATGTCTTTGGGGAAATTTTGGGCGTGAGAGGGGCGTTAGTCGCTCTCCAATCACTTTCATCTATTAAAAAAGGCACTAGCCCTTTCAATTTCAAATTGAATGAGCTCTTTTGAAGTTTCTACGCTTTCAATAAAAACCTTATATGCCACCAGGGCATAACCGACAACCCTGGCCCTGAGGGCTGTGGTGGGGGGGGTTGTCATCCTTAAAGACCTAATTTCCAAAACTTTCAACTAAGTTGAATAAAATGACTATCTAAAATATTCATTGGATGTGTTTGGAGAAAAGATGGGCGTGAGAAGGGAGCTAGTTACCTTCAAATCACTGTCGACTATAAAAAGGGCACTACCCCTTTGAATTTCCAATCGAATGAGCCCTTTTTCAAGTTTCTAAGACAAAGATTTCAACAAAAACCTTAAATGCCCCCAGGGCATAACTTACAACCCTTGCATTGAAGACTGTGGGGGGAGTGTCCTGCTCAAAGGTATAATTTCCTGAACTTTGAACTGCTTGGAACAATATGGCTATCTCAAAATCTTTATTGAATGTGTTTGGGGAAATGGTGGGCGTGAAAGGGGTGTTAGTTGCTTTTCAATCACTTTCGACTATTAAAAAGGGCACTAGCCATTTCAATTTGCAATCGAATGAGCCCTTTTTGAAGTTTCTACGACAACGCGTTATATAAAAACCTTATATGCCCCCTGAGCATAATTTACAGCCCTTACCCTGAGGGCTGTGGGGAGGGGGAGGTGTCAACCTCAAAGACCTAATTTCCAGAACTTAAAACTACGTTGAATAAAATGGCTATCTCACAGTTTTGATTAGATGTGTTTGGGGAAAAGGTGGGCGTGAGAAGCAGGTTAGTTGCCCTCTAATCACTTTCGACTATTAAAAAGAGCACTAGCCCCTTGAATTTCCAATCGAATGAGCCTTTTTAAAGTTTCTACGACAACGCCTTCCATAAAAAACCTTATATGCCCCCAGGCCATAACTTACAACCCTTGCCGTAAGTGCTGTGGGGAACTGTCCTCAAAAACATAATTTCTATCTGGAAATCAACTATGCTGAACAAAATGGCTATCTCAAAATTTTTATTGGATGTGTTTCGGGAAATGGTGGGCGGGGAAAAGGTGTTAGTCGCCTTCCAATCACCTTCAACTATTAAAAAGGGCACAAGTCACTCCAATTTCCAATTGAATGAGCGATTTTCGAAGTTTCTAGGCCAACTTCTTCGATACGAAATACCCTGCTCTAAAGGAAAAAATTAATAAATAATACATTGTGCCAACATCGTTCTTATATGCCCCGAGGGCATAACTTAAAACCCTTGCCCTGAGGGTTGTGGGGAGTGTCCTCCTCTTTACTTTGAATACTTTGAATACCTCTTTACTTTACTAGCCCTTTGAATTTCCAATCGAATGAGCCTTTTTTGAAGTTTCTACGACAAATCCTTCTATAGAAACCTTATATACCCCCAAGGCATAGCTTAAAACCCTTGCCCTGAGGGTTGTAGGTGAGTGTCCTCCTCAAAAACATATTTTCTATCTGGAAATCAACTACGCTGAACAAAATGGTTATCTAAAAATTTTAATTGGATGTCTTTGGGGGAATGATGGGCGTGGGGGGCTAGTTGCCCTCCAATCCCTGTCAACTATTAAAAAGGGCAATAGAACTCTCAATTTCCAATCAAATGAGCCCCTTTTAAAGTTTCTAGAGCGACCCCTTCCATATGAAGTGCCCTGCTCTAAAGTAAAAATAATAAATAGTAAATTGTGCCAACATCGTTCTTATATGCCGTCAAGGCATAACTTAAAACCTTTGTCCTGAGGGCTGTGGGGGAGTGTCCTCCTCAAAAACATATTTTCTACCTGGAAATCAACTACGCTGAACAAAATGGCTATCTCAAAATTTTGATTGGATGTGTTTGGGGGAATGATAGGCGTGGGGGGCGGAGGGCTAGTTGCCCTCCAATCCCTTTCGACTGTTAAAAAGGGCACTAGTCACTCCAATTCCCAATCGAATGAGCCCTTTTAGAAGTTTCGAAGACAACTCCTTCGATACGAAGAGCCCGGGTATGCCAACATCGTTTATGATTATTATTTTTTTTCCCCAGAGGAACTTCATATAAAAAGGGGTCGTCGTAGAAACTTCAAAGGGGGCTCATTAGAAAGAAAATCGATAGTTCTAGTGCCCTTTTTAAGGGTCAAAAGTGACAGGAGGGCAACTATCCCCCCCCCCACCACGCCGATCATTCCCCCAAACAAATCCAATCAAAATTTTGAGACAGCCATTTTGTTCAGCGTAGTTGATTTCCAGAAAGAAAACATGTTTTTGAGGAGGACACTCCCCCACAGACCTCAGGGAAAGGGTTGTAAGTTATGCCCTGGGGGCATATAAGGTTTTTATAGAAAGCGTTGTCGTAGAAAGTTCCAAAAGGACTCATTCGATTGGAAATTCAAAGGGCTATTGCCCTTTTTAATAGTTGAAAGTGATTGGAGGGCAACTAGCCCTCCCTGCCCCTACGCCCATCATTCCCCCAAACACATCCAATCAAAATTTTGAGATAGTCATTTTGTTCAGCGTAGTTGATTTCCAGATAGAAAATATGTTTTTGAGGAGGACACTCCCCCAAAACCCTCAGGGCAAGTGTTTTAAGTTATGCCCTGGGGGCATATAAGGTTTTTATAGAAGGTGTTGTCGTAGAAACTTCAAAAAAGGCTCATTCCATTGGAAGATCAAAGGGCTGGTGCCCTTTTTAGTAGTCGAAAGTGATTGGAGGGCAACTAGCCCTCCCACACCCATCATTCCCCCAAACACATCCAATCCAAATTTTGAGATAGCCATTTTGTTCAGCGCAGTTGATTTCCAGATATAAAAAAATATGTTTTTGAGGAGGACACTCCCCCACAACCCTCAGGGCAAGGGTTTTAGGTTATGCCCTGGGGGCAAATGAGGTTTTTATAGACGGCGTTGTCGTAAAAACTTCAAAAAAACTCATTTGATTGGAAATTCAAATGGCTAGTGCCATTTTTAATAGTCGAAAGTGATTGGAGGACAACTACCCCCCCCCCCCCCCCACTCCCACCATTCTCCCAAAGACATCCAATCAAAATTTTGAGATGGCCATTTTGTTCAGCATAGTTGATTTCTACACAGAAAATATGTTTTTGAGGAGGAC
Source organism: Artemia sp. Qi Xiang Cuo (assembly GCF_049724085.1). Lineage (NCBI taxonomy): Eukaryota > Metazoa > Arthropoda > Branchiopoda > Anostraca > Artemiidae > Artemia > Artemia sp. Qi Xiang Cuo. Next base: position 6,919,916 of record NC_142807.1, read on the forward strand.
ACTCCCCCACAGCCCTCAGGGCAATGTTGTAAGTTATGCCCTGGGGGCACATAAGGTTTTTATAGAAGGTGTTGTCGTAGAAACTTTAAAAAAAAGGCTCATTCAATTGGAAATTCAAAGGGCTAGTGCCCTTTTTAATAGTCAAAAGTGATTGGAGGGCAACTAGCCCTCCCACGCCCATCATTCCCCCAAACACATCCAATAAAAATTTTGAGATAGCCATTTTGTTCAGCACAGTTGATTTCCAGATAAAAAATATGTTTTTGAGGAGGACACTCCCCCACAACCCTCAGGGCAAGGGTTTTAAGTTATGCCCTGGGGGCAAATGAGGTTTTTATAGAAGACGTTGTCATAAAAACTTCAAAAGAGGCTCATTCGATAGGAAATTTCAAAGGGCTAGTGCCCTTTTTAATAGTCAAAAGTGATTGGAGGACAACTTGCCACCCCCACCCCCCGACTCCCACCATTCTTCCAAACACATCCAATCAAAATTTTGAGATGGCCATTTTGTTCAGCATAGTTGATTTCTACACAGAAAATGTTTTTGAGGAGTATACTCCCCCACAGCCCTCAGGGCAAGGGTTGTACGTTATGCCCTGAGGGCATGTAAGGTTTTTTTTTTATATAAACGGTTGTAGTAGAAACTTCAAAAAGGACTCATTCAATTGGAAATTCATAGGGCTAGTGCCCTTTTTAATATTCGAAAGTGATTGGAGGGCAATTAGGCCCCCCACTCCAATCATTCCCTAAACACATCCAATCAAAATTTTGAGATAGCCATTTTATTCAGCGTAGTTGATTTCCTGATGAAAAATATTTTTTGAGGAGGATACTCCCCCACAACCCTCAGGGCAAGGGTTGTAAGTTATGCCCTAGGGGCATATAAGTTTTTTGCAGAAATCGTGGTCGTAGAAACTTCAAAACAGGCTCATTAAATTGGAAATTCAAAGGGCTAGTACCCTTTTTATTAGTCGAAAGTGATTGGAGGGCAACTAGCCCCCCCATGCCCAGCATTCCCCCAAACACCACCAATTAAGATTTTGAGATAGCCATTTTGTTCAGCGAAGTTAATTTCCAGATAGAAATATGTTTTTGAGGACAATCCCCACAACCCTCAGGGCAAGGATTTTAAGTTATGCCCTGGGGGCATATAAGGTTTTTATAGAAGGCGTCGTCGTAGAAACTTCAAAAAGGCTCATTCGATTGGAAACTCAAAGGGTTAGTGCCCTTTTTAATAGTCGAAAGTGATTGGAGGGCAGCTAACCCCCTTCTCACGCCCACCTTTTACCCAAACACATCCAATCAAATTTTGAGATAGCCATTTTATCAAACGTACTTTTAAGTTCTGGAAATTTGGTCTTTGAGGATGACAACTCGCCCAGAGCCCTCGGGGCAAGGGTTGCAAGTTATACCCTGGGGGCATATAAGGTATTTTATAGACAACATTGTGTTAGAAACTTTAGAAAGAACTCATTCGATTGGAAATTTAAATGACCAGTTCCTTTTTTAATAGTCGGAAGTGATTCTAGGGCAACTGACACCCCTTCCACGCACACCATTTACCCAAACACATCCAATCAAAATTTTGATATAGGCATTTTGTTCAACGCAGTTCGAAATTATGGAAATTATACGTTTGAACAGGACACTCCCCCCACAGTCCCCAGGGGCAAGGGTTATAAGTTATGCCCTGGGGGCATATATGGTTCTTATGAAAGGAATGCTCGTATAAATTTCAGAGAGGGCTAACTTGATTGAAAATTGAAAGTTCTTGTTCACTTTTTAAGAATCAAAAGATATCGGAGGGCAACTACCCACCCACCCACCCCTCCCCCTCCTCCACGCCCTAAATTCATCAAATAAAAATTTTTATATAGACATTTTTTAAAAATAGTTCAAAGTTCGGATAACAAAAAAGACTCCGGTGTCGACACAGCCCCCCAGGGCCCGGGGGTAGACGTTTTAGGCTATGCCCTGGGGCATATATGGTTGTTACGGAAGGGATGCTCGTACAAAATTCCTAGAGGGCTCATTTGATTTGAAATTGAAAGTTGTAATTCACTTTTTAAGAGTCAAAAGTGATTGGAGGGCAGCTAGCCTCCCCCACACTCCATTTATTTTTTCCCCAGAGACACCTCATATAGAACGGGTCGTCTTATAAGCTTTAAAGGGGGCTCATTCGATTGGAAATCGAGAGTTCTAGTGCCCTTTTTAAGAGTCAAAAGTGATCAGAGGGCAACTGGCCCCCCAAGCCCTTTTTCCCCAATTATATCTAATAAAAAATTTGAGGTAGCCATTTCGTCAAAAATAGTTCAAAGATCATATAAGAAAAACTCTTGTGTCGACACCCCCCCCCCCAGGGCAGGCGTTGTAAGTAATGCTCTGGGGGCAGATAGGGTTCTTATGGAGGGTATGCTCGTATAAACTTCAGAGAGTGTTCATTTGAATGGAAATTAAAAGTTGTAGTTCATTTTCCCAGAGTGAAAAAGGATTAGAGGGCAACTAGCCCCTCCCACCCTCCACGCCCTTGGGTGTATCGGATGGATAAACCCATCCGATAAAAATTTCAGGTGACCATTTTGTTAAAAATAGTTCAACCCTCAGATATTAAAACTCCAGGGTCAGACACAACCCCCCAGGGCCCAGGGATAGGCGTTGTAAGTTATACTCTGGGGATATATATGGTTCTTATAGAAGGGATACTCTTATAAACTTCAGAGAGTGCTCATTTGATTGAAAATAGAAAGTTTTTTGATATTAAAGAGTCAAAAGAGACCGAAGCTTAATCTAGTCCCCCCACGCCCTTTTTCCCCAAACCCATCCGATAAAAATTTTTTTTTTAAATAGTTCAAACATCAGATAATAAAAACTCCGAGGTTGACACAAACCCATTTTTTCACTTTAATATTGTTAATTTGATATCAGTTTTGATGCTTTGAAGAATATTTGATTTTTTTTAAAGTTTGATTTTGAAATAAGGAATTTTTAAAAACTTGAAATTTTTTCCAATAAAAAACGAACAAAAATTAATTTAAAAGAACTTTCCAAAAAATAAGTTTTTTAAAGAGAAGTAAAGGCGATATTAAACTTAAGCTCAGCAGATATAAATAAGTTTTAAAATTCAAACTCAAAACGACCAGAAATTACTATTAAAGAATAAATGAAACCCAAAACGGACAGAAATTAAATAAAAAATCATAGCAAAAAGATACAACAAGTAATAATGTAAATAAATAAATAGATCTTAAAGCGAGTAATGCTTAGATTGAATATGAATATCAAGCTTAAAACGAAAAAAATATTTTCCTATTGAAGTATAAATGAAACTTAAAACGAACAGAAATTAAATAAACAGTCAATGCAAACAAACATACAATAGATATTAATTTAAATTAATAAATAAATCTTAAAACTAGTGAAACTTAAATTGAATATGAAAATCAAGCTTAAAACGAACAAAAATCACCACAAACAAGAGTATGGGTATGACCTCCTTCTCTTACTGTAAAAGTCTAAAACCTACTGCGTCATTAGCGCTTTACTGAAAGCTATATGCGTCTTGAATAGTCTTAGGAAGTACAAACAACATCAAATTGAATATTTATTGCATAATGATATTAATTGTTGCAAGATCCATCAGTTCAAGAATTTATTTCACTGTAATTGTATTTTTATTTTCAATACTGTAAGAACTGGAAAAGAAAACATTTGTAATATAATCCGTTTTCACTTAAGCGCCAATGACGCAGTAGGCTTTTGGTTTTTATTTACAGTTAGGAAAGGAGGCAGTATCCAAACACTTGTTTGTAGGGAAACTTTATTCGTCTTCAACAGCTTTAAAAAGAGCTAATAAATTAAACTGAATATTCGATGCACAATGATATTAATTGCTAAAAGCTCATCAGTTAAAAATATTACTATAACTTTAATGTTTATTTTCAATATTAAGTACAAAAGTAAATATTTGTCATAAAACTGGTTTTCAGTAAAGCGCCAATGACGCAGTAGGTTTTAGACTTTTACAGTAAGAGAAGAAGGTCATACCTAAACTCTTGTTTGAGGTGATTTTGTTCGTTTCAAGCTTGATTTGCATATTCAATTTAAATTTCACTATTTTTAAGATTTATTTATTAATTTACATTAATATCTATTGTATGTTTTTTGCATTGATTGTATATTTAATTGCTATTCGTTTTAAGTTTCATTTATACTTAAATAGGAAATTTATTTTTTCGTGTTATGCTTGATAATCAAATTCAATCTAAGCGTTACTGGCCTTAAGATCTATTTATTCATTTATATAAATGCTTGTTGTATGTTTTTGCTATTATCCCTTGTTCATTTTCTTCTTGTTTTGGGGATTATATGTTCTTTAATATTAATTTCTGGTCGTGTTTATTTTGAATTTAAAAGGTATTTATATCTGCTGAGCTTAAGTATAAAATGGCCTTTACTTTTCTTTCAAAAACTCGTTTTTCGGAGTTTTTTTTAATTAATCACTCCAAAAAGAAAGAATGATTGAATACTGATTGAAGATAACTAATTGAGAATAGACTAACTAAAGAGAACTAAGAGAATGCCAATATTTTATTTAGTTATTTTATTTAGTTATTTTATTTATGTATTGTATTTTATTTAGTTATTTTAAACAAAAAAAGGAGTAAGCCCTAGACTTGTTTCGTTATAAACAGACAATAAACAACAATAAACAAAATAAAAAACCAAGAATTGGACACCTGGCCATTTACTACTACAACATAGCAAATAAATTCCATGGGCTGAACACATTACGGAGATAAACAAATACAACAGAATGCACAGAGACAAAAACCTGACACTCTTCTTACGGGGCACTGAGTAAAGCAGCTTTTATAAATGCCATAAATATTATGGTTCTATATATTGCCTTTCATAAAAAGAAGTTCCAACCAAACTTTTTTTAAAAAGCTGTAACATTATTTCTAGAAAAACATAGTCAGGTAACATGTTCCATGATTTTACCCATTAACGCCTAAGACCAGTTACTGTTAAATTTTTGCGGTGCTTGCTTTAGTGCAGTGAAATAGGGTTCTAACTTAAAGATTCGTGGTTCCAAATATTTTTTCGCACCTAACAGTGTAACCATGGTACTATGTTCCCATATGGGAATGTTGGGCGGTAATATTGTCTTTGGAACTGAAGAAAATATATGGATAAACATCTTTTGTCATGCTCATTGAAAATTAGTATAAAAGACGAATCCAAATTAGGCGTGGAATTACTCGTAGCACCGTTGCAAGTGAAAGTTGACGCAGCACTCTCTGACCTCTAGCCGTGCATTTTTTTTTGCATACTTGGCATCGACCCTGCTTCTCTACTGTCACCAGTACATGAGCGCGGTTGATTTCTTAGAGTAGATCCGCAGAGATCCTAAGCTCTCATCATGACCTGGACGGTAGGTTTCGTTGTGAAAAGACCCTGAACAACTTTACAGAGGAATTCAAACTGTGGGATCTTTCCAGCCACATCACCATCATGCAAGTGACGGTAGAACCGCCAAGCTGCTACCATGAACGTGCAAAGAAGATTTTGGCCTATGATCCAATACAACTTTTTTCCTCGAAAATTTGGTCTGTATGCTGACAAAGCATTATCGACTAGGTCAACGCCTCCCATTCCCTGATTGAAATTTCTAATAAGGCGTGGCTGTCAAATTAGAACATCTTTGCGCTCCGCCACTGAGTATCTTTTTGCCTGGTGAAGCGGTTTCATGGAGTCATAGTCGGTTACTACACAAACGGCTTTGGTATCTTTCCACTTGGCAGCCACCACTCCATCTGACCTGTAGTCACAATAACCGCGTTCCTTCTTTTCCATAAATTTCTTTTCTTCGAGACAACACCCCTTCAAGCGATTTTCACGCACAGTTCCAGTGGCATGAAATCCTTTGCGAGTGAAGCTGTGTGAGAAGATCGTGGCTTGTGAAGAAATTATCAAAGAAGACTTCGTGATGGGCTACTTTTTCAACAACTGACAATAGGTTTGTGACCACACGAGTTCCTATGGGTGTTGCAGGCTGTTGCTCACTCCTCCCATAGTAAAGATCGATTTTGCAGGGATATCCATGAGAACAAGCTAGCACCCATGCTTTGTATCAAAATCGGATCTGTTTTCCTCTATAAACATTTTGCATCTGTGACAACCAAAGAAAGATATCATTTGTTCGTCCACAGAAAGTTTCTGACAGAACGTCCCATATTCCTGAAGTTTGATGTTCACGGCATCTACAAGTGACATCACTTTAGCCATCTTGTCGCTTTCCTGGAGCTCATTATTATTTGCAAAGTGCAGGTTCTTCTTTATCTTCAGAAATCTGTTGCGGCTCATGACTTGTACAACTATAGGAATGACTAGGTCGTCTGACCTGGATCAGTACATTCTCTCACTGAGAAGGCGATGATATCCTGATAGTAGCACAATTCCCAAAAAATCGTCAAGTTCTTCAAAGATCAATGTAAAGCTGATGTGAACATTCTGAGAAGCATATCGTGATGTTTCCCGTATGATCATAGCGAGGACTGTTTCGTTGTAGAACTGACAAAAAACCTTGAATTCAGAATGTTTATCATGTGACTGACCTTGTCTCCCAGTCTAGGTAGTGATTCTGAAGATCTCCAGACTGTGGTCTCTTTTTCCATTTTGGCTTATCTCTTTGGGCCTTTTTCGTAGGTCCAGATTCTTTAGAGGCGGGTTTTGAAGACTGTACTTGCAATACTGTTGGGGCTGTTTTTCTACGACAGCTTAGTGGGACGTCGTCTAAATCATCAGCATCCAAAGTAGAAGCGGCAGGAAGCCCGGATGGATTATCTCCAGCTAAATCGTCTGTTACGGAAATATGGGTGATATCAAGCTCTGTCGGCCCTGCAATATCACTTAGAAGATCACTCAAAGACTCTGTGTTGTCCTCATCCCCTTCTTATTCGTCGCTAATTGCCCCCACATCAAGGGGAATTATGACCATATCAATCTCTTCCTCGTCATCAATAAGTTCGTCTAGTTTAAGTCCGTCCGTTTGGGGGCCATCTGCAAAAACACTTATAGTTATACAATACTGTGTCCTTATTCTGTGGATATTTTAATATAAGCGCTTGATAGATTCTAAGGTCGGTAAGTACAGAGTTCTAAAACACCAAAACAAGATATTTCAGACACTCATCTTTGCTGGCATTTCGCCCGAAAGTGCTGGTTCCCAAAAACTGACTTTTAGCTAGATTTCAGAAAATCCTGAAAAGTCCCCTGATTCCAATTCAAGGCACAGAAAATTCGAGGAAGTTGCTGGCTAGCCTTAGATTTCTATGGAATGTTTAAAACTTGCCCGAGCTGCTACCTTGTGAGAAAAAAAAACAAAATGAGATGTTCCCAAATGGGAACGATGAGCGCTAATAGGTTAATGGACCGATTTAAAAAAGAACCCTGTCCAACCTTTCTTAAAACACTTTTGAGGTACAATTTTAACGGGTTCTGCTGTGTGGGTGAATAATGGCTGAACTGAAAGAAATTACTAGAAGATAAATTATTACAATGACAATTATTACATCCTTGCCAAATACCAAATTACATTTGCAATGAGCAGAGCTCTCAATGCAAAGTTGGAGGGTGGAGGGGGAAATTAAGAGAATTTTTCCTAAAGAGGGAAGGGGTAGTATGTCAAAGATACTACATTTTTAGGTCAATTTTTTCCTTTTTTGAGGGGGAGGGGGACTATCTAGAGGACCAGTGTTGGATATTATGTCTATATACAGCTACTAAATTATTTGTTAAATTTTGTTAAATTAAAATGTAGTTTAAATTGTTTCAAGCACTAGAAGTGAAACGAGTCAATATAGCGGACATTAGAGACTATTATATCAAGGGATAAAAAAAATCTCTTTCCTATCCCTTTTCTGTGCCTTGCTATAGAAATTTCAGTGTAAAAGTCGATTAGCTTCTACAAAGACCAACACAAGGTCGTATTATGGTTAAATAAAAAAAACAAGATTCTTTTTTAACTAAAACAAGTTTTTTTTTTAACTAAAACAAGTTTTTTTAACTGAAAGTAAGGAGCGACATCAAAACTTAAAACGAACAGAGATTATTCCGTATATGAAAAGGGATGTCCCCTCCTCAACGCCTCGCTCTTTACACTAAAGTTTGACTCTTTCTCACAACTCTATTTTTTAAAACAATAAAAACTTTAGCCTAAAGAGCAAGGCGTTGAGGAGGTTTTAGTTCAAAAATTCAAATGAATTTACTGAAAAAAAAATGAGCATTGTCTGTTTAATATACAAATGCTGATGTTTATTCCTTAAAATCTTAATTAATTTTTGATTTCTTAAAGTTATAAAAGTGAAAACATTTAAAAGAATTTTTCAGTAAAGTACAAATTATATTCTGGATTTTAGAAAGCATAGGGTTTAGAACCCTATTCAGATTAATTTCTGCTCGTTTTGAGTTTGACTTATTTTAATTTCTGTACGTTTTGGGTTTGATCTATTTATTGATACTGATTTGTGGTAGTTTTATGTTTGGTAGAATATGTGTAAAAATGTTAAAAATGTACTTGGTAAAAATGTGTTTGGGGAAATAGTGGGCGTGAGAGGGGGATTAGTTGCTCTCCAATGACTTTTGACTATTAAAAAGGGTACTAGCCCTTTCAATTTCTAATCAAATGAGCTTTTTTTAAAGTTTCTACAACAAAGCTTTCTAAAAAAAACTTATATGCCCCCATCATAACTTACAACCCTCACCCTGAAGACTCTGAGGGGGTTATCATTCTCAAAGATCTAATTTCAAGAACTTTTAACTACGTTGAACAAAATGGATATCTAAAAATTTGATTGCATGTGCTTGGGGAAATGGTGGGCGTAAGAGGGTGGTTAGTTGCCCTCCAATCACTTTCAACTATTAAAAAGGCACTATTATTAAGGGAAGTTGATATGACAACACTTTCTACAAAACCTTATATGCCCTCAGGGCATAATTTACAACCCTTGACCTGAGGGCTGTATGGGGTTATCATCCTCAAACACCTATTTTCCGGACCTTTTATTTACGTTGAACAAAATGTCTATTTCAAAATTTTGATTGGATATGTTTGAGGAAATGGTGGGTGTGAGAGGATGGTTAGTTGCCCTCCAATTACTTTAAACTTTTTAAAATGCCACTAGCCCTTTGAATTTTTAATCGAATGAGCCCTTTTTGAAGTTTCTACGAAAACTTATCTAGAAAAACTTATATGCCCCCAGGGCATAACTTAAAAACCTTTGCCCTGAGGGGTTTTGGTGGTTCATCATCCTCAAAGACAAAATACCTATCTCAAAATTTTGATTGCATGTGTTTGGGGGAATGGTGAGTGTGAGAGGGGGATTAGTTGCCCTCTAATGACTTTAAACTATTAAAAAGGGCAGTAGCCATTTCAATTTCCAATCGAATGGGCCCTTTTTGAAGTTCCTACGATAAAGCTTTCAATAAAAACCTTATATTACCCCAGGGCATAACTTACAACCCTTGCCCTGAAAACTGTGGGGGAGTGTCCTGCTCAAAGATATAATATCCAGACCTTTCAACTGCGTTGAACAAAATAGCTATCTCAAAATTTTGACTGGATGTGTTTGGGAATAGTGGGAGTGGAAGGGGTGTTAGTTGCCCTTCAATCACTTTTGACTTTTAAAAAGGGCACTAGCCATTTCAATTTCCAATCGAATGAGCCCTTTTTGAAGTTTCTACAACAATGCTTTCTATAAATACCTTATATGCCCCCAGAGCATAATTTACACCCCTTGCCCTGAGGGCCGTGGGGGGATGTCATCCTCAAAGACTTAATTTCCAGAAGTTTCAACTACGTTGAACAAAATGACTATCTCAAAATTTTTATTGGGCGTGTTTGGGGAACAGGTGGGCGTGTGAGGGAGGTTAGTTGCCCTCCAATCACTTTCGAATTTTAAAAAGGCGCTAGCCCTTTGAATTTCCAATCGAATGAGCCTTTTTTGAAGTTTCTACGACAAAGCTTTGTATAAAAACCTTATATGCCCCCAGCGCATAACTTACAACCCTTGCCCTGAGGGCTGTGGGAGGAGTGTCCTCCTCAAAAACGTAATTTGTATCCGGAAATCAACTACGCTGAACAAAATAGCTATCTCAAAATTTTGACTGGATGTGTTTGGAAATAGTGGGCGTGGAAGGGGTGTTAGTTGCCCTTCAATCACTTTTGACTTTTAAAAAGGGCACTAGCCATTTCAATTTCCAATCGAGTGAGCCCTTTTTGAAGTTTGTACAACAATGCTTTCTATAAATACCTTATATGCCCCCAGAGCATAATTTACACCCCTTGCCCTGAGGGCCGTGGGGGGATGTCATCCTCAAAGACTTAATTTCCAGAAGTTTCAACTACGTTGAACAAAATGACTATCTCAAAATTTTTATTGGGCGTGTTTGGGGACCAGGTGGGCGTGAGAGGGAGGTTAGTTGCCCTCCAATCACTTTCGAATTTTAAAAAGGTCACTAGGCCTTTGAATTTACAATCGAATGAGCCTTTTTTGAAGTTTTTACGACAAAGCTTTCTATAAAAACCTTATATGCCTCCAGGGCATAACTTACAACCCATGCCCTGAGGGCTGTGGGAGGAGTGTCCTCCTCAAAAACGTAATTTGTATCTGGAAATCAACTACGCTGAACAAAATAGCTATCTCAAAACGTTGATTGGATGTGTTTGTGGGAATGGTGGGCGTGGAAGGGGTGTTAGTTGCCTTCCAATCACTTTCGACTATGAAACGGGGCAGTAGCCATTCCAATTTCCAATCGAATAAGCCCTTTTCGAAGTTTCTACGACAACTCCTTCGATACGAAGTGCCCTGGCCAAAACCAGAAAATAAATAAATAATACATTGTGCCAACATCGTTTCTTTACTTAGGCAGCGCCATTGCGCTGCCTATGATTGGGAGAACAGAATTCAAGCAGAAGTGAGAATAGGATTAAAGATTGGTTGCTAGACAGCGGTCGTTTTCAAGGAGTAGGGATCATGTACTTCTACTGAAAGGTGTCCCCTACAAACAATAGTATGGTTACTGCCCATTTCTCTAACGGTAAAAGCATAAGACCTACTGTGTATTTGGCGCTTTACTAAAAGCAATTATGTTACAAATATTTTCTTTTGTTTTTATTGCAATATTGAAAATAAAATGAAAATTGCAGTGAAACCAGACAAGGATTTACCAATAGGCCCTCTAGGCCCTGTGGCTTTCATTATTCCCGTGGTTTTGGGGATTTCCCGAAAACCTTGCAAAACGGAGCAGCAAAAACGCTTGGGTCTAGACACATCAAAGCTTTAAATCCGGCCTGGGTGAAACAAAATCTTGAGGACACATTTGATTAAAAAGGGGCGTGATGAGAGGGGGCTAGTTACCCTCGGATCTCTTTTGACTCTTATGAAGCGAACTAGAATTTTCAATTTCCAATCAAATGAACCTTTTCTGAAATTTATACAAGCATTTCTTTCGTAAGAACCATATACGCTGCCAGGACACAACTTATAAAGCCTGCCCCCCAGGTCCTGGGGAGTTGTGTTGACACCAGAATTTTTGTTATTGAATTTTTGAACTATTTTTAAAAACTGGCTATCTCAAAATTTGTATTGGATGAGTTTGGGGAAAAGGGCAGGGGATGGGGCTATTTGCCCTCTAATCTCTTTTGACTCTTAAAAAGTAAACTATAACTTTCAATTTCCAATCAAATGAGCCCTCTATGAAGTTTATACGAGCATCGTTTCTGTAAGAACCATATATGCTCCCAGGGCACAATTTAGAACGCACGTCCTAAGACCCTGGGGGGTTGTATTGACAACAGATTTTTTCTTAATCGACCTTTGAACTATTTTTAACAAAATGATTATCTCAAATTTTTTATTGGATAGGTTTGGGGAAAAAAGACATGGGGGAGGGCTAGTTGCCCTCTGATCTGTTTTGACTCTTAAAAAGGGAATTTAAACTTTCAATTTCCAGTCAAAAGAGCCCTTTCTGAAGTTCATATGAACATCCCTTCCATAAGAACCATATATGCTCCCAGGGCCTAACTTAAAAAGCCTGCCATGGGCCCTAGGGGTTGTGTTGACACCTGAGTTTTTGTTATCTGACCTTTGAACTATTTTTAACAAAATGGCTATCTCAAAACCTTTACTGGATGCATTTGGGAAAAAAGGGGAATGAGGAGGGGGCAAGTTGCCCTCCAATTTCTTCTGACTCTCAAAAACTGAACTATAACTTTCAATTTCCAATCAAATGAACCCTCTCTGAAGTTTATACAAGAATTCCTTCCACAAGAACCATATATATCTCCAGGGCATAACTTCAACGCTTGCCCTGGACCCTGGATGGTTGTGTTGACGCCAGAGTTTCTGTAATATGATCTTTGAACTATCTTTAAAAAAATGGCTATCTCAAAGTTCTTACTGGATGGGTTTGAGGAAAAAAGGACGTGGAAGGGGGAGGGTGGCTAGTTGCCTTCCAATCTCTTTTGCAGTTGTTTTATATATCCTGAAGCCATATCCAGGACCATCATGAGGGGGAGCGGGTCAGGGTGCATTGTTAGAAAAGTGAGCATGATGTTTGTAAGAGCATAAAATAAGAAATCTAACATTACCACTTTTGTTAGCATATTTTTTTCTAGAAATGGTCTACCACTTAATATTTACCATAATTTAGGCTTTAAACGCATTCTTAAGAATTTTTATTCACATATCTTAACCAATATAAAATTTTTAGTTTTCTTGACATATCTCTAAAATAAAAGTGCATTGCTTCACACGTCAATGATGGATAAACATCCAGGTTATTCTCAATTTTCACAATAATTTTAAAATACCATGACTTCTTTCTTCAAGCCAATCAATTAGCAGTTGTTGTAAAATAACAGAGAAGAAAAGAGTGAAACCCTTGAAAAATATAGTATGAGTAGCCTATATAGTGTAGACAGTATATTTATCCAACACAGAGGGGGGGTATACAACAGGGGGTAAGGTATTTATCCAACGGGGGAATGTATTGATGATTGTTTTAAGGGAGTTCTCACAATTTCTGGTAACCATTTTCTAATAAGAAACAAGGTGTCACTGTGGGTACTTTTAAGGGTTCAAAATAAATTTGCAGAGGAAGCAGTTTGTATATTTGGGAATTTTGTAAAGGCACAAAAGTGGTGTGTTTATCTTTGATCCCAGTAAATAACAGAAAAAAAATCAAAAAATACCTAATTAATTTCCAAGATAGCAAAATGCCTATCCTCTAGAATTCTACCAAAATCATAGTTCAACGGGCAAAAAAGCTATAGAAAAGTTGGCATTGTTCTACTGCATGACCACTTTACTCAGTCTTAAACTTTCAGAGTAAGTAGACTTAATGAGTCAAGGATTTTTGAACAAAAACGTGGTTGTATAAATTTCTAGGGCAAAAATTTCAAAATTTCTTTTACACTGATCTAATTTTCATGCATGCTATTATGAACATTTCATGCTATCCAGATACCTCAATTGAGATTTTAAAACAAGGGGACCTCAATTTCGATTTTTTTTTTTTTTTTTTTTTTTAAGACAACAAAACAGACATATTTTTGTTGAATAAAACATTTATTTGAACAAAAAAACAATAACAACAAATATTAACAATGACACAATTCTTTTAATTTAATGGTGGAAAATGATGTGCTCCACCAAGGGCATTTACATGAGGGGATCTGTATGGATTCAGCCCCATAGAAACTGAAAAGTTTTGTAGATATATAATTTTCACAAGAAATAGTAACTCTACCCCTTCAACTTCAACTCTGCAGTAAAACTATTATTAAAAGTCCCTAACACAATACTACTGCTGATTGAAAATGTTGGTCATATATTCAAAATTTGTCCAATAGGCTATTTAAACTGCAATCCAAAATTAAAATTTTTAAGCAGAAAAACTGAAAAAAAATGCTTCTAATATTAAACAACAATAAAATAAACTCAATCAAAATCAAACAAAAATTAAAAGGAAACTGGAACAGCTTGGGAGGGAGTCAAGAATAAAGCTTTGAGTATATTGTGGTGGTGGACAGTACACTGCTGCATTGGCCTCAGGCAGATTGGCACCACAGTGAGTTCTTAGTAGTAGTAGCTTAATTGTCATAACACATTGAACCAATTATTACATGAATCAATACATTTATTCTTAGTAGAATAATGTGGTCAGCATATTCAATGCATGACAAACTGATTTCACCATAAAACACTGAAGCTGAAAGAGATCATGAACATTGAGCTCATATGCACTTAAATATATTGGGTGACAAGCAACCTTCTGGATGGATTCCTTTACAAACAGAATCCTTGCTATTACAATAAAATTCTGCATATATCCCTGAGTAACAAGATTGTGCAATAGGTCACTTTATGTGAACTAACAACCACAAAATAGTTCTCAAGTCTGATAAGCACTAACCAGGGATACCTTTGACAGACGTTGTACAATCTCTTCTATTAAGTAAGATGAAATATCTTGATTTAATTTCTCAATTTTGTTGCAAGGTCAGTCATTAAATGAAGTACCATTAATTTCATGGACAATAGTCTGATCAAAACAGATAAATCCTCAAATCACAGTAGTTGATTCACAAATCAAATCACAACTATCAAACCCTATTCAGAGTTGTATATAATTTTCTAAACCACACTGCCTTTCCATTTACAGAATCTAATAAATGAACATAGGATCTTTCTTCATGCAAAAATACAAACTTCCACATTTTTGTAGATATGACCTTAAAATCTGTACATTATGGTTCTCTGATATGCTGAATCTGATGGTGGATTTTTTTTTTTAATTTTACTTGATATTTCGAGGGTGTTTTCACCCTTCTCAAAAATCTGGAAAATTTTGTCAGACTTACTGCTTTTGATGAATAACATTAAAATTAATGAACTTCAGATATTTTGCATCAGAATAAAAATGCAATTCTTTTGATGTATGCTTATTAATTATTATCAAATTCTTTTTTTAGAGTTTTGTGTATTATTAGGTGGAGCTGCTTCTTACTTAAAGTTTGTTACCACAAACTGTTTGATCAAACTAAAAGAAAAAATGAAAAAATAAAACTCTTACTTTATATGACCGAATTTTCACTCTTACGTTAATAATTGAGAAGTGCCTGTTTACCAAACACCTTTAGTCCTCAGTTTTATAGATTATAAGCAAGCGTTTGGTTATGTTGATAGAAGAGCTTTAGTAAAGGTCTTATCCTTGCATGGTATACCAGACAGAAAAATAAGTGATTAGTACATTTGTATGAGAATAACACAGCTGCAGTTCAGGTAAGAAATGAGGTTAGCAGCTGATTTTGTATTAAATCAGGAGTTAAGCAGGGTTGTGTTCTATCCCCTTTTATATGGATCATTTTGATGGACTTTGTCTTAAGGAGTACAGTAAAGGCAATGGGAGAACACAATCAAATGGAACGGAAAATTTTCCAGGACTTAGATTATGCTGATGATTTAAGCATCCTAGATGAGAGATGCTGCAGACAATGTTTTAAGAGAAGAACGGTGCGGTTTTAGAAAAGGTAGAGAATGTGTCAACCAAATTTTTACTCTTAGTATAATAATTGAGAAGTGCCTTAGTTGTCAAACACCTTTGGTCCTCAGTTTTATAGATTATGAGCAAGCGTTTGATTCTGTTGATAGATCAGCTTTAGCAAAGGTCTTATCTTTGTATAGTATACCAGACAAATACATTAAAGTGATTAGTGCTATGTACAGGAGTAACACTGCTGCAGTTAAGGGTAGCAGCTGGTTTTGTATTAAATCAGAAGTTAAGCAAGGCTAGGAATAAGGGAAGATGAAAAGGTGATGTTGGGTAAAAAAAGATTGATTGGGTGGGTAGCTTCACTTAGCTTGGTAGTATTATTAGTGAAGACAGCAGGAAAAGTGTAGATGTTAAAAGTAGAATAGCCAAGGCTCAAGGCGTTTCTTCACATTAAAAAAAAAGTTTGGAAGAATAGGAAGATAAGTCTGCAAACCAAGAATAGAATATTGGATGGTACAGTGATGACTGTGGCCAAATATGGCTCTGAAGCATGGGAGCTCCAAAAAGCAGATGAAGATTTGCTAGATGTTTTCCAGAGAAATTGCCTTCAGATTGTTCTGGGTACTTGGCTGACTGACTGCATTTCAAACAGTAGAGTGTACAAAAAATGTGTTTAAATCCTGCTCTCTAGGGCTATAATGAAAGAAAGGTTGAGATGGCTAAGGCATGTTCTGTGGATGAGGGATTTCAGATTGCCAAAAATTGTCCTTTTCAGCCAACCATCTAGGGCTAAATAGAAAGCAGGTTGTCCTTGTCTGGGGAGGGAGGATGTCATAAAGAAAGAATTAAAGGAAATGGGAACTTCCTGGGAGTGTGTAAAGAGGGAGGCTTTGAGTAGACTGGGGTGGAGGAGGAGCATGCATAGCTGTGTTGGGCTCAGGCGGCTTGGTGCTCAGGTGAGTTGTTAGTAGTAGTAGATGAAGGTGTGAGCAAAATGAATGAGGTTTTTTAAGTTCAAGGTGCTAGAATAGGTTTGAAAATTAATGTTAAGAAGACTAAGTTGCTAAGGCTAGGAACAAGCAAGGATGAAAAAATGACATTGGGTAATGAAAAGATTGATCAGGTGGACAGCTTCAATTACCTTGGTAGTATTATTAGTAAAGATGGTGGGATCAGTGAAGATGTTAAAACTAGAATAGTCAAGGCTCAGGGTGTTTTCTTCACAGTTGAAAAAAGTTTGAAATAATAGGAAGATAAATCTGCAAACCAAGATTAGAATATTGGAAGCTACAGTGGTCAAATATGATTCTGAAGCATGGGTGCTCCAAAAAGCAGATGAAGATTTGCTAGTTATTTTCCAGACAAATTACCTACAGATTGTTTTGAGTATCTAGCTGACTGACCATATTTCAAACAGTAGGCTATACAAAAAGTATGGTTCAATATTACTTTGTAGGACAATAATGTGAGAAAGGTTGAGACAGCTAGGGAACATTCTGTGGATGAAGGATGGCAGATTACCAATGTTTGTCCTTTACAGCTGACCATCAAGAGCTAAAGGGAAAGCAGGTTGTCTGTAGTTGGGGTGAGAATATGTAATAAATAAAGATTTAAAGGAAATGGGAGCTTCCTGGTAGGGTGTAAAGAGAGAAAATTTGAAGAGACTGGGATGGAGCAGGAGCATGTGTAGTGGTGTTGGCCTCAGGTGGCTTAGTGTTGTGGTGGGTTGTTAGTAGTAGCATATTTATGTTAATTCATGCTGAAGCTTTTTAGTACTTTAAGAAAGCTTATTATTCCAACTAAATGGCCCTTGTGTTTCAGGAGGTATTATTAAAGAATTGGGACAAAAAGTCAAACTTTAGCATAAAGATCAAGATATTGAGAAGGGGTAGTCCCCATCAAATATGGAAAAACTTCTGTTCATTTTAGGTTTTGATGTTGCTCCTTACTTTTACTTGAATAAAAAAAAAAATTTAATTTCTGATAATTTTTCAAATACTTCCAGGAAATCAACCTCCCTCTTGATAGAAAATTCCCCCAAAATAGATTTTTTATGAAAAGTTCATCTCATGTAAAATATCCCTGGAAAACTCCATCCTTGCTCAAAATACCCCCCACACACACAACAAAAAATCATTGGACAATGCCACCAGAAAGTTCTTCTTAGCCTACTTTCATATTAAGAAAATACTTGCTTTTTATTTAATTTATGTTTTTTTACAAATCATGCTGGAAATTACCCCCCTCCCATCATGGAAAGTTTCTCCCACAAAATAATTCTTCCATGGAGAATTTCTGGCTGCAGAAATTACCCCATGGAGAATTTCCCCTGTGGAAAATCCCTCTCCCCAGGAAAAATCCTCTAGACAATTCTAGCTGCCCTCAAAATTACCCCAAACAATTCCTCCCAAAATATCTCCACATTTAAACTGAGTAGCCAAAGAAAAAATAAGACAAATAAAAATAATTTCATGTAGGAATTATGGCAAATTCCCAACATGTAAAATTTTTCCTGGAAACATCACCCCAAGAAACAGCCCTCTCCATGGAAAATATTCTCTCCCTTGAAAAATTTCAGTATACATATCAATAACAAATGCTATGTCAAAACAATGGGCAAATTTCATAACTTACAACCCTTAACCCATGTTGTGATGGGTCATGTCATCCCCAGAGGCATACTTATTGAACCCTTATGCTGAAGAAATGGTTATCTCAAAATTTTGATTAGGTGACTTTGGAGGGGTGGTAGTTTTCCTCTAGTCTTTTGGGTAACTTAAAAAGAGCACTAGAACTTTTAATTTTCATTTGAATAAGCCCTATAGCAATCTTCTAGGACTACTCTTTCAATACAATTATCCATAGGGAAAAAAATATCATATAGGCTATCTTTGATCTTTCTTCTGGTAAAAAATGCATAATTCTAGGTATTTTCCAAATGGGAGCTTGAAACCTCTACAGTAGGGTTAGCATTGAACTTAATGCATTTTATATATTTGGAATAAGAGAAAAACCAATTCTTTTGGTGTATCTATTTTTATCAAAAATTTGTTTTTTACAGCTTTGGTTATTATTGGGCCTAGTTGCTCCTTCCTCACAATTTGTAACCACAAACTGTTTGATACATCAACACAGGTTTTAACAGTCATGAAGTGAAGTTGCAGTCCAAAGTTTAACAAACTAATGGCAGATTCACAATTGCCTAATGTTTAAGGAATGTAGACCTATAAAGGAGACAACTATAATCTTATAGTAGAAAGTTGGACTTAAACTAAGTAAAAAAAAACTTATTTACATGGAACCACCAAGCACAAACTTGGTGCTTATATTCCTTAGGTATTTGTAATCAGAATGGTTAATTTTGACCTAAGCCTCTCTCAGATCACTTGTACCCCTCAAGTTCCTATTTTTTCAGAATTTTAATTTCTTATAGTTGACAATTGTATATTTATTTGGCTTCCAAACCAAATAAAAAAGATACTACTATTGCTACAGAGCAAAAGGAGTTGAAAAGGAACGTAAAACAAGGAATCTAATGGTTCTACATTTATTTCATCAAAAATGTTTTCTTCTGAAGAGCTGCTGCTACCTTTACCAGTTTCCTTCAGAAATGGTCAGCCACTAAATATTTATCCAAATTATGTCCAAGAAAAGTTTTTTAAAGCATATGCCTCTTCTCTCTCCAAAATGCAATGACCTTGCATGATTTGACCTTTCAAGCCAAATTTTGCAAAAGAAAATTTATGATTTTCTAATTTTTAAATATATTTAAAAACAAATTGAGACCTAACAGAAGTTTTTTAGCTTTAACACAATACCTTCTCTAAATCCCAAGCTAATCCTAAGCTGTAAAAGTTCCAAACCAATTCAAAAAATGTGTCTACAAATTGAAAAAATAAAAATGAATTCCAGGTACTGATTCATGGATATAGGCTAAGCCAAGAAAAGTGTTTTAAAGCATATGCCTCTTCTCTATCCAAAATGAAATGACATTGCATGATCTGACCTTTCAAGCCAAATTTTGAAAAATAAAATTTATGATTTTATAATTTTTAAAAATATTTAAAAACAAATGAGACCTAATGGAAGTGTTATAGCCTTAAGACAATACCTTCTCTAAATCCCAAGTTAATCCTAAGCTGTAAAAGTTCAAAAACAATTTGGTAAAATTCTACTTTAGGTACTGTTGACTATCTTGGAAAGGGGTTAGGTTAGGAAAATCTGTGATTTGTAGAAGCAAAGCCTTCCAAAATAGATCTACTGCTTAAATGAAGCACAATAAAATTGTTTTGAGCTTTGCAACTTTGCTCAATCCTAATTTATAAGTAAAGATATGCAAATAAATTTCCTAAATTTTGGAAATAAAACATTGATATGGCTTAAAATTCTGCATAAATAACTGAAACTGTATTTTCAAAGCTAAAGCCAGGGAAGAAGAAACTGGTGACTGAAAATTAAGGTAAAATGTTTTTTTGTCAAAATTTCAATGGGTCAGACCTGTCATGTAGGAAAATTTCAGGACCCTCTAGAGCATGAAGGAGTGGAGGTGGGTACTTCAAAATACCTTCCAGGACATACTTTAGCCTGTAGACCCATCCCTGAAAGTTTCACTTTCCTATTTTCCTAACCTCGCCCCATTCCAAGATAGCCAAAAGTAGCTAAAGCAGAATTTTACCAACAATTCAAAAAATGTGTCTCCAAATTGAAAATATGAAAATGAATTCAAGCAGCTGAATCATGGATATAGGCTAAGCCAAGAGTTTGGGTTAGTGAGAAAAAAACATGTTCAGAAAATAATTTGTAATTCATAATAAGGTAGCCTATGCAGAAAAAGAGTACTTAAAAATTTTAGAAAGTGATTCCACTAGCCTAGACCTATAATTTACCCCCCACCCCCTGGGATGTGTAAATATATAGCCCAAATGTATATTTCCTATATATCTCTGGTTCTTGAATTTGTCAAGAAACAAAGTCTTGGTTGATTCAATTTACAGGTACATGGGTAGAAGCAGGAGCAATGCATGGTAAATATATAGCCTAATATGAAAAGGCCTACATAAGTACATATTACGCATTGAGGAGTAAATTATTCTGAGATTGCTTTCAAAATTTGCTAACTAGTCTGCAGTTTTACTGCACATTAGCCTAGGCCTGAGAGCATAACTGCAGCTTTTTCATTTGGAAGGGGGGCGAGAGGAGTCCAAATCCGGAGATTCAAGGAGCATGGGCTATATAATAAATTACTCACCAAATTATTAGGGGACAAGGGGAGCCCCACCTCAAACAACCCCACTGATCAAACCTATACCCATGAATTAAGAATAATTTCTTAACATATTTCTTTATCAGTAGCACCGGTTCAAAGATTATTCTGAATTACGTTTTATTACTTACACTGCACTAGCTCTACTCCCCAGAGATGAATTCCTCACTGGAATAGACTTTCGTTTAGCAGGCTCTGAGCTTTTGCGCATGGCTAATTTAAATTAAATTTTGGCGGGAAAGTTCCTAACAGTAAGGTATTCGATGATTTTGGGTTGTCGCAGTGTAAGCCAAATATCTCAAATATTTTTCTGCGATAAAATTAACCAAAATATTATGCCCGTGCCACATTATTGTCACACTTGTCGATAAAACCAAAATTACGCCCGACTACAGCGCCAATTACGTTCGTCGTTCGTAATTTCTCGAGTTGAACATTGTTCAACTTTAAAACATAAATTTCTTGACTGACCAATTAGAATCAAGGTTTAAGTCATAATTTTTAAAACTAGAAAAGATGGAAACTTGGAACAGCGGTTTTTCTATCTGGGAGAGGAATCTAACAAAAATTAAAAAAACCCTTGCCCGTGCCACACCATAGTAACATTTATCAATAAAGAAAGCCAAATATCATGTATAAGATGGCAATTTTCTTGATTTTAGCGTCGCACTTGTATTTAAAAAGCCCAAAATTTAACATTGCAAAAAATTAGTTTAAAGATTTTGCTCCAACAGTAATTTGTGTCCAACTGTCCTCTACTAATAATAAGTCTTCTTAACTTTTGTTAGATTCCTCTCTCAGATAGAAAAACCGCTGTTCTAAGTTTTGATCTTTTCTAGTTTCAAAAAGTAACCTTTAAACATTAACTCTGATTGGTCAGTGGAGAAATTTATGCTTGAAATGAACAATGTTCAACTCGAGAAATTACGAACGGCAAGCATAATTGGCGCTGCAGTCGTGCGTAATCTTGATTTTATCGAGAAGTATGACTATAACGTGGCACGGGCATTAGTATTAAAAGAGAACAGTAGGACACAAAGTACTGTTGATACAAACTCTTTAAACTAATTTCTTGCAATTTTAATTTTTTGCTTTTTAAATACAAGTTTGACGCTAAAATCAAGAAAATTGTCTTTTCATTCATGATATTTGGCTTTCTTAATCGATAGATGTGACTATGATGAGGCACGGGCATAAAACAGAAAATTGAGTGTAGAATTGAGTGTTGTGTCCTAGGGGATAGAAAAATTCCAATGAGGGCATTAACAAGGTATATCAAAAAACAAATATAGCGATCATTTAAATTTTTAGTTTGGCTTAAAATAAACCCTGCTAATTCACGAAAAAAAATTGGGTTTATATTTCACAGCTGCCTCAATACTCCACGTGTTTTTAAATCACCTGTACGTTTCGTTTGCACTGCAGCTAAACAAATATAAACAACCAGTAAAATAGTGGATCAATATTTTGACTTGAAAATGTAGCTATACTTGTTAGTAGTAAATGTAATTAAGGTCTATTCTAAATTGAATCACATTTTCAATTTGAAACTTTTATTGCAAAGAAGTATAAAATGGTAGTTATATCAGTTTTTCTTTTTCGGTGGTAATCAGTTCAAATTTGTCTTCTTCATTGTAGTTGAATGCAGTTTCGTTACTAGCAAAAATGTTTGGGTGGACATGAGTGCCCATAGGCTGAATTCCAGGGAAGGGCTTACCTGGTCTAATTGGCACTTTTAATGCTATATAATAGAAGTCTCAAAACAAAAATATAAAAAATAAGGCAGTATTATTCAGCCAGGAGGGGGCTCGCACCCTTTTCTGTCCCCTCTTATGGGTGCCCATGGGGGAGAGCAAGGGATTTTACCGACCGGGTCGTGAGTTTTACTGACTGTGTTTTGTACCAATTAGCATAACGTTCGTTTCGAA
The DNA here is from genome assembly GCF_049724085.1 of Artemia sp. Qi Xiang Cuo. Lineage (NCBI taxonomy): Eukaryota > Metazoa > Arthropoda > Branchiopoda > Anostraca > Artemiidae > Artemia > Artemia sp. Qi Xiang Cuo. Next base: position 6,942,665 of record NC_142807.1, read on the forward strand.
AATAATAAGTAATGTATTTACCAACCAAGATTTGGGTTTCGGTAAATATCATTTCACTATTTTAATGTTGTTTATTTAACCAAATGAAAAGTTGTAGCACCATCTGTAAAATCACTGCAGTAGTCGGTAAAACTGGTGTTTGCTGACCAAGTTCAAAATTTCTGTAGATAACATGTCATTATTTTCGTAGTCTTTCTTGAACCGGACAAATAATTTTAGTAGCGTCGGAAAAATCATGGCGCGAAGCATCACGATTTTACTGACTTATTTTTTTTTACCAAGTGACCAAAAGATTGGGGGCGTCCCCCCTCCCATACGTGACGGCCCTGGTTGATTGGACTCTATTCCCATAAAACCACTGAGAAACCAAGGTCTTGTATGACATTTTAGTGGATCATATATTAAATAAGAAAACAAAAAAGCATTCTGTATAACTTTATTCATGTTTCTAAATAATAATTTGATGTTTAAAAAGTCATACAGAAGACTTTATATCATTCTCCATGTTTAAAGGAAACACAATATTGCCTATTGTTTTGATTTTATAGTGCTTTGTATATAAGAGTAAATGACAATATTTGTTGCTTAGAGCATAAAGAACCAATGACTTTAATAGGCCTAGTCAAACAGTGCTCACCCAAGTAGGCTAATTTGTATTTCTAATATAAAAAAAGCATAAAAGGTATATGCTACTATTATATAGTAACTATGAGGTAGATTTATATCAAAATATTCAAGCAAATCACACAGCCTACTAGGTATCTTACCTTAGACCGTTTACTTTAAAAAATTATCAGTTTACTTTTATTTTACTAGAATATGAGTCTCTGTCAGTAAGGCAATAGGTGCATTTTCAATCACTGGTGGTGTCTCAGTTCTCTGATCATCTTATTTGAAGTTTTGCCGGCGAACCAAAAACAGAGAACTGTGAGCGTTTTTCTTCATGGCTCTCTGTTCTCAGTTCTCTGGCGCAGAGCATCCACCCAAGAACTGGCTTCTGAAGTCAGTTCGGTCTCTGTTAGATAGGAGAAATTTGGTTGCTAGAAATGAAATTCTTAGCAAAGAAATAGATAAGTGTTGCAATTTACTATTTTTGCTTTTTTAGTCTGTGCTCTAACTCAAATAAGCAATTAGTTCTTATTACCACATGTCTATAACTGTGTTTTAGGTCATTTCATGAAAATTTTACCTAAAGGACTGGAAGTCAGCGGCTGTTCAAAGATATTTAATTCGACCATCAGTAAGTTGATGAAAGCTCCCTTATTAGTTGTCATTGGCATTGGATAAAAGGACAGAGCCAAGCAGACATCTTAGGGATAGTTTGGGATATAGGACCATAATGAGATAGGTTAGGATAAATAAGTAATAAAAAAATATTTGATTCAGAGTTCAATGTTGTATCCAAATATAGCAGTCTTTTCCTGCAAAAATTCCTTCCAAAAATTTAGAAAATTCACCACTGCTAAAATTCTATATATCCCCTAGATTCTAAAATTCAAGGTTTTTTGGGGAGATCATGGGATTCAAGGGTAGGCTTCAGGTTTTTTGTGGTACAGCTTGAACTCAGAATCCCGAGCGAGCTGAAAACTAAACCAAAACTGGGGTTTTCAAGTTACAGATTCTGGAAATTACAGAATTTCCTAAATCTCTATGAGAGATTTCCTCGGGAAATGATTGTTATGTTTGGATACAGAATTGATTTCTGTATGGAATGTTATGTTTATTTCATTGCTATCTTATTATAGTCTTATATTCCAAGTTTACCTATTTTAGGTCTCCCTCTTCCTGGAAGAGCCTTGAATGAAAGTAAACTTCGAAAAAAATTATACCTCCAGATACATTTAAAAAGGACCATAACTGTTCTGCCAAAAGGAAATTTCATTCTTGATAGTCTTGATACAGTACCTAAATACAAAAATTAGTGGTGTTTTTGCATACCCACGTACCTTATCCTTAGCGTATAGCAGCTGCGTATATGGTATGTTAATCCCTGAGCTGTTGAACTTTGGCCTGTGAATCCCCAAGGGCATTTTTTTGCGTCAACCAAAGAGACCGTTTGAGCTCAACCACTGGGTGTGGTTGAGCTCAACCGCTGTTTTTGTGTGAAGCAATTACAATCCAGTCTGTGATGTTATAGTGTTCTTTTGCAAACGACTTTACTCATTCTGCTCTGATCAAAAGTCTAAAAAATTATAAGGCCGTTCTTTTACTCATCTTTGTGCTAAGGTCTTACATCTTTTGACAAAGAACGCTTAAAAGTGAAATCTTAGCACTAAGATCTTGCACCTTATAGTGTACTTTTGCAAACGTCTTTCATCATTCTGCTCTGATCAGCGGTCTAAGAACAATATGATGAGTATATCATCAAAGCTCTCTCATTATTGTTCTATATGGCAGAAAGATGACATCTTTCACAATTTTTGCCAACATCATTGAGGTGTAAGATCTTAGAACCAAGATAAGTTAAAAGAACGGAAATCTTTGCAGAAAGATGTGAGATTTTAGATATAAGATCTAAGCGCAAAAGAACGGGCCTAATGATGATTATTTTATCAAAGTTCTCTCATCATTGTTCTATTTGGCAGAAAGATAGTGTCTATCACACTTTTTGCAAACATCAGTGAGCTGTAAGACTTTAGCACAAAGATGAGTTAAAAGAACGGAAATCTTTGTAGAAAGATGCGAGGTAAGATCTTAGTGCAAGAGAACGGCCCTAATGATTGGTTGAGCTTTTCAGGCGTAAATTTCAAAAATAAAAAAATGTAGTCTTTAAAATAAGTCCAAAAACATTCAAGTTTTTTGATTTTATGGGATAGTACTCGAAGTGAAAAGCATATTATTGATTGAGAATTTTAGACATATTAAAGTAATCCAATTCAATCACCACAGAATTGAAAAGGACGGACTAGAGTTGTAGTATGGAAGGAGATAAAATATTGTTAATTTGTAAAGACTTAAAGAATATTTGTTGCAAGAAGAGGAAAGTGGACAATAACGGAGCAATCAGGGGCTCAGGTCAAAATCCCCTATGGCTATTATATGCAAGGACTAACGACATTTCCTGTAGTTAACCAGTATGGGCAAATTTTTATACCAATAAAATCTAATAGCCCTAAAATCATGTGCTTGCCCAGTGTATCATCCTATGCGGGCAATGGTACCCACAGAAAATAGATACAGCCCAATATTTGATCAAAAGTATCCACCCCTACCAAGAAGCATATAATGAACAGGAATTAGACACATCTGATTGTGTTAACCCTATTCTCCAGAAGGTGTGAACATTGAAATAGACAACAAATCAGCTTCAAAAACAAGAGCTACAGATATGGAGTGTCAAGAACCTCAAACGAAAAAGTAAAAAATATGGAGCCATACCAGATACAGTGGTTGTCAACAAAATCAAATATCAGTAAAGAATTTGAAATCCCAGAAGAAGAACTTTTCAAGATTGGAATGACCATTAAAGAAAGGAGGAAGAGGAATCAAGAAGATTCCCAGAAGATTTAAGACTTTCAAAGTGCATAAAAAAACTATTAAAGGAAAACAAGTTTGAGTTCGAAGTATTTCCTGAAAGAAGGAAAATAGTTATTTTTGTGAAAAAATGAGATGGCAGCTGAGGAAATTTTGAAGGAAAGGCAAATGTGTGATTTGGCAATAGAGGCTGAGAAAAAACGTGAGACAGTAGGAGGGATAATAAAAGGAGTACCCCTTGAAGTTTCCGAGGATGATATTTTGAATAGTTTAGATAGCCCAATTGCAATAATTGGGGCTAAAAGGCAAAAAAGGTTTAAAAGTAAGACTAGAAAAACGGAAGACAGTCTAGCAATTTTGCTAATACTTGAAAATAATTTCCTTCCTCCAGTGGTCTGGATGGGGGGGGGGGTCTTATGAATATAAGAAACAATTACTACAATGTCATAAGTGCCAAAGATATGGATATGTAAAGGAATATTTCCCAGCAAAAGAAGAAATTTGCCTACGATGTGCTGAAAAGCATGCATCTGAAATGTGTCAAATGAAGAACAACAATCTACAAAATATGTTCGTAATGCAACGGCATATGCGTAGCGACTAAAAACAGTTATTGCAAGTAAAGTATACTTGTACGGTCTATTATGACATCTTTGAATCTTGTCTAGAGCAAAAGATCTGCTGGTGATACATGCAAGGGAAAAAAGGCTTAAGGTTTTCGATAGTCACGACCCCTGATCCTATGGTTACGATGAAGATTGTAACAGGAATCTTTCTGTAGAAACTCTTTCGCTTATTGCTTTTTAACTCTGTCGACTTGAGCAAGTATGATGAGAGAACTTATAACTTCCCAGTTCTCCAATATTTTCATAAACCCGTTTCAAATTTGATCCATTTTGAACGTAATCGTGGTGTGAAGCGCCAGTACCCTTTTGCATACTAAATGAGGTGGAAAGACGCGCTCGTTAATACCATTAGCAGGTCTCACTTGGTATGCTATCCAATGATACATCTCGTGATATTTTTTCAAATTAATTAAAAAAACTTTTTTTTTACTTTTATAACTTTAATCAATCAAATAATATTAACATTTTGATTACTAAATATCAGTATATGTATGTTAAACTTTCTTTGATAGCTTGGATACACTTACGCTATTTTAATTTGGTTAAATTTTAAGGGCAGAAGTAGCCTCGAAAGTTCGAACATAATACCCTCAGTCGTTCTTGGGACACTGCTGAGATGCCTTATTGGGAATTAGCATTGACAGAGTGCATTTTGGTTTAATCTTATGGCAACATTTAGTTTTTAAACATAAAGGCAAATAGGAGGGTGGGCGTGGGAGGGAGATTAATTTCCCTCCAATCACTTTCGACTATTAAAAAGGGTACCAGCCCTTTCTATTTTCAATCGAATGAACCCTTTTCGAAGTTCCTACAACAACTCCTTAAATACAAAGTGCCCTGGTCTAAAAAAAAAAAAAATAATACATTATACCCACATCGATCTTTACTATAAAAATGTCAAGCCTTCCAATCAATTTCGACTATTAAAAAGGGCACTAGGCCTTTCGATTGCAAATCGAACAATCTCTATTTAAGTTTCTACGACAAAGCTTTCTAAAGACATCTTACTTGCCCCCCAGGGCATAAATCAAAACGTTTAACGTAAGGACTGTGAGGGTGGTTGTTATCCTAATGCCAGACTTAGTTTCCAGAACTTTTAACTCCGTTAAACAAAATGGCTATCTCAAAATTTTTATTGCATATGTCTGGGAAAATGGTGGGCGTGAAAGGGGCGTTAGTCGCTCTCAAATCGCTTTCAACTATTAAAAAGACACTAGCCCTTTCAATTTCCAATCAAATGAGCCCTTTTGAAGTTTCTACGACAAGGCTTTCAATAAAAACCTTATATGCCCCCAGGGCATAACTTACAACCCTTGTCCAGAGGGCTGGGGGAAGGGGGTTGTCATCTTCAAAGAACTAATTTCCAGAACTTTCTGCAACGTTGAACAAAATGACTATCTGAAAATTTCGATTGAATGTGTTTGGGGGAATGGTGGGCGTGAGAGGGGGGTTGGTTACCCTCCAATCACTTTCTATTAAAAAGGGCACTAACCCTCTCAATTTCAAATTGAATGAGCCCCTTTTGAAGTTTTTACGACAAATCTATCTATAAAACCTTTTATACCCCCAGGGCATAACTTACAACCTTTACCCTTGGGGCTCTGGGGGGTTTGTCATATTTAAATACATACTTTCCAGGACTTTCAATTACGTTGAACAAAATGGCTATCTCTAAACTTTGATTGAATGTGTTTGGGGAAATGGTGGGCGTGAGAGGGGGGTTAATCCCTCTCCACTCACTTTCGACAATTAAAAAGGGCAATTTCAATTTCCAATCAAATGAGCCCCCTTTGAGATTTCTACAACTACTGTCTATATAAACCTCATATGCCCCCAGTGCATAATTTACAGCCCTTGCACTGAGGGCTCAGAGGGGGTTATCATCCTAAAAGACCTAATTTCCAGAACTTTTAACTACGCTGAACAAAATAGATATCTCAAAATTTTGATTGGATGTTTTTGGGGAAATGGTGGGCGTGGAAGGAGTGTTAGTTGCCTTCTAATTACTTTCGATTATTAAAAAGGACACTAACCATTTCAATTTCCAATCGAATGAGCCATTTTTGAAGTTTCTACGACAATGCGTTCTATAAAAACCTTATATGCCCCATGGGCATAAGTTACAACCCTTGCCCTGAGGGCTGTGAGGGGGGGGGGTGTCATCCTCAAAAACCTAATTTCCGGAACTTTCAACTACAATGAACAAAATGGCTCTCTTAAAATTTTGATTGAATGCGTTTGGGGAAAAGATGGGCGTGAGAGGAGGGTTATTTGCCCTCCAATCACTTCCGACTATTAAAAAGGGCACTGGGCTTTTAAATTTCCAATCGAATGAGCCTTTTTTGAAGTTTCTACAACAACGCTTTCTATAAAAACCGTATATGCCCCAGGGCTTAACTTGGGGTACCTCGCATCCTGAGGGCTATGGGGAAGTGTCCTCCTCAAAAAACATAATTTCTATCTAGAAATCAACTACGCTGAAAAAAATTGCTATCTACAAATTTTCATTGGATGTGTGGGGAAAAGGTGGGCGTCAGAAGGGGGTTAGTTGCCCTCAAATCACTTTTGACTGTTAAAAAAGGCACTAGACCTTTGAATTCCCAATCGAACGAGCCCTTTTTCAAGTTTCTACGACAAAGATTTCAATAAAAATTGATATGCCCCCAGGGCATAACTTATAACCCTTGCCCTGAAGACTGTGGAGGGAGTGCCCAGCTCAAAGGTATAATTTCCTGTATTCTAAACTGCGCGGAACAAAAAGGCTATCTCAAAATTTTAATTGGATGAGTTTGGAGAAATGGTGGGCGTGGAAGGGGTGTTAGTTGCCTTTCAATCACTTTCGAATATTAAAAAGGGTACTAGCCATTTCAATTTCCAATCGAATAAGCCTTTTTGAAGTTTCTACGACAACGCGTTCTATAAAAACCTTATATGCCCCCAGGGTATAACTTACAACCCTTGCCCTGAGAGCTGTGGGGGTTGTCACACTGGCTGTAATGTGATCTACTCGCAGTGTTGCCATACTGGCTTATTTCTCCCCAGATTGCCTTATTTTGATGGTAATATTTTTTTTTTATTTATCCACTGGCTTAAATCTTGGCTAATTTTATTGGATCTAGCTTAGTTTTGGCATGAAAAGCTTTTTTTGGGAGATAATTATTTTCTTCCGACATCCATAAGTCATTTGAATCGAATACTTTTATATCACATAACAAAAATGTACTCTCTGTGTGCTCGAAAGGCTTGGAAGGAGGAACTAAAGGCTTTTGTTCGTCAATTCTTCTAATAGGTTCGGGGTTGTGTTCTCGGAGATTGCATTTGGCAATGTAAAGAAAATTATCAAGGCTCTGACTTATTTTTTGTACCTTCTGGCAACACTGGATTGTTTAGTGAAGTTAATTGCCCGTGCTTCACCGTAAAGAGATTTAAATTTTTTTTTCTTTTTATTCACTAATTAATCAGTTATTATATATAATATGTTATTTTATATATTTATTTGAATTGAGATCAAAGTAATTTTTAGCCATGGATAAATGGCTTTACTTATATAAGAATGGTACTGACGCAGATAATAATGCTACAAACTCTGCTCAGGCAGGACAAAGTATTGAAAAAAAGATTTTAATGTACGAAAAATGAGTGATTTCTTCAATTTTGCTTTATATTTCAAAATTGTAACGGTAATAAACAACCCATTTGCTTGATCAGCAATAAATAATAGGCTCCAGAGACTATGAAACCTTAAAAAAAAAATACTTCTTGAATCGAAGCATGTTTTCTGCCAATAAACCAAAAATTTTTTTGAAAGACCGTATAAATCTTTAGCAAAGCAAAAAAATCCTTTGAGAAATTAATGACCATTAATGAAAATATTTACTAACGTCACATGAAGTTTCATACTGTATTGCTAAAAATAAAATGCCGTTTACCATTGGAGAAGATCTTGTATTGCATGTTGCTATTGGTAGAAAAATTGGAGAAACACTAGATGGAAGTAAATATGATATTAAAAAAATTTTTTTGTCAAACGAAACTGTTTCGAATTGAATTTCTGATATTAACAAGGACCAACTATTGCAAATTGTTCCAAGAATTGAAGAAAGCCCAAAATTTTCAATTCAGTTGAACAAAATAACTGATATTACTAAATTGGCTCAGTTGTTAGTATATGCCAGATACATTTATAAAGATTCGTGGATGAAGAATTGTAATGTTTTCGTGCTTTGAAAGACCATACTACAGGGAAAGACACAATTATATTAGAAAGTTGACAAATTGTTAATACTGAAGTTTTATAAAGAAAAAATTGCTGTTAAAATATGCACAGATGGTGTAAGATGCAGAGACGGGGCAAAAATATTAGTTTTAAATCATTCTTTCAAGCTGTTCATTATGATCATATAACTTTTACTCACTGCCTTATTCTCCAAGAGTCCTTGAAGCAAAAAACTTAGCACCAGAATTAAACGATCTGCTTCAGGATGCTGCAAAGATTTCAAATGTTATTAAAAGCCATGCCCTTAACAGCCATTTATTTTCAAATCTCTGCAAGGATACGGATTCCAACTGCTCAACTTTATCCATTACGTGCAAAAGTAAAATGGCTGTAAAGAGGTTGAAGTTTAAGAATATTATTGTTATTTAAGGGTGAAATTGAAATATTTTCAAACCAAAGGAAAATGTTTCAAAATGACTTATGACTACCCAAGATGTGTTATTTGTCATTGCAAAATTAAACAACCTCAAATTGTATCTCCAAAATAATGCAATATATTTACTTCAAATGATAAAACTGAAAGTCTTATAAAAGAAAGCATTAACATTTGGTAAAGTATCGTAGAAAAAAAAATCGTAGTCTCTCCCTTATTGTTGTTAATCCACTCTCCATAAGCAGAAACTTGGTGCTTGTGGGTTTCCTAAGACCAAATTTGAGACGTATTATATCGTTTCGTATTGTTTCAATTTTTTGCATCTGGGTCTTCACACATGTACCATAGACGATGAGCCCATAGGCAATATGGGATCATATATGTGGTTTATAAAACTGGAGTAAGGTTTTCTCCTTACATCCCCAGGGTGTGGAAGGAAGTCTTTTTATTATACTTGTTTTTCTATAGCATTTTTTATTGTGTTTGAAATGTGGAGGTGGAAATTAAGTTTTGGTCAAGCATGAGACCTAGGTAATTAATATGATTGTCTTCTGGAATAGTTGTTCCATTTAGAGTTAGTCTTGCATTAACATGATTTCGCTTTCGGTGAAATTGGATTATTTTTGACTTGGTAGGTGCAATGGGTAAATCTGAATTTTGAGAGAATTTTTCAAATTAGAAAAGTGACTTTTGCAGCTTTGACTATGCAATCTCAAAAGTGTTGCCAGATGACCATTATACCAGATCATCATCATATTGTAGAAAATTGTGTGGGGGAGGTTCATGCCCCAGAGATATAGAGCAAATAGGAGGCAGCTGAGGACTGCTCCATTAGGAAGGCCTTTGATTATTGTCTTTTGGGGCGAAGAGGCTGAACTTACACAAACAATGAAACTTCGCAATTCTATGAAAGATTTTATAAAAGATACTAACTTGGGGCGAAGTCCAGGGTTTGCAAGTTTAATTAAAAGGATTTTATGGTTCACATTGTAATATTTCCCTTCAAAATCTAGGAAAACTGCAACTAGGACATTATTTTTTGAGAATGATTCATTTATTGCATTTGTTAACAATATGGAAGCATCTGTTGAGGAATGGTGCTTCCTGAAACCAGTTTGAGTGAGAGGGATCATATTATTTTTTCAACGAACCAGAGGAGTCGATAATATATCATTTTCTCCATTATATTCCCCATCACAGGAGTAATCATTATGGGCCTCTGAGACTCAGGGTTATTTTTCTTTAGGATTGGTAGAAGGGACGAACATTTCCAGATATCGGGGAACATAGATAAAGCCCAAGCATGATTATAACAATTTAGAAGTACCTGTTTGTATGAAGGGGTAAGATTCTTTATCCATGTAGGGTGTATATTGTCATAGCTGCCGCTAGTCTTGGTCCTACTATGATGTACTGCATTTTTCATTTCCTGGATTGAAAATGGGCTGGTTATATACTCGGATCCTGGGCGAGGTTGGTAAATTGGGTTCATTGGGATTGGGGACATTTAACTGCAATTATTTGATGTTAGCTTATTAACAAAAAGAGTGGCAAATAAGTTAGCTTTTTCATTATCATTGTCATAATGGGTATTATTATGTATAAGCTCATACAGGAGTGGGTTGGAGGAAGTCTTTTTCTCATAGATGTGGCTTATGACTTTATGTATATTTGGCTCATGTGTTTCTCTAGAGAGATTATTTGCAAAATTATTCCAGTAGTTATATTTGGCATTTATTAGCCTATAGTCCTTTTTAGATTCGATTCTGCTTGTAATTTTTTTAAAATATGTAGTAGGTGATGGTTTTTTTTAAAGAACGTTCTCCTAGCTGCCTTTTTTGTTCTCTATTTATTTTTGCACTCATTTGTCCACCATGCTTTGGGAATGTGTTTAGGGAAGGTTTTCCTGGGTGTTGTCCCGGGGATAGCATGATTAGCTGTATTTATTAGTAAAGATGCCAAAACTTCAGCATGTCTGCCAGCTGTTGCGTTTGAAATGCATGACTTTTGGGTGAAACTTGTAATTTCATCATGTAGCTTATTTTGGAACATAGGCCAATTTGCTTTAGTGTTGATATATTTGGAAATATGTGATAGGGTTTCAGCAGGTTCGTTTAGGGAGCAGACTATGGCAAAGTGGTTAGTACATAGACTATCAATTTTATTTATATAAATTTTATTCAAAATATTTAATGACACAATTTGTAGGTCAATTGTAGAGAAACTGCCACTTTTGGGGTTGAAATATGTATTCAGGTTTGGAGGGGTAGCAACAGCTAATTCAGTATAATTTGAAGTCATAAGCTCAATGAACTTACCAGCTTTATTTGCTGGTTTATTCCCCCACAAAAGGCTTGGGGCATTAAAGTCTCCCCAAATAATGACATTTTTCAACATATTAGAATTATTTATATAGCTGAAGAAATCCATGGCATCTGTAGTTTGGCCATTAGGGTTATAAAAGCTTAATATGTAATTTTTGTATTATTCAGCCAAACACTGATACTAATTACATCAACATCATTTACAAAATATGGAAAGTTGATGCCACAGAACTGTATAGTATTATTAATTATTAAAGCTACTCCGCCCCCTTTTCTCTCTGATGATCTATCCTTTCTCAGGATAGTATATCCCAGAGACTTAATTTGTTGATTTTGGGTTAAATGAGTTTCTGGAGGCAAGCAATATTGATGGATTTATTATTCATGAAAGATATTAGTTCATTTAACTTATTTTCTGTGATCTTACGTTCCACTGGAGTATTGATATGTGTTGTGTTGTTGATTTATTTTTCATATGACTGAGTATCAATGTTCAGCTTTGTTAATAGTAAAGCAAGATCTTTTTTCGCTTGAATGAGCATATGATCAGGGATGTAGATTTTTGCCTATTCTGCAATGATTTTTGTTTTCTGTAGTTGATGTATATTCATGGCCTGAAGCCTGGACTGCATTACAGTTTAAAATGAATAAGCATATATTTGGGGATTGCATGTTTAGTTGTGCATCCTGTTTGTCAGTTAAGGGATTAATTCCTGGTAGTGTTTCTGGTTCGTTCCTTCTTGGGAGGGGAGGGCAGGATGACCTCATCTCACTGGACAAGGAGGCTTGTTGACTTGATGATTCTTTCTGACAGGGATGTGAGCTAGGGGGCTTAGAGGATGGTGTTTTATAAGGGTTACTCGATGCAATGGGAGTGTTTGACTTGGGAGTTTTGGTTGGTTTCATTATGTGCTTTATTTGGTATGGTTGGGCAGCATTTGCTTCCATAGCTGCAAAGGGGTATGGAATGGCCTTCTCTGTTGCTATTTAGAGCGTTAGTGCTCTTTTCTTATATGCAGAGCATAGTAATTTATTGGTAGATTCATGTGGGCCTTTACAATTGATACATGTATGCTGAGTGTTGCTGCAAGTTGTCAACTCTTTAGGATGGGATGATTTGCCCAAATAGGAATAACTTTTCTGGGATATTAATTTTTCCCTTCAGTGTAGTAAATAAGAAAAATCTACTTGTTTTTAGGCCATTAGAGTTAGGTTTACCAAGTTGGGTAACATCTTCAACAGGGATTGCGTTGCCTGCCCTATCTGAGAGTCCTTCTTTTAACTCCTGAATGGGTATTTCTGGGGGAACATTATATACTACTATTTTTGTTGGGGATTGTTTTGGGTTCCATTTAGATGCACTAATTGGGATATTTAGAAGAGATTTTAGATTAATTATTGTACCTGTTGATTTCTGATCTTGGACAGCTATTAGCAAAGATCCATCACGGTGAATGTTAAGAGAGAACATTGATTTTAACAATTTGAAAATTGCAACTCTTATTGCAGTAATCTTTTTTATTTCAAAGGGGGCTCTGAAGCATGGACTCTCCGAAAAGCGGATGAAGATTTTCTAGATGTTTCCAAGAGAAATTGCGTGAAGGCTGGTGTGAGAACCTAACAGACTGACGCGTATTTCAAACAGTTGAACGTACGAAAAATGTTGTATGATATCGTCCTCTAGGGGTATAATAAAAGAAAAGGTTAGGTAGCCTGAGCAGGTTGTGCGGATGAAGGGTGATAGATGTTCGAAAATTGTCTTTTTCAGCCAACCGTTTAGGGCTAAACTGAAAGCAGGTCGTCCCCGCCCGGGGTGGGAGGGCGTCAAAAAGAAAGATTTAAAGGAAATAGGAACTTTGTGGGCGGTTGTAAAAAGGGAGGCTTTAAACAGAGTAGGGTGGAAGAGGATCGTGCGTAGTTGTGTTGGCCTCTGGTGGCCCGGTACTAGATTGATTTGTTAGTAGTTGTAGTAGTTCAAAGGGGGTATTAGGAGAAATCTTAAGCTAAATTCCTAAGTTCTGGGAGGGAGAATCTTGGGCAGGGGGAGGGGAAATACATGTGATTGGGGAGATTTTTTTCCTTTTTTTGGAGCTTCTAGAAAGGACCTCTTGAAACCCATTATCATCGTTTATTGTGACATTAGCCCCTACACTGATCATTGTCCTATTCTCAGAATTAGAGCCATCATGTATGCTTTGTGATAGTGAGCTTGACCAGCAAAGATGGGGATCAATTTCACTAGTATTTGGGGTGGGATCTGGGGGGACTTTTTTTTAGGGGGAGTTCTATGCATTGCCTATTGGAATAAGCTTTAATCTAAACAAGAGAGGATATTACAATGATAACAGACCGCCTGCACTATACTGTAGGGAAAAAACTTCACCATCCACAAAAGAAACACCACAGTATGGCCCCGAGGAGGATTTTGAGCACGATTGGTTCGGTACAACTACTGATAAATCGAGATAATAATTCACAAAAATTTATTTATGAATTTCTTAAAATGTTGTGTTGTTGTCATCTACTGAAATTGACGTATTTCAATTGCAACCAGGGCTGTCACGTATGGGAGGGGAGACACCCCCCTGTTTTTTTGGTCAATCCGTAAAAACAAGAAGTCGGTAAAATCGTGGCAATTCGCACCATAATTTTTCCGACGCCGATAAAATTATTTGTTCGGTTTAATAAAGATCACAAGAAAACCGACGTATCATATACAGAATTTCAAACTTGGTCGGTTAACACAGAAATTTTACCGAATCCATAAAAAATTATACATTTGGTGCCAAAATTTGCAATTTTTTTAATTATTGGCCCCACAACCCTAAAAAAAAAATAAAAAAAAATTGGCTAGTAACGACCCTGATTGCAGCTCCACTATACTTTACCCCTAATTCACCCTAATATGTAAATAAATAGTCCAAATTATTTATTTCCGTGTTTTCCGGATCTTGACTTTATCACAGTCAGCTGTTCCAACAATTGGGCCAACTGCCGCAAGTGCCACAGCAGATTAGGGAGAGGGTGTAGCTGGGGGATTACCCACTTTGACCAAAATTTTCACTAGGATTTTTGCTTATATTAGTGTTTTTGCTTATATTTGAATTGGAAGGGAACACTAAAATAATACTTCCCTACGCACCACAAACCCTAGTAACAGCTCTGGTCACAGTCAACTCAAATTATGAACACATGAATATAAACAAGAGTTACACATGGCAAATTTGAAAAGATTTACAAAAAGTCTTTTCAATAGGATCATGATAATTCAATACCTGTTAATTAAATGACTTTAACAAAATAGAATTATAATCAAATAGAAACCTAATTTTTTAGCTAACATTTTTACATTTTGCTAAACCCAGGAATAAGAGAAAGAGGTCTCATCTTTAGGGTCCACTATTATTATTACATTTCCAGGTAAAATCATTTTTATATTTGGAATGAGCATAAAATTTCTTTCTTCTTCACTTTCATTTTGAACTCTTTCTGATTCTCTCTTTCATTTGTCTTCTAAAAGCACAATTCTTTGTTCTTCACTTACATTTTTGGCACGTTCTGATACTCGCTATCGCGTGTCTGCTAACCACACAGTTCTGTTCTTTAATTTCATTTTTAACACGTTCTGATTCTCCCTGTCTTTTATCTTCTAACCACCTATTTCTCTGCTGTTTGCTTTCATTTTCGATTTGTTCTGATCCTCGTTGTCCGATGACTTGTATCCGTATATTTTTGTTCTTCACTTTTGTTTTTGCCTTATTATAATTCTTACTTCCTCTTATCTTTCCAATACATATTTCTTTGTATTGTGGCAATTATTTCTTAATTGGGGCAATTGTTAGTATGCGTATCTTTCCTCTAGATATTATGGAACTGCTGAAAATGCCTTTTGAAAACAGACTTATCATATTTGGTATTTTGTAATCAGCTGTTTGTGTATTTTGTGTATGTTTCTTGTGTATTTTTACATTTGTCGAAGTTACTAAAAATGATAGAACCACTCCTGAGACGGAAATGACGTACATGTCCTTTTGAAATTTGCTAATAAATATGACGTTACTCATTTAAGTTTTTCTTCCGAAACAAAGGTTCTTAATGTGCTTTCTTATACTTCTGACCTGTCTAGATCGTCTGTTTTCACGCCAGAAAATCTAAGGATATCAATCCCCCATCCGCCCAAAAAATATTCAGCCGTTTCGAAAAAAATTTAAACATACATAAAACATACACGTTAAACATCATTTCTCGCTAACAAATTAAAATACCGTTTATTCAACATAGATTTACATCTTCGAAGATGATTACATAAAACAGTAAATTCATTCTCAAAGTCTCTGAAAATCTATTTTCCTTGTGTCTTCAATTCAATCGGCATCTGCTGAACTATTAAATCTGTTCCTGATTCATTGTCGATATAAAGTAGTTTTTTTATTAGTTTTATCCTGGAAATATGATCACTCTCAAGGAGAAACTACTACTACCACCACTCACCGCAGCACCAAGCCAACACAGCTACGCACGCTCCTCCTCCATCCCAATCTATTCAAGGCCTTCCTTTTTACAGCCTCCCACGAAGTTCTAATTTCTTTTAAATCTTTCTTTTTGACGTCCTCCCACCCCAGGACGACCTGCTCTCCGTTTAGCCCTAGACGGTTGGCCGAAAAGAACAATCTTCGGTAATCTTTCATCCTTCATCCGTACAACGTGCCCTAGCTACCTCAACCTTTCTTTCATTATAGCCCTAGAGAGCGGTACTGAACCACATTTTTCGTACAGCCTATTGTTTGAAATACGGTCAGTCAGTCTTGTACCCGGAACAATCCTTAAGCAATTTCTCTGGAAAAAAATCTAGCAAATCTTCATCCGCTTTTCAGTACGCGCATGCTTCAGAGCCATATTTGACCACTGTCATCACTGTAGCTTTTTATATTCTAATCTTGGTTTGCAACGCTTACAAGAAATATTAAGAATATTCAACAATTTCGAAAAATAGAGTTTATTTTGATGGCAGCGTGGGGTCTTTCCAAACACAGGGTTTGATTGGACCCAATCGCCCTCTGGTTGAAAGAATTTGTATTTTATTGATTTTTTATTGTATTGTAATGGGATTTTATGAGTGTCTGATTTTTTTTTAGTGTTGTTGTTTCTTATATATTTAATAAAAACTAAGACTTTTTTTATAAGGGTAGTTTTTCTTCTTTATAAATCTATTGCTTTAGGGACAGAGCCCTACTCAGGAAGATTCGATTCTAAAATGGAGATTTGGCAAGATTGTATATTCAAAACTCGCTAAACCTGAAACACTAAGGACACAAAAAAAGCATTTTTTCTAAATTAGAATGACAACTCGCACAGCCAATTTATCTTAGTAAATTAGAAAAAGAGGGAATTCAATTTCTACTGAAACAGACCTCTATTTGTAGTTGCGCAGTTTTGGTAGTCGTGGCATAATTTTCAATGTTTAGTAGTCTTTGGGAATCAACAGATTTTGCATCCCAACTAAAAAGGCCAAAATAGAGAGAATGTATAATTGAATATATCTAATACCAAATAGTCTCCGGGGAGAGGCTCCAACTAGGCAACCTCCAATACTATTCCTCGCATCTTTGTCCATTGTGGCAGTTAAAAAATGTCATTTCAGAATATTACTGTGAAGATCAAAGACGAAAATCAAAGACACTTGACGAAAGGTATGCTTGCTATATATTCTTGAACTGAGGATATCTTTCGAAAGACATTTCGAGTATTTTCTTAAAGAGTATTTTCTTTCGAAAGATATTTCGAGAAAACTTTCCCAACTTATGCAATTGGCTAATATCAAAAATAAAACTTATTTGCTTGCAGAAACAAAAAAGAGTTGTTAGAGGTGTATATTTTAGTGAAGCTTGAAACGTATGTCACGGTAACTTGCATAAAAAACTATTGAAGGATTCCTAGGGCCGAAACATCTTATACAATGCAGTAAATTACATACATATTATTTAAGACCGAAGGTCTGATTCATACTCTCGGAAAAAATTAAAATTAAGCTAGTGCAACATATTCAATTGGAGATTGGGTATATAGTTTGAAGTTGCAAATTTATATTTTTTTCAAATTTATCTGGCCAAAAACTCAAAACCAATAAATAAAATTAACAAGCCTTTTTTTTTTAATCTAAATCTGTTTAAATTTCTTCTTACAGCCCCACTAATCTCAGCAAATCAATTTGAGAACATACGGCCTTTTGTTTGGTCCAAGAAAAACGGCCAAAAATGTCAATTTTCGGTAACAAGTAAAACGTTTATTATGGTCAGTTAAACAATCACTTACAATACTCGATTCTCTGGAAGAGCTAAAACTGATCCTTCTTCAATTTTAGATGTAAATATATCTGAGAGCAAAAGCAGTTACTGTGGGTTTAAACATTCCAATTTTAATTCAAAGTCCAGTTCTGCTGTTTCTCAGAATGTTAGTGTTTACATAGTGACGGCTGACGGCATTGTTTTCAGATTACAGGTTTAATAGGTGAAAAACAGTTTCCAAGTAAATAAAACAAGATGTTATGGAGTAATTGGAGCTTTAGTAATTTTACGCCTTTGACCTAATGGAATTATTGTGAATCAATAAAGTTTACAACAAATTGGAAACTTTTCATAATTGGTAACATCAGAATCCCCCCCCCTCTTACTGAGACACTACATTTGTTTGCGAAAATTTTCCTATGTTGAATCTTGGACTTGCATCCAAACTATCTAAACTGTCTTTTCTCTCCAAATGTCTGTACACAACCCTAGTTTACACATAAAAGATTCCTGATCTTGGGAATTTTTCTAGCTATTGCCCACCAAGAGTTGATTCTCAATGTCAAACAATGTTGTTTGGGAAAAGTCCCAATAAAATCAGCAAGTTTTTAATAATACCGTGAAATAAGAGGGGGGGGGGGGGGGGGGGCTCTTAAATCCAGACTAACCAGCTACTGGATTTAATAAAACCAAACAAAAAAAGGTCCCTCGATTTTTTCCACATAGAAGACCTCTTTACACAAGATTTACAATCAATACATGTAGTTTAAAAGCCGACTTTAGACACAAATATTTAATTCTTTTTGGTCTTGGTGGCAAAAAGGCAATCTAGTGAATCCTTTCAAGCTACTTAGAATGCTAATTTTGGCCAATTTCTACTGATCCTCTCTGAAGCCGTTCACCAAACAAATCAAAACAGACTTATTGAGTCGGTTTTTGGTAGGAGGGGACTTGCTCTTTAGCTACTTTTTCAGCATTAGAGCTCTCTTACACCACGAATTTGTCAGCATAAGTTCAGAATATATCCATTAAAAAATTGTTGTCAACAAAATTAAAAATTAAAAAAAATTCAAAGTAATTCAGAAAGTAAATTTTTATAGCACATTCTAATATCGGAACGCATTGAAATATTGAATGGTAGATAGCCATTTTTTTTTTTTCAAGAAACAAAACAAAACTTTTCCCAACAATTCCAACATTTGCAAACAAAGCTTTTGGGTCTTTTCTAACATAATATACTGACAAAGAAATGTTTTCAGTTCTTTTGTGTGGTTGGGTCTCTTGGTCCAAAACTACATAATTCTGCACAATACCATAAACAAAAGAGGTACACCTGTGGCTGAAATTTATCTTACAGAGTTCTTTTTTTTTCAATAAAAACCGGAGTAATGAGATGAAGATTGTTTATAAAGAAAAAAAAAACACATTAGCCACAAATTTGTTTTTGTCAATTGATCCATGGTTCCCGTTTCTTTAACCTTTTGATCCTTTTCATCTTTTCTTTTATCTTTTTGTGGAACAAAGTGAAACCAATGACAATAAATTATATTCTGCTTTCTTACGTAAATTTTTGGTTGCTTAAAAATTCTGATTATTATGCATTTCAGTTTTGGACAATGTAAACTTCCGTTTCTATTGAGATTATCAATTAAAGAGGAAATTTTTCAGAAAATAGGGATTTGCTTTTTTTTGGCTCGTGTGGTTCCACATTGGTCATTGGATTCACTTGCAAAAATCAAAATTACCAGAAAACTATATAAATATCCAAAGCGTTAATTAAAATATGAGACTTAGCCAACGTAGAACAGCTTTGATTCTTCATCAAGCTTTCTTCTTTAAATAAAAATCACTATGGTTCCAAAGATCTTCTTGTAGTCTATAATCTCAGAGGGTTTTTATAGACTAGGTTGTTAGATGCTAATTCAGAGTCGACTTAAATGAAAATACTCTTTTGCAGAAATCACATTTAAATGGTGTCTCACATGTATGCACTCTTCGTGCGTTCAAATAGTCCAGTCAAAACAAACACTTCCTGCATAAATAATCTTTTAAACAGTTTTCACTTGTATGAAATCTTTGGAACTCATTCAAAACCTTGATGTAGACAAGCATTTCTTACAACCGTCACATTTATTACAATCAAGCAAATATGTATCACTATTTTTATCAGAATAATGATGAAATTGCTATTGAAACTAAACACATGGAAAAAATTGAAAAAAAAACTTATTCGATGTATTACTATATGGTTGTAAGAATAATAACCACAAGGCAATGATGATACAGCTTGTGTTACAAAAATCTTCCTAAACTCCCGTATGGACTTTTTGATGACAGTGAAAATTGCTAATATCAAAAAAGTTTTTCTACACAACACATATGAAAGGTTTCTCACCTATGTACAGTCTTCGATTTGTATTCAAACTTTGAGCTTGCGAAAAATACTCCTCACATACATACTTTTTAATTAGTTAATCACCCGTATGCCGTCTTTGGTGCTTGTTCAAACCTCCTGCTTGAGAAAAGGTTTGGTCACAAACATCACACTTAAACGGTTTTTGACCTGTATGCACTCTTTGGTGCTGGTTCAAACTTCCTGATTGAGAAAAGGATTTGTCACAAACATCACACTTAAACGGTTTCTCACCTGTATGCACTCTTTGGTGCTTGTTCAAATTCGATACTGTAGAAAAACCTTTATCACAAACATCACACTTAAACGGTTTCTCACCCGTATGCACTCTTTGATGGTTATTAAAATCAGCTACGTAAGAAAAAGTCTTGTCACATACATCACATTTAAATGGATTCTCACCCGTATGCATTCTTTGGTGCAGTTTCAAATTTGCTGCCTGAGAAAAGCTCTTGTTACATACGTCACATTTGAACGGTTTCTCTCCTGTATGTATTCCTTGGTGCTTTTTTAAATTTGCTACGTGAGGAAACATTTTATCACAAACTTCACACTT
Source organism: Artemia sp. Qi Xiang Cuo (assembly GCF_049724085.1). Lineage (NCBI taxonomy): Eukaryota > Metazoa > Arthropoda > Branchiopoda > Anostraca > Artemiidae > Artemia > Artemia sp. Qi Xiang Cuo. The sequence goes on from NC_142807.1 coordinate 6,962,991, forward strand.
AAACAGTTTCTCACCCGCATGCATTCTTTGGTGGGTTTTCAAATTTGCTAAGTGAGAAAAGGTCTTGTTACATTCAGCACATTTAAACGGTTTATCACCCGTATGCACCCTTTGGTGCCGGTTTAAATATGGTGCTTGAGAAAAAGTTTTATCACAAATATTGCACTTAAACGATTTCTCACCCGTATGCACTCTTTGGTGCCCGTTCAAATTGTACAACAGAGAAAAAGTCTTATCACATACATCACATTTATGTATCTTTTTTTCTTTATGAATTCTTTGATATCCTTCCAATTTTTCATACTTTTCACTTTGAAGGCGACTTTTAAAACCTGTTTTCTGATTTTCTAGGCCTTTTCCTTCAAATTTTGATGCAAAAATAATTGAGAAACCGCTCCAGGATGGATTCTTTACATCAACTAGTGACGCATTTCCCTGTAAGTGAAGTCCAGACACATGTGGTGAAAAGTGACATAAAAATTTAAAAGTCAACAGTTAAAAAAAAACAAAAACCGAATAACACAAAAATCAAAACTAAGAAAAAAAGTAAAAAATATCTTTCAAAATGTTATGAAAGCCTACAGAGTTAAAAAAAAGTATATATTTCGGGAGGTTTTAACACTATTTTTTCCCCCAGAGGCAATTCCTATGTAGGGGGTGGTAGTTTAAGCTTCGGAGTGGCTCATTCAATTGGAAATAGGTAGTTCTAAAAAATCAAACATTATCTTTCAAAATGTTTTAAAAGCCTACAGAGTTAAAAAAAAGTATATATTTCGAGAGGTTTTAACACTATTATGATTTTCCCCAGAGGCACTTTATATATAAGGGGTGGTAGTTAAGCTTCAGAGTTGCTCATTCAAATGAAAAGCGGAAGTTCTAGAGCCCTTTTTAAGAGTCAAAATTGATCGGAGGACAACAAGCCCCGATTAAAAATAGTTAAGAAAAACAAACTCCGCGGTCGACACAAACCCCCAGGGCCCGGGGGCAGGCCTTGTAAGTTACTCCCTGGGAGCATATATGATTCTCATGGAAGGGACGCTCGTTTAAACTTAAGAGGGGACTCCTTTGATTGGAAATTGAAAAATTCTAGTTCACTTTTAAGATTCAAAAAAGATTGGAGGGTAAATACCCCCCATGCCCTTTTATCCCCAAACCCACCTGATGAAAAGTTTTGAGATAGCCATTTTGTGTTCAAAAGTCAGATAAAAAAAAACTTTAGGGACAACATAACACAACCCCCCCAGAACCCTGGGGCAAGTGTTTTAAGTTATGCCCCGAGGACATATAAGTTTTTATGGAAAGGATGGTCATATAAACTTCGGAAGGGGCTCATTCGAATTGAAATCGGAAGTTTCAATACCCTTTACAAGAGCCAACAGTGAAAGGAGGGCAACAACAACAACCCCCCCCCCCACTATGAGATAGTAATTTTGTTAAAAATCAATCAAAGATCAGAAAACAGTAATTCCAGGATGTACACATCCTCCCAGGGCCTAGGGGTAGGCGTTGTAAGTTATGCCCTCGGAGTATATATAATTGTTATAAGTTTATAAAGGCAAGTGTTATAAAGTGTTGTAAAGGCAAGTGTTATAGGTTATGTCCCGGGAGTATATCAGGTTTTATGTTAAGGTTGTGTGTTTAAGTTAAGAAATTAACTTAAGGTTCTTATGGAAAAAATGGTCACATAAACTTCGGAAGGGTTTCATTCTGTTGGAAATTGAAATTTCTAGTTTTCTTTTTAAGAGTCGAAAGGGACTGGAGGGCAATTAATGAGTTGCCCAGTACAGATACAACCTAGTAGCATCTATTTTCATCATATCTCAACCAACGAAGAGTACTCGCCATAGACTCCAGGCAATTTTCATCCCAGCTTCGTCTACGAAAACAACAGTTACCTTTGATCATTGTTTCTTCGACCACAAACCATATTACGCATAAGGTAACATTATATTTGAATCTCAGTATCCAGTGCTTTATCGAACTATATAATCACATAAACGCTGAGAACCCCATCGATCAGTACAAGATATAAATACACAGATATCGCCTTTGATAATCATTATGGACCCCAGAAGCATTTGATTGTGTAGTGATGATATTTGAAATTAAATGATATTTAACGATATTTGAAGTTAAATGATATTTGAAGATATTTGAAGTTGAAGTTAAAGACAATTTGAAGTTTAATCGATCAGTACAAGATAACTGATATTTAACGATATTTGAAGTTAAATGATATTTGAAGATGTTTGAAGTTGAGGTTAAAGACAATATGTTAAAAGAGTCACTATAGTTTGATGACAACCCGTTCCAAATCCAAACTTCAATTACCCCGTAATTAACCTAGGAATCACCGCAAAGGTTAATCGACGCAAGCCATGAGCTAACAATCTTATAAAAGGCACAAATGAACAATTTTACGTGAGAATACATTCCCTATGTGCCTCAAAATATCCTAAAAATGATATGCTGAGAAGAAAATAAACGCACTCCCAGTGTTCGACCCCTTAATGATAAGGCACCCTATGAACTATAAAAAGAAGCAGGTGAGTATGAACCCTGATAGCATATGCCAACACCTGTAGTGGGAAGCATCATTTCCCAGTTAACAATTAGAGAAAACTTGTCGTGTAAATACAATCAGGCTTGAACTGTTCCATGAAGAAACCATAACGTAAATGCTTCAAAATTTTTACCAAGACAAAAAGAGTGAAGGATAATAATTTACAACAGAAGGAGGGTGTGCACTAAATACTCGAAAGTGATGAAATAGATGTGATTTTACATATGTTACTTCCTAATAACTTTGATAACTGAAAAATCCCAATAGTGAAAGTGTTCTAATGTTACTAGTGAATATGGTATACCCAATATTGTTTGTTATAAATAATTCATGTATGTACCGCTAGACGTTCAAGTAGAATTAGGTGTAATATTATCATTTCATTCATTTAATGTAGCGTAGATCTGATGTAGTATGCCATATAGACAGCAAAATAAAAAAAAAGCCTTGTAAAAAACTGAATAAAAAAAATCTTTAGTATAGTAGCTAGCCTAGAACCATGAAAAATCTTAGTCCGATAGATGAATTTTAGATAGGGATGTAGAATAAAATAAGAAAAGTAATAGAGAAAATTTTTAGCACTCCTGATTAAGCCATAACATAAATATAAAACAATTATGTAGAAGAAATAGTCAATAAATGGCGAACATTTTAAAAGCCCAAAGGCAAACAATTACTAATGACGGGGCGTCATTAATTAATGGGTCGGGTGATATGTACCGGGAGCAAAATGCGATATATTTAAAATACAAGATTCTTTCATTCTAAAGATGATTCAGACAAGAAATTAAACGTCCCCTAATTGAGTTCAAATACCGCTTCCAAGAGTCTAAATTCTTAATAAGCAAAAAGAGAAATTGCATTATAGCTTCAGTCAAACAACGACGCAGGTCGTTCGAATTTCGCTAAGATAATTAGTAACAAAAAAAAATGCTACGCACAATATTTCTAAGGAAGTTTAAATGGTAAGAACCGTGTGAACCCTTGAATCATCAGAAATATTTAAAAGAATTTATTAGGCAAAAGGTTTGCATCCTTGGACCAATCGGGTCAATTGTGAGCCAGTTCTTACAGCGCAAGAGTAAAGAGCTACGTTTGATAGTGGGGTAAAAATACTTTTTGAAAAATATTCGTAAATCAGAATCAGGACCATTCAGACAGAATTCTTATATTCTTTCATCGTTGTCACCGTTATTATAATTTGATGTGACCCATTGCTGTGCACCTAAGTATGTAAGTCCCTATAAACCTTTTGTTTTTTTACCTGTGTTTATTTCATTTTATATTTCTGGATTTAGCCTAATAATAGGCAATTAGTTCGCAAAATCTCCAAGGTAACGTTCCCAGGGAATAGGATCTCCAGATAGCTCAAGAACAAGAGGTCACGTTTAAATGGCTGTACATTTTATTTTCACTCAATAATTGAGGGTGGTGTAGGCCTTGTTAGCACAATCTTCAGTGCTATAAGCGGCGCTATCGGAGAAATTACAAGGTGTAAGCTCACGACCTTAGGGCATAATATCGCCTTTAACGCGGTCAGTATTTAGCACCACATTTAGTATAGCCGGCTTATTTCTTCATCGCTACAAATACTAATTTTTCATCGCTACATTTGGGGGTTGCATCCTTCTCACACTGTGAAAGTCTAAAACCTACTGCGTCATTGGCGCTTCACTGAAAACGAATTAGATTACATATATTTTCTTTTGTACTTATTAAAACGTTGAAAATAAAAATAAAAATTACAGTACAATTAAATTTTGAACTGAGGAGCTTTCAGCAATTAATATTGTTATATACGAATATTCAGTCTAATTTTATTAGTTATTTTCAAGACAAATATAGTTCCACCACAAAAAAGATACTGCCCCTTTCCCTAATATTCACCTTGAACATTAAACCTGTTGATTGAAATTATCAAACCTAGATTCAGTTTGATTTTATTCGTACTTTCAAAGGCTGTTTGTTGGGGCTCCACACACTGTTATTTTTCTTTTCAGATAAATTACCCGTTTTCTTTTCTGTAATTACATTTGCCTCTAAGATAATTTTCAATCGTAAGTTAAACTCCCGCCCTTAAGGTAACCATTTTACAAGAGAAAATAAGTTGACTGAATTTTAATTCGGTATGAGTCACCACACGGGCTTGCTAGATCTCAATCCATTGATTATTAAAATGTGCGGAGGGCAAATTCAATTGAGGGACTTGATACATTGGATTGGTCCACGTCACATTGAGCTAGATCTCAATCCATTGATTCTTAAAATGTGCGGAGGGCAAATTCAATTGAGGGACTTGATACATTGGATTGGCCCACGTCACATTGAGCCACACCCAAAGTGCCAAGATGCTTTTAGTGTTCAAATATTATTTTTTAGTCTTTTTTGAGAGTCTGTATTGAGAAGTTGATATGTTTTGTGTCCTTTTAGAAGATTACAAGTATGCTATTTTCTACTGCTGTATAGACTGTTTTTCCAGGAACTCAGACAGGGTAGGAAAAGAGTTGCGAGTCATACCGTCATTTATTATATAGACAGGGTGTCCATTTAACCTCCAAACAGATAGCTAGAGATATTAGTGGTGACCCAAGTTGGGGGACCCTTGGCCTAGAGATTGTCCGTTTGACCGGTAGATCACGTTATCATACCCTGAAGCAGGGTGTACCGTACAAAGGTATTAACATACTCTATATTTACGGAATAAAAGTGGTAACCGCGGGCACTCCATTACAATATGTGGCGCCAGCGAGGCTTCCCCTCCAGTAAGTGGTTTAGCACGATTTTTGCGCCAATATATGGTGGCAGTCGTGGCTTACCACTAAAAATAGTGGTGACAGCAACAAAGGCCCTATCGGTAAAACTGACAGTAAAATAACTCTGCGTTTCCGAAAAGAAGATTTAGTTTAGCGTACAAAGTGGCCTAGTGTGATTACATATAAAGAAAAAATACGGAATCAATTAATAATACTACGAAGATCTAAATAGGCTGTGCCTAATTAGATAATAATAAAAAAAAAATTATGAATCAATATATCACGCAATTAATTAGCTTGTGAAATAGGCAAATTGAGACGTAATAATTTTCCACGGAAAGACCAGAAGTGATATTTGAAAAAAATTTTCTGTTAGATCTAAATAATAATAGGCGTTAACTGAATCTTGAAATAATAGCAGAAAAACGGAAGGTTAACACAAGGTCAGAAAAGGGACAAGAGTTCATAGAATTAGATATGCATTCAAAATAACCCACCGCGGTAAGCCATAAATCGTATTCCGATTCACAATTGTATGCGAAATACCCTAGCTGGAAATACCCTAGGAAAACCACCATAAGACGGAACCATATTTCACTCAGAGGGTGAAATAGACATTTCTGACACGTATGAAGGGGGAAACTTCAAAACACGATCAAGAATAGAACGATATCCGGTACGAACCGTAGAGGGAGAAAAGAATGTACGGCAGATTCAAAAGGAGTTATTCCCAGATAGAGAAGCCCAGATAAAAGAAAGAGAACTGGGGGTACAAAGAATACAATCGGGAAGCAGCACACCCATTAATATGAGAGAACATGAAATATAAACAGTAGCGATAGTACATGAAAAAAGTATCACTACATGAAGATACGAGTAAAAGAAAACCAACTCACCCTTCAGATGCTGTGCAAAATGTAGGGGAGTTGCGGGTAGCAGAAATATAATTATAGAACGAACAGACTCAGAAAACGAATAGAGAGGATATAACGACAAAAGGAATCAGAGTAGGCCGAGTAGCAGGAGAAGTAGAATCTCAATTTCTAGCAGGGGATCGCGAAAAAGTAGTAATGTAGATATGACACAACATATATTAAAGTTAATGGAAGAAGATAGAAAAGAAAAAGAGAAAGATAGAAAAGAAAAATAGAAAGAAAGGAAACAAAGGAAAGAGGTGGCCAAAAGAGAGCACCGCGAATATATGGAAAAAAAATACCGGCCGAAATAGATGAAATTAAAAGAGATAAAGAGGAGTTAGAAAGAACAAGAGAAACCCTGAGAAAGAACAAGAGAAACCCTTAGAAAGGCTAAAATTGAGGCTGATAGAATAGCCAGAGAAGAAAAAGAGAAGAATGATAAAATAGCTAGAGAGAAGAAAGAGAGAGATCACCAAAAGTTTAAAGGAACCATGATAGGCCTAATAAAAGTCCACTGGGGAATTCCAGAAAGTGAGATTTTATCACAACTAACTTTCGACCTCGCGGCCGACCGAAGAAACTATGGTTTGACAGCCTTTCCGAGTTCCTGACGATGGTAAATATCAGGTTGAGCGATGTGCAAACGCTTTCCATGGACCGAAGTGGATGGAGGAGGTAGACGTCACTCTCTACGCCGAGCAGCGCCCGGCAGGTGACATAAGTCAAAGTAATCAACTTAAAGGCTGTCAGATAGCCATAACGAATTTTCTAAGAATCAATCACGAGAAAATGAAAATTACCAGACATTAAATGCTAAGACGAAAAAATATGAATGTTCGTTGACTATGCGGGGAGGTGGACCGGCCCAAAAAACAAATGGGAGGCTGAGCCACCCTGTCGAAAAAACGAAATACCTGATACTCTCGTTCAAAATGTTGATAATCCGGTAAAATGTGAATCCTCGGAGCCTTTTCCTAAAAATTGCCATAATAGAAATGGGAAAGTAACCTATAAAATAACAAATTTGCCTATATCCCATAATAAGGGAATCTTTGACGAGTTTGTGAGATCACATAAGATAGAAGGATAATTAAACAGAAAATTGACTCAGGGAGTGAGCAAACTTTTGTGCGAATGGACCTAATTAAAAAGACAGAATAGACCATAAAAACAATATTACAACAGTATGTTATTATGGAGATAATCACCAATGTCCGTCTGCTTGGGCAAGAATAGAAACTGCGAAGAAGGACGGTACAGTCCAGAGAAAAATGATAAAAATAGGATTAGTACCTACTCCTTCAGTGGATATTTTAGTGGGAGCAGACTTGGGGAATATCAGAAATCTCCTATCTTTAAGCGACTAAATTAATGGTTGGAGATGCAGATGTAAAGAGGTCACATAATATCGAAAATAAAACGCACCAAATTGATCTTTCGGAAGATTTTTCAGAAAATAGAAAACTTCAGAACACTTATACTGAATATGCCAAAATTATTATACGCCCTTTTCCTCGTAAAGTTCGAGAACTTTTAGTAAAATATGGAAAAACCAAATGTCGGAATTCAATTCCCATTTGATGACAATTTATTTAATACTACGGCAAGAGAAAATAAAACTAAAAAAGAGAAAAGAAATATTAAAAGGTATTACACAAGAGAAATGCATTCAAAAATGGTGGACACTGGATTCCCATTCAGATTTAACGATGATTTATTATTTTGCGTGTATGACAAAATTGAGAGCAGTGAAAATAGAAAAAGAAATGCTAACAACAGAAAAAATTTGCAGCTTCAGCCTGCACTGGCGAAAAATAAAAATTAGATGGGCTGTGCAAAGCTAACATAAATATAATAAATTTTAGAAGGGCAAAGAAGTCCAAGACCCATGGGGAGTAAAGCAAGATGATAAAAAAATAGAGTTGAACGACCTACAACGGGTTGGGGAAAGGTTGGAAGATGTTGATTGTCAGGTTAGATTGGAAAAACTTGGGAAGGAATCTGATATTCGTCCTGTCACCTCTATGGGAGATTTGGTCTCTTTTGCGGGGAAGGAGCCCCTTTGGGGAACAACGAATGATGGACGATTTGCTCAATGGACAACTGGTTGGCCAGTTATGACTCTCTTACCGACATTTTGCCTCACTGATCTAGAGTCCTTGGGGGATACTCTCTTCCAGTCACTTCATATTTCACCAAAACCTTTGTCCAGTAACCCTATTCACGGTTGTTACTCTTCATGGATATTGATAATTATTTCCGGCAAACCGTATTCAGTATCCAAATTTAATCTTCAATTGATATCAACGTCTATTCTTCATCTGATTATCCCAGGGTAGGGAACCCAGAATGAACTGAATAATGATTCGCTCAAACTTTTAACAGATATCCCCGTGCCCCTATCTTTTCCAAAGACTTGCGTTTTTTCGGCCTTGGATCATTTCAAATTATGCCAAGGGGCAATTTGCAGTTTAAGTGAGAGGCAGTGTTGTTTCCACCGATGGAAATTAAGACGCTAGTGCAGCCAATTTTTCAGGATGGCTGGCATCGTCGAATGTGCCGTAAGCTGATTCTCTGCTCCTCTCAAATATAAATACGTTACAGCGAGAAAATTTGTATTTTTAATTGTGCTGATCACGATTAATTTCTGCAAATCTGGTGGACTTCAATTTTCAAAGCCTCTTGCGGATGCCATAAGATAAAGACCATGGTGGTTCGATATTAGAAACGTTTGGATGACGACAAATCCAGAGCCAAGCAGTATAAGCAAAAGCACTGGTGGAAGAAAGAAGACAAATGGATTTTATAAAATTGAAGTTCAGTGCTATGTTTGTAAGGGTTGACCAGTGTGGCACATGGGTGGTCATTTATCTTACGGGGGAGGTGTTTGGGTTTCACCCCTTGTTTTTTTCAGATAAATGATCCATTTTCATTTCTGTAATTTCATTTGTTTATAAGATAAATTTCAATCGTAAGTTAAACTCTCGTCGTCAAGGCAACCATTTTACAAGAGAAAATAAGTTGACTGAATTTTAATTCGGAATGAGTCACCACATGGGCTCGATAGATCTCAATCCATTGGTTCCTAAAATGTACGTAGAGTAAATCCAATTGAGGGACTTGATACATTGGATTGGCCCGCATCACAATGAGCCACACCCCAAGTGCCAAGATTCTTTAAGTGTTCAAATATTATTTTTTAGTCATTTTAGAGAGTCTGTATTGAGAAGTTGATATATTTTGTGCCCTTTTGAAAGATTACAAGTAAACTATTTTCAACAGCTGTGTAAACTATTTCTTCAGGAACCCATACAGGGTAGGAAAAGAATTGTCATTTATTATATCGACGGGGATCCGTTTACCCTCCAAGGAGATAGCTAGATATGTTAGTGATTCAATCACGTTGTCATACCTGGAGCAGGGTGTATCGTACTAGTGTATTAACATACTCTATATTTACGGAGCAATAGTGGTAACGGTGGGTATTCCATTACAATATTTGGCACCAGCGAGGCTTTTCTTCAGCTAGTGGTGTAGCACCATTTTTGCGCCAATTTCTGGTGGCAGTCGTGGCGTACCACACAAACAATGTTCAAGAAACTTTTTCAGTATAGCACCAATTAAGAAGTAGGTTTTAGACTTTTACAGTGAGAGAAGGAGGCAAAACCCAAACTCACGTTTGTTGTGATTTTTGTTCATTTCAAGCTTGATTTGCACATTCAATTTAAGTTTCGCTCGTTTTAAGATTTATTTATTCATTTATAGTAGTACCTACTGTACTTTTGTTTGCTACGATTGTTTATTTAATTTCTGTTCGTTTTGAGTTTCATTTATGCTTAAAAAGCAAAATATATTTGTTCATTTTAAGTTTGATTTGCATATTCAATTAAAGCTTTCGTCGTTTCAAAATTTATTTATTCGTTCAAGTTTCAAGTTTTTCAAAATTACCTATTTCAAAATACTTTTTTATTGCAAAACAAATTAACAGCTTTGGCAAGAACTAATAAAATTAAACTGAATATTTGACAAGTAATAACCTTTCAATCTTTGACAAAATATAATAAATATAGGCTATTTATATATTAATAAATATATAATGCCCCATAATGAACAATCCCAACGAACTCAACTTCAATTTAAATATTCATCCTCTTGGACCATTCTTAGGTCTATTCATACCTGAATATCGCAGATTTCTAAAATGTTTTTATTTTTTTATTTTTTTTTTATTTTTTTTTTGGGGGGGGGAGTTAAATTCAGAAGTTCATAGGTTAAAATCTCATTTTTCTCAGTGTTGCCATGTTTAATCGTGAAAATAAATTAATCCCAAAGACACAAAAAGGAAATGTACACTTTCCTAGGATGTTTGGTGTCGCATGTTTTGCCTGCTTATTTAGGGTTCAACGTTACTCCTTACTTTCGTAATAACAGCGTAGACTAGAAATATTCCCAGAAATCTTAAGGGAGTAAATATAAATTTCACATTTTCTATGCGTTTTTAAGTCTTTATTTATAGGCCTATTTTGTGCTTTAAATCATGCAGATTGAAAATCATTGCAAGTTGCTTATATATAGAATGGGAAATATACCTCACTATCTTTAAACAAATTGGATATGAGAGAAGCTGGAAAGTTGTGTGGGCCAGGGGCCACTTCGGTGTTTGGGTCTTGCAGAACAGAATTATTTGTAATAATCCGGGTCAAACAACTTCAATAATGGTTCATATAATAAATCTTTGAAAAATAAACTTGGACAACCAAAAAAAAAAAAAAAAAACTTTGACTTCATCTGCACAAAATACATTCTGCATTTTTTTTTTAATATAGTGTTTTAAGTAAATTAATATTTGACACAAGGCCTTCTTAAAAAATAGGTCGCGACCCCAAACGGGGTCGCGTATGAAAATTCTGGGGTCGCGAGATATTTTAGTGTTAAATACTCAAATAGAATATTTTATATCATCTAGATATGTATTTTTGTAGAATTACTCTCACAAACCTGTACTCAAAAAAGGTTGGAATGCACGCACACGAGTTCAGCAAGACGATGATTCAATAACACTGACTGTAATGAACAGATAGTGTAAGATGGGGTGTAAGATGCACCGATGGGGCAAAAATATTGGTATTTAATCATTTTTCAAGCTGCTCATTATGATCATATAGCTTTTACTCACTGCCTTATTCTCCAAGAGGCCCAGCAAAAAACTTAGCACCAGAATTAAACGATGTTAAGAGCGTTAACGATGTTAACGCTGTTAAGATTATAAAAACTATTAAGAGACATGCCCTTAACAGCTTTTTATTTTGAAATCTCTTGAAGGATACGGATTCCAACTACACAACTTTATTATTATGTGCAAAAGTAAAATGGTTGTAAAGAGGTTGAAGTTTAAGAACATTATTGTTATTAAAGTGCGGAATTAAAATATTTTCCAACCAAACGTAAATGTTTCAAAATCACATATAACTATCCAAGATGTGTTATTTGTCATTGCAAAATTAAACAATCTCAACTTGTATCTCCAAAAAATGCAATATATTTACTTCAAGTGATAAAATTGAAAGTTTTATAAAAGAAATCGTCAACATTTGGTAAGTATGGTAGAAAAAAAAATCGTTCGAAATGTTTTCCAGTGTCGACAATTTTATGACCGAGAGAAACCATTCTAAAGCGTTTATTACAAAAATTATTGCAGATCATTTAAAAGCGCTAGAAACACAGTTCTGTATATATTTTGTATTAAATATTGATTTCGAAAAGGTAGCTTTGATTCATAAGCTGTGTTGGATTGTCTTAAGTGAGATTCATTACCACTTACTTAAAGCTCAAGAGGAATATGCTGAGCTTTCGAGTGACTCAAACTTAAAAGTAGAGTTTCCAAAACCGCCATTGACTGAATTCAGGATCAAAACTTGAACTGCCAACAGTTGCTTATATGGCGTTAAATGTTCTTCTACCGTTAGAAACTACATATTTATGTTAAGTTACTTTCTCAGATTCACTAAATATTAAATATCGGCATTGTTTGTCGCAAAAAATGTTCAAGAGGTCTTACGTCCAGAGTATCAAACACTCAACCAAGATTTAATTTGTTATGCAATAAGAAAAAAGAGGCATATCCATCTCATTAAATTTTTTCCCTTAATTTTAATTTAATACTTACCACTTATCGCCTGCGTTCAAATATATCCTAGTGAACTAAGAGGTTAACAGAATTCCATTTTATTTCCGTAACTACAAAAAAAGAAAAAAGAAAAAAAAAGAAAAAAGCAACTGTGATGAAAAATAGGGCATATGATTTTTGTAACTATAATAAGAGCAATTTTGCGATTTTTTGTGCAATTTTTAAATTTAGATTTTGTATGATTCTAAACAAATTCTACTAATATATATTTTCATATGTACATGTAGCCAAGTGGATTGGTGCACTGGCTTTGTCCGAGCCAGTGCACCTTTGTGCACTGTGCAGTGGGTCTTTTGTCCGAGAGGACGAGGGTTCAAATCCTAGTGCACTCAATTATTTGGTTTGGGACGGGGGTCAGTGGCGTGACTCAGCCAGATTCGACCCAGCTTTAAATGGGTAACTGGAGAAATAATGGGAGGGTAAACAGGAAGGGTGTGCGGAAGAACAGGATGGTTGGCCCCAAACCCCCCATTGCACTTCCTGATTGAAGGAACAAGAAACGGAGATCAGCACCGCCAGAAGGGACTGTAAAGTCCAATACCGTAATATTTACCTTTTTTAACCTTTTTATATTTAATTGTATTTTATTACCTAATAAATAAATCACCCGAAAATACTCATCAATCTGTTTTTTGTTACTTTTATTTGGGGCCACCAGGAAACTAGGAATCATAAATGGGGTCGTAAAAGAAAACAAGTTTAAGAGGACCTGTTCTACATTAAAAATTTTTGGTAGGCAGTTCAGATCATAACAGTCAATTTTCTGCATCTTTTAAATTCAACTTGAAATCAAAATAATAGACAGATTTATCTCTTAACTTCTAGAGAAATATTGGCTATAAATATGGATTGTTAAAGTCATATGGAGATGTGGTTTTTAGGCCTATTATCAAGCCTTTTGAAAAATAATGGAACATACCAAACTAGGCTACTTTCAGGTTAAAATGTAAAAATGTTCATAAAAGACTACAAAACGGTTTGGCTAACACCTGCACATTGGAATAAGATAAAACAAAAGTTCTAACTTAAGATTAAGTCCTTTTGTCCTATTTTTGTCCCATAAATTTTATCCCACACATTAGAATGAACAAAAACACAATGTTTCAGATATACCTTCATTATAAGAACATTTGGGCTGCAATTCCTGGGTGTTGTAGTCAAATTTATATGATCCTGAAATGCTAGGTAAATAGAGCAACGAAATGTCTTCAAATTTTGGTGGCAAAAGGTGGTTTTGAAAAGGAAAGGGCTTCTCAGGGTCACCTGGTAAAGCGTCTTCAACTTCTAAAAGAAATTTTGAATTAAACAGATATGGAAAAATTTAACAGTAAAGCTTACTAAACAAATCTGACTGCTTTTCTTTTTAGTTACGTGTAAAAATGTAAATATACAGACATTATATGCATACATAAAATTAGATATATATCCAGATTTTTCACAAATCGTTTCTTAAATCTGCTTTTTATAAAGCAAAATAAAACCTGAAACATTCAACGAAACTCATTAACATAGAACGAACAAAAATCTAAATATATTGTTCATTATACCTGCACACGGAAGATTGACTGAAAAATTATCTACGGGATGATTAATTGTCGCAACAAATTTAAAAATAAACGCAACCGTAATAATCTGAATTTAAAAGTGTGTTGCAGCACAAAGAAAACATTTTGATCCCCCCCCCTCAGCTCTTCACCTTAAATCCAAGAATATATGCAGTTACATTTTTTTTTCTTAGGACCACTTAATAAGCAAGGAGCAACAAAGGGACAATTAGTTTCTAGAGTTTTTCCATAATTCTGGGACAAAAAGATCCATGCTTTCGGTACAGCATATCCTTTTGGGCTAAATGATCGAGTAGCTAAATATGGAGATATGTCCAATGGCGTTTAGGACAGTTTTTTTTAATCAAGTAATTACCTTAATTTCATTATAATAAATACAATTCTGCAACTTTTTGTGCAATTTTTAAATTTAGATTTTGTATGTTTTTAAATAAATCCTAGTAATACACATTTTCATATGTACATGTATATTATAACCTAATAAATAAATCCCCCAAAAATACTCATGAATCTGTTTGTTTTACATTTATATGGGGTCGTCAGGAAACTAAGAATCGAAAAAAGGTTTAAGAGGCCCTGTTCTACACTTAAAATTTCTGGTAGGCAGTTGAGATAATAACAGCCAATTTTCTGCATCTTTCAAATTCACCTTGAAATCAAACTAATAGACACATTTATCTCTTAATTTATAGAGAAATATACACTATAAATATGGATTGTCAAATTTATATAGAGATGTGGTTTTAAGGCTTAATATCAAGCCTTTTGAAAAATAATAAAACCTGCCAAACTAGGCGACTTGCAGGCGAAAATTTAAAAATGTTCATGAAAGACTACACAAACGGTTTGGCAAACACCTGCAAATTGGAATAAGATAATACAAAAGTTCTATCTTAAGATTAAGTCCCTTTGTCCCATAAAATATTATCCAATACATTTCAATCAACAAAAACACAATGTTTAAGATATACCTTCATTTTTAGAACAATTGGGTCGCAATCCCTGGGTGTCGTATTCAAATTTACATGGTCTTGAAATGCTAGGTAAATTGAGCAAGGGAACATCTTCACGTTTTGGTGACAAAAGATGGTTTGGAAAAGGAAAGGGCTTCCCAAGGTCACCTTGTAAAACGTCTTCAGCTTCTAAAACAAATTTTGAATTAAACAGACATAGAAAAATTTAATAGTAAAGCTTACTAAACAAATCTGACTGCTTTTTCTTTTTAGTTACGTGTAAAAATGTAAATATACAGTCATTATATGTGTACATAAAATTAGATGTATATTCAGGTTTTTTCACATATCGTTTCTAAAATTCGTTTTTTATAAAGCAAAAGGAAACCTGAAAGATTCAACAGAACTCATTAACATAGAAGGAACAAAAACCTGAAATTCATAAAACAAAATTCATAGCATAGAACTAATAGCTGGATAAGTGCAAATCTAGGATAACGTGCTAAATCAAAACAAATGAATATTGAATAAAAAACAATTAACCAAAAAATAAACATTTTACAGCTTAACAATCACAAAAAAAATTGACCAATCAATTGGGGATTTTCTGAATTAGTTCCCAAACAATAAAATACAAAATATAGTCTCCCAAAGTTTAACGGCTTATTTCAACTAACTTTATTCCTCTCTTACATGTCTTATAACTTGATATTCCCGTCTGAAGCCCCAGGACTACTCCTACTTTGGTGGTAATATACCGTTCATCATACCTGCACACGGAAAAAATTGACTGAAAATTTATCTACGGGATGATTACTTGTCTCACCAAATTTCAAAATAAAAGCTAATAATTGGAATTTAAATGTGTGTTGCAACACAAAGAAGCCATTTTTATCACCCCTCAGCTCTTAATCCTTATATCCAAGAACATATGCAGTTACTTTTTTTTTCTCAGGACCCCTTAATGAGCAAGGAGAAAAATGATGGGCAATTATTTTCTAGAGCAAAGTAGCATTTCTTTTATTATGTATTGGAAAATTATATTTTTTTAACAAAGTATAGATAAAAATATATAATGTACAAAAAAAGAAAATATGACGAGTTATTTCTTCAATTTTGCTTTACATTTCAAAATTGTAGCGGTAATGAATAACCCCTTTGTTTAATCAGCGATAAACTATAGGCTCCAGAGAGAATGAAATCTTAAAAAAAACATCTTGAATCAAAGCATGTTTTTATGCCAATATACCAAAGTAAAATTTTGAAAGATCGTATAAATCTTTAAATAAATAAAAAAAAAACATTTGAGAAATTAATGACAATTAATGAAAATATTTACTAAAGTCACATGAAGTTTCCTGCTGTATTGTTAAAACTAAAATGCTGTTCACCATTGAAGAAGATCTTGTATTGCATGCTGCTATTTGTAGAAACGTTGTAGAAATTCTAGATGAAAGTAAATACGCCAATGATATTTAAAAAAATACTTTGTCAAACGACACTGTCTCGAATAGAATATCTGATATTAACAAGGACCAACTAGTGCAAACTGTTACAAGAATTAAAGAAACCCAAAATTTTCAATTCAGCAGAACTAACCAACTGATATTACTAAATTGGCTCAGTTGTTAGAATATGTCAAGTACATTATAAAGATTCGTGGATGAAGAATTGTTGTTTTTACGTGCTATTAAAGACCATAATACAGGGAAAGACATAATTATATTACAAAGTTGACAAATTTTTAATACTGAATTCTTAATAGTTTGAAGTTTGAAAATATTATTGTTATGAAAGGGTGGAATTGAAATATTTTCAAACCAAACAAAAATGTTTCAAAATGACTTTGACTATCCAAGATGTGTTATTTGTCATTGCAAAATTAAACAATCTCAACTTGTATCTCCAAAAAAAATGCAATATCTTTACTTCAAATGATAAAATTGAAAGTTTTATAAAAGAAAGCATCAACATTTGGTAAGTATGGTAAAAAAAATTATTCGAAATGTTTTCCAGTGTCGACAATTTTATAACCGAGAGAAATTATTCTAAAGCATTTATGGAAAAAATAATGTCGATCACTTAAAAGCACTAGAAACACAGTTCTGTACATATTTTGTATTAAATATTGATTTCAAAAAGGTAGCTTGGAGCCAAAGGATGTTTTATATTGGCTTAAGTGAGATTAACCTGTCACTTAAAGCTCAAGAGAAATCTGCTGAGCTTTCGAGTGACTCAAACTTAAAACTAGAGTTTCCAACACCGTCTTTAACTGAATACTGGATCAGAACTTGAACTGCCCACAATCGCTGATATGGTGTTAAGTGTTCTTCTGTCATTAGAAACTACATATTTCTATTAAGTTACTTTCTCAGCATTATAACATATTACATCTCAGCATTATTCATCGCTAATATTTTTTTAAATAGGTCTTACGTCCAGCAGCATCAAACATTCAACCACGATGTAATTTGTTATGCAATAATAAGAAATAGGCACATCTATCTCATGGAATTTTTTCCTTTAATTTTAATTTAATACTTACCACTCAACGCCTGCGGTCGAATATATTCGAGTAAGACGTTCATAGAACCTCTTTTTATTTATGTTGCTACAAAAAAAAAAAAAAAAAAAAAAAAAAAAAAAAAAAAAAATATTTTGATGAAAAATAGCTAATAAATAAATCAACAAAACATATTCATTAATCTGTTTGTTTTATATTTATATGTGGTCGCTAGGAAACTAGGAATCATGATGGGGTCGTGAATGAAAAAAGTATAAGAAACACTGTTCTACACTAAAAATTTCTGGTAGGCAGTTCAAATCATAACAGCTAATTTTCTGCATCTTTCAAATTCAACTTGAAATCAAATAATAAAAAGATTTATTTCTTAATTTATAGAGTTATATATACTATAAATTTGGATTGTAAAATTTATACAGCTAGACGCTAAGCGCATCGGGCAGTCCTAGACTGTTAAGGTATTCTTCTACGAGGCTGTTGGACTTTCAAATGCACTTCGTCGTGGACTTAATGTCAATATTCTTCTTAGTATAATTTTTATCTTTGTATCCGAAATTTTGTAGTTTTGTCATTTTCTGCTTCTTCTCGAAGACATCTGTCTGTCCTAACTACTTGGAATTTATTGAAAAGTCCTCAATCTAGCCTTAATTTGACTGTTTTTCCTTGTCATCTATATATGTACATATATATATATATATATATATATATATATATATATATATATATATATATATATATATATATATATATATATATATATATATATATATATATATATATATATATATATATATATATATATATATATATATATATATATATATATATATATATATATATATATATATATATATATATATATATATATATATATATATATATATATATATATATATATATATATATATATATATATATATATATATATATATATATATATATATATATATATATATATATATATATATATATATATATATATATATATATATATATATATATATATATATATATATATATATATATATATATATATATATATATATATATATATATATATATATATATATATATATATATATATATATATATATATATATATATATATATATATATGATACGCTGAATATGATGGTGTGATTTTCATTAAGGTTCTATAACTTTTGGGGGTCTTTCCCCCTTTTTTTGAAAATCAGCCAAATTTTCCTAGGCGCGTAACTTTTGATGGGT